>NW_027186502.1:4121047-4258721 GCF_028583685.1 Petaurus breviceps papuanus
GAGAGAGAGAGAGAGAGAGAGAGAGAGAGAGAGAGAGATATGCAGGAAGAATCCAGCCTTAATGAAACTCCGGAGTACTTGCTTTTAGCTCTGTGTCTTTTAACTGTAGCACCCCACTGCTACATTCAAATTCCTAGTTTCTGTTTAGATTCATCTGTTCAGCCACTGCTTATAAACCCCAGTTGTTTCATCTGAACCTTTTTCTAAACAGCCAGAATTAACCACATGACATCATATCAATGTAAAAGAACATTTACTTAAAATAGAATGCGATACAAGTAACATGAGATAAGAATTAAACAGTAAATACTCTAAGCATCCGTTTTCCAAACTATAGTCCCCAAAACTTCAAACTCTACTTTCCCACTGGCTTTTATCAAGCTGACATTATAAACTAGTGGAACAGAAAAAGGAAAAAAGGAAAAGAAAAATACATTTGTGAGTTTATCCTCCTGGCCTTCCCTGAGTTGCTATATCAGCAAAATAGGGAAGAGTAAAGGATTTGCAGCAATTTGCTCAGCAATTGAATTCAGCAGCCTTGGGAAATGAAAGGCCTTGATTCTCAGCAGTAGATTTGTGAAGCTTTGACATCTTATAACTATGGCTTCCCAGGACAGAAATTGCTACTGGGAGGATGCCTGCCATTGGTGCTTCTAGCACAGAAGAAGGAAAACTCCCAATTCGTGGTGGCAGCTGCCAAACAGTTTCTGGGCTCCAAGTCCTTTTTTCTCCTCTTTCTTCCATTGATCTTTTGCCATCTCATCTCCCTTGCAACAACACATGTCTAGCCTCCCACCAGGCACACTAAAAATGCTTTCCTCAGGGCGGCTAGGTGGCACAGTGAATAGAGCACTGGCCCTGGAGTCAGGAGGACCTGAGTTCAAATCTGGCCTCAGACACTTGACACACTTATTAGGCATGTGACTTTGGGCAAGTCACTTAACCCCAATTATCCTCCAAAAAGCAAAAAAAAGAAAATGCTTTCCTTAATTACATTCCATTCTAGGCTAACATCATCACCGTGTGCACACAAGTTGCAGGTGATACATTTCCAAAGAAAAATATGTCCTCTCCAAAATATTTATAATCCCTGGAAATTTTACTAGTTACATGTATCATAAGCATGAATCACTTGGCATATAGCACTGTCAGAAGCAATTATCCTGAATGCAGTTACATACTCATCATCGCAAGGCATGTAACAAACATTGAATGCAGGCAGAAATATAGTATATGGCACATAAAGTAATGACATATTTCCCTGACCTACCCTTCTAGTAAGCTGCCAAAATAATGTGTTCTTAATGAACCAAAACAGGCTTTTAGTGATTATTATTCCCCTTTCCAAATGCTCACAACCATTACTTTAATAATACTTTATAGACATTAGTGGAGGTTAGCAATTTTCCCAGCAATTATATCCAATAGACTCCTGGTCTGAAAGATGGTATACACTGTAGCCCAAATAAATGGATCTAATTCATGAGGTTCCTAACTTGGGGTCCTTTGATAGATTTCACCATGATTTCATCTTGACTTGAGGCCTACAAAATAGGATGCCCAGTTCAACAGTACTCTTTGCTGGACAGTAATGCACACTTCATAGCTGGCTGCTACTTGTACATATTCCTGGTAGAATCCAACAGAAAGGAGTATTTCTTGTACTCTATCCCTGGTCACCTTAATGGGAAAAACAATTTTTGTAATGACCTCTCATTATTAAACATTTCATCCTTGTTTCATTTGCCCTGGTCCAGGATCCTAGATTCAGATAGGTGTCCAGGGTCCCATTTCTGGACCATTTTCAAACCATACTGCTTTCATTCTGGTCATCCCTTTCCTTCTTTTACCATGACTGAGACTGCAACTGGGCCACTAAACTATGTTCAAGAAGCTTTGACCTTATGTTGTCCTGAATGAGACCACCATGCTAGTTCTTGGACTAAGAAGTCCAGTAATTTTAAGTTAAGTGACTTGCCCAGGGTCACGCAGATGGTAAGTGTCTGAGACTGAATCTGAATCCAGATCTCCTGACTCCAGACCTGGAATTCTATCTACCACACCACCTAATTGCCCCAAGGGATGAAATTGTTGTTCAGTCATTTTTCAGTCCTGTCTGACTCTTTGTGACTCCATTTGGAGTTTTCTTGGCAGAGACGTAGTACTGGGAAGTCTAGTTCCTGGACTTCTATATCATGCTGCCCTGCTTTCCAACCCTAGTTCCCCTTGATGTGTTACTTTCCCTTATTAGACTCTAAGTTCCTTTAGGGAAGGAACCACTTTTTTCTTTTGTTTGTATCCTCCGTACTTACCATAATGCCTGGGACGTCGTATGTTTTTTTCATTTACTCATTCCATTGAAGTGCTATTTCCAGTAACTGATTACTGAGGCAAAGTAATAAGAGAAGTGCCTGTTTTACCTAAATCTAGAAAGGAAAAGATTTGTCTACAATTTTAGAGTATTGGAGAAAGAAGAGAGGAAAAAAAAGAATTTTCTCTTGGTTAACAAATTGAGTAATTTGGAACAAATAAGCCCATGTCTGTCCTATAGCTCCCCCATTCATGAATTGGGGGGGGGGGTCAGTATTTGCTAAGTGGTTTATCACACTAGGAGTACAGTCGTGATTCTGTTAGCATAGCACAGAGGATTATGGGATTCAAAAAGCCTACTGTTGTACAAAGTATTAACATAACTCAACTATTATATAATCATTTGGGGAAGATAACAGAAGTTATTGTTGTTATTGTTCAGTCATGTCTGACTCTACATGGCCCCATAGACTTTCTACATGGGATTTTCTTGGCAAAAATTGGAGAGGTTTGCCATTTCCTTCTCCAGCTCATTTTACAGATGAGGAAACTGAGGCAAATAGGGTTAAATATCTTGGTCAAGGTCACACAGCTAGGAAGTATCTGAGACTGGATCTGAACTCAGATCTCCTTACCTGGTGCTCTATCCATTGCACCATTTAACTGTCCCAAGGGCAGTAACAAGAGGGGCCTAATTTATGTATGTTGTTGTTCAGTCATTTTCAGTCTTGTCTGACTCTTTGTGACCCCATTTGGGATTTTCTTGGCAGAGTGTAGCAGCAAGCACCCTACCATACCCAGGGTGGCTGCTAGCATAGGTTCTTAGATATGCTTTTCTAAAGGAAAGCAACTCAATATGGGTTAATAATCTTACTTTAATCAATCAAACATATCTTATTTACCTAGTTAAGGGGGAAAAGTCAGCACCCTGAAATTCAGAGAATACAAACAGAAGTTACAACAGAAAATAACACAATTCAGCAGACAGGCTTCCAGCTGTTTGACCATTACATCCATACTTAGTTACCAGAGAGGAAGTATCAACATCTGGATTTTCAAAGCCAGGGGGCTCAATGACTGCCCAGAGTCTCATCTGGTCAAATCACACAGCTCTTCCCAAAGTAAGCCCCAAAGCAAAACCTCACATCAGGGTATATATAGCCTTCTCCTGGGTCAGAGACTATCACAACCCTAGTAACTCACTGCCCAATCACAAAGTAACAAGGTGTGGGTGTTGCTGACGAACAAACCTCCCTCCACAAGCACCAGGTGAGCACATTCAGCCTATTAGGGGGCAGAGTGTATTTTCAAATCAGGGAAGGTTCTCAGAGTTCCTTAAGCCTATCAAAGGGCCAAGGGGCAGGGAATATCTTAAATTCCCATTCCCATAACACAGAGATACTGATGGTTTGCCACTTCCTTCTCCAGCTCATTTTATAACTGAGGAAACTGAGGTAAATAGGGGTTTAAATGATATGCCAGAGAGTCACAGACTTAATAAGTGTCAGAGGATGTATTAGAACACAGGTCTTCCTGATACCAGGCTATCCACAGTGCATTCTAGCTGCCCGTAGTTCATGTATAGAAATGACAAACATACCTCATCTAATTTTGGTTCATGCACCAATCAAGACTTTCAAAAGAAAATAAAATATAACGTTTTCATAGCAAAGACTAAAGCTTGGCTAATGTGAAGGGAATCCTTTAAAAAAAAAACTAACTGGGGGTGGAGCCAAGATGGTGGCATAGAAGCAGGAAAAGCTCCCCCCATAACCACCTCAGACACCTATAAAATAGGACTCTAAACAAATTTTAGAGCTACAGAACCCACGAGGTGACAGAGAGAAACACATCTGCTGAAGGCAGCCTGGCAGGAAGACAGGAAGGGTCTATCCCTTGAAGCTGGGAAGCTGGGAGATGAGCCCAGCCCTGTGTGAGCTCATGGTTTTAGCCCCAGGGCAACCCCAACCAGCAACTCCTGAAGCAGACTTCAGGAGAGTGAATTATCAGCAGCTTCGGTGGTTTCCAGAATTATCAACCCATAAATGCCAAAGGCAAAGTGAAAGGTCAGTGTGGAACTCTGTTGGAACTAGGGAGGAATGGAGGTATGCTCCAGCCCCTGCCCCCAGAGTGAGGAACAGCAGATGCACGTCAGCTGTGCAACCACCTCCATGTGGCTGTTTCAGAGCTCCTGGCTTGCAGATTGGGGGGGGGGGGAAGGGGCAAGCAATCATTCAGAGGGTAATCACTCTTGCTTTAACCTGCCTGTATCTGGATTGTGGTCTTGGGTGGTGGTCCTGGGGTGCATGATCAGTGAGCTAAAGCTTGTGATGTCTAAAGAGAGGGTGCCCAACTAATAGCTCCAGCAGCTGCAAAAAGCTCAGCAATTTGGGACAAAGCTCTTCTCTCTGGAAGCAGAATTCTACTGTGGCAAAGTGCTCAAAAGTCAAGTAATTGAGTGGCAACATGAGCAAGCAAAGGAAGCAAAGCAAGCACAGCAATAGAAGCTTAGATTCCTTTCTTGGGGACAAAGAGGATCAAAGCATGGAATGGGAGGAAGACAATGAAGTCAGACCTCTTTCACCAAAAGCTTCCAAGAAAAAATATGAATTGGTTATAGGCTATGGAGGAGCTCAAGAAGGATTTTGAAAATCAAGTAAGAGAAGTGGAGGAAAAGTTGGGAAGAGAAAAGAGAATGATGCAAGAAAATAATGAAAAGTGAGTTAACAAGGTGACTGAAGAAAATATCACCTTAAAAAATAGACTAACTCAAATGGCAAAAGAAGCTCAAAAAGCCAACGAGGAGAAGAATACCTTAAAAAGCTGAATTTGCCAGATGGAAAAAGAATTTCAAAAGCTCACTGAAGGGAATAATTCCTTCAGAAGTATACTGGAGCAAATGGAAGCTAATGACTTTATGAGAAATCAAGATACTATGACACAAATCCAAACAAATGAAAAAATAGAAGGCAATGTGAAATATCTCATTGGAAAATAGATCCAGGAGAGATAATTTAAAAATTTGGGGGCTACCTGAAAGCCATGATCAAAAAAAGAACCTAGAAATCATCCTTCAAGAAATTCTCAAGGAAAATTGCCCTGATATTTTAGAAACAGAGGGCAAAATAGAGGTTAAAAGAATTCACTGATCACCTCTTTAAAAAGATCCCCAAAAGAAAACTCCTAGGAATATTATAGCCAGGTTCCAGAGTTCCCAGATCAAGGAGAAAATATTACAAGTAGCCAAGAAGAAACAACTTGAATTTTGTGGAAACACAATCAGGATAACACAGGATCTAGCAGCTTCTACATTAAGGGATTGAAGGGTTGGAATATGATATTCTGGAGGTCAAAGGAGCTGGGATTGAAACCAAGAATCACCTACCCAGCAAAACTGAGTATAATGTTTCAGGGAAAAATATGGTCATTCAAAGAAATCATAAGGGATACAGTTGTGGGGTGGAGTCAAGATGGTGGAGTAGAAATAGGACTTCCTCGCAGCTCTGCCTCCCACCTCCCCTAATTCATGTAAAAAAATGACTTTAAACAAACTTTGGAGCTACAGAACTCACAAAATGATACAGAGAAGCTAACCTCCCACTGAGGACAGCCCAGCAGACCAGTAGCAAGCAGCCAGTGGAGTGCTCTGGGAGCTGACCCCAGCCCTGCTGGAGCAAGAGGTTTTAGCCCCAGGGAGTCCTGACTAGCCACTGGCTGGAGGGACTTCAGATCACCAACAGCTGTGGCAGTTTCCAGAATTATCAACCCATGGATGACAAGGACAAAGTGAGATGTCAGTGTAGTGTGGACTTTGGGACCTGGGAATTCAGAGTGTGATCCAGCCTTTTCCCCCGGGGCAAGAAGCCACTGAGGAGCCATGGCCGTGCAGCCACCACCACATGGCAGCTTCAGCTTCTAGTCTGCAGATTTTAGGGGGACTAAGCGACCAGTCTGAGGAATAATTGCTCTTGCTTTAACCTGCTTGGATCTGTATTGCTATCTAGGGTGGAGGTCCTGGCATGTGTGACCAGCTTGCCAGAGCATGTGGAGGCTTCAGAGAGGGCAACCAACTTATACCTTCAGCCAGCTGTGAAAACCCCAGTGTTTAGGATAAAGCTCCTGTTACTGGTAGCAGAATTCTACTGTGGCAAAAAGCCCAAAAGTCAAGTAATTGAGGGGCAACATGAGCAGGCAAAGGAAGCAAAGCAAACAGAGCAACCCAATTTTACACTCCTATTTTGGGGACAAAAAGGATCAAAGCATGGAATGGGAGGAAGATAGTGAAGTCAGAACTCCTGCACCAAAAGCTTCCAAGAAAAATATGAACTGGTTACAGCCCATAGAGAAGCTTCAAAAGGATTTTGAAAATCAAATAAGAGAAGTAGAGGAAAAATTGGGAAGAGGAATGAGAAAAATGCAAGAAAATTATGAAATGAGAGTCAACGACCTGACTGAAGAAAGTAACATCTTAAAAAATAGACTAACTCATATGGCAAAAGAGGCTCAAAAAGGCAATGTGTAGAAGAATGCCTTAAAAAGCTGAATTTGCCAGATGGAAAAAAGAATCTCAAAAGCTCACTGAAGAGAATCATTCCTTCAGAATTAGATTGGAGCAAATGGAAGCTAGTGGCTTTATGAGAAATCAAGATACTATGAAACAGATCCAAACAAATAAAAAAAAAATAGAAGGCAATGTGAAATCTCATTGGAAAAACCACTGACCTGGAAAATAGATCCAGGAGACATAATTTAAAAATTATTGGACTACCTGAAAGCCATGATCAAAAAAAGAACCTAGAAATCATCCTTCAAGAAATTCTCAAGGAAAATTGCCCTGATGTTTTAGAACCAGAGGGCAAAATAGAGGTTGAAAGAGTCTACAGATCACCTCCTGAAAAAGGTCCCAAAAAAGAAAACTCCTAGGAATATTATAGCCAGGTTCTGGAGTTCCCAGATTAAGGATAAAATATTACAAGCAGCCAAGAAGAAACAAATTCAATAGTGTGGAAACACAATCAGGATAACTCAGGACCTGGCAGCTTCTACATTGAGGGATAGAAGGACTTGGAATATGATATTCTGGAGGTTAGAGGTGTTAGTATTAAAACCAAGAATCACCTACCCAGTAAAACTGAGTATCATGTTCCAGGGGAAAATATGGTCATTCAGTGGAATAGAGGACTTTCAAGCATTCTTGATGAAAAAACCAGAGTTGAATAGAAAATTTGACATTCAGATACAAGAAGCAAAAGAAGCTTGAGAAGGTAAACAGGGAAAAGAAATCATAAGGAACTTATCAAAGTTGAACTACTTATATTCCTACACGGAAAAATGATAATTGTAACTTATGAAACTTTTCTCAGTATGAGAATAGTTGAAGGGAATAGAAATGTATATATGTGTGTATGTATATATATGTATGTATATATGTATCTGTGTGTATATGTATACATACATATATGTGTCTACATAGGAAGGTATATGGACGTATGAATACATATGTGAGTGTGTGTATATATGTCTACAGGTATACATAGACAGAGGGCACAGAACCAATCGAATAGGAAGGGATGATACTTAAAAGGTGAAATTAAGAGGTGAAAGAGGAATATAATGAGAGGAGATGGGGAGAGACAGAATGCGGTAAATTATCTCATATAGAAGAGGCAAGGGAAAATTGTTACAATGTAGGGGAAGAACAGGATGGCAAAAAGAAATGAATCAACCTTATTCTCATTGAATTTGGCTTAGGGAGGGTATGTCATACACACTAAATAGGGTATCTCACCCTACTGGAGAGTAGGGGGGAAGGGGACAAGAGGGGGGATAATGGAAGTGAGGGCAGGCTGGGGGGGGGAGGGAAGTTGGAAGCACCCACTTTGGAAAAGGGATGGGATCAAAGTAGAGAATAGAACAAGTGGGGGGTGGGATAGGATAGAGGGAAATATACTCAGTCTTCCACAATATGGAAATGTTTTGCGTAGCTACTCATGTACAACCTATATTGAATTACTTATCTTTCCAGTGAAGATGGGTGACAAGGGAGGAAGGGAAAGAATCTGGGATCCAAAGTTTTAAAATCAAATGTTTAAAAATATATATACATATTATTATTAATATTTTACATATAACTGGAAAATGAGATATACAGGCACTGGGGCAAAGAGATCCACCATGCCCTACTGGAAAGTCAAAGGGGGAATGGGAGAAGATATGGGAGAGAGCAGATTGGGGGAGGGGATATTCAGTGGGAACACTGTTTTGGGGTGGTAGGTAGGGAAAATTGGGGAGGAAATTTGTAACTCAAAATCTTGTGGAAATGAACGATGTAAACTAAAAAAAATTTTAAAGAGAGAAAAAAATCATAAGGAACTTATCAAAGTTGAAAAATTTACAAGCCTACCTGGAGAAGCAATAAGTGTATATTATGAAACTTTTCTCAGTATGAGGATAGTTGAAGGGAATATATATATATATATGTATATACACACAGGGTATATGTGTATATGAATACATGTGTGTATATATTGTACAGGTATACATAGGCAGAGGGCAAAGGATCAATTGAATAGGATGGGATGATATTTGAAAATAAAATTGAGAGGTGAGAAAGGAATATAACAAGAGGAGACAGGGAGAGACAGAATAGGGTAAATTATCTCATATAAAAGAGGCAAGGGAAAACTGTTACAATGGAGGGGAAGAATAGGAAGGCAAAAGGGAATGGGTCAACCTTACTCTCACTGAATTTGGCTTAATGAGGGAATAACATATGCACTCAATTGGGTATCTTACCCTACAGGAAAGTAGCGGGGAAGGGTGTAAGAGGGGGGATGATATAAGGGAAGGCAGATTGTGCGGGAGGATAGTTAGAAGCACACATTTTTTAAAAAAGGGACAGGGTCAAAGTAGAAAATAGAACAAGTGGGGAGTGCGATAGAATGCAGGGAAATATAGTCAGTCTTTCACAATATATCCACTATGTAAATGTTTTGCGTAACTACACATGTACAACCTTTACTGAATTGCTTATCTTCCCAGTAAGGGTTGGTGACGAGGGAAGAAGAGAAAGAATCTGGAATTCAAAGTTTTAAAATCAAGTGTTTAAAAAAATATTATTATTATTTTTACATGCAGCTGGGAAATAAGATATATAGGCACTGGGGTATGGAGTTCCATCTTGCCCTACTGGAAAGTCGGAGGGGCATTGGGAGAGGATATAGGAGAGAGCAGATTGGAAGAGGGGGTATTCAGTGGGATCGCTGTTTTGGGGTGGTGGGTAGGGGAAAGATGGGGAAAAAAACTAGTAACTCAAAATCTTGTGGAAATGAATGTTGTAAACTAAAAATATGCATAAAATAATTTTTTAATTAAAAAAAGAAATGTAAAAAAAAACCTAACTTCTGAAAACCTAGGTTTTCCCTAGTGATTTAATATTAATAATCTTTTACTGTAAATAGAATTGCAGCAAATACTTAGCAATCTTCAGTTGGATTCTAGTTTTTCCCTGGCTCCTCTGATTTCCATAGCCATGAATAGTTTGGAGAACAGCTACTATGACATTCATGTACTTTTCTTGGAAGTCTTCTTTTTACAATATGAAGGGATGCTGTCATGGAAGTAGAATTAATGCTGAGTAGAAAAAAATCCTCATTGTTCAATCTTCCATTTAGTTGGAAATAACACATTTTTGTTTTGGATCTCTGTCAAAATGTTGAACCCCAGAGAGGAAAGAAGACAGTGAATAACATAAATGCTCCAGATGATAAAGATGGAGAATGGAAAGAGTGGAGAGATGTCCAGTAGAGATAATGACATTGAAGTTTCCAAGCTAAATTTTGTTCCTCTTAACAGAACTTTAAAATTCAGTGTAGTAATAAATACTAGAGCAAAGTCAAAAGACAAAAAGCAATTGGGAAAAATGAGCTACCTGCAATCAAAACCCACTGTTTGGAAAATAGTATAATACAAAATAATTTATGCATTATTAAATTTATGAAAAGCATAATAAACAAAAACCACAAAAAAAATAATCTGGGTGCTATATATCAAGAAGTCACACTGCCAAGGAACTACATTGAAAATATACAAAAGAGAAACTCCACATTTAATATTCCCAGAAGTGAGATGACCAAACTCCAGAGTTTCCAGGTAAATGAAAAAAAAATGAGCATCTGTGAACATCCAGGAAGTGCCTAATGATGGACCAAGAAATCACAGTCCAAGTCACACCTTATTGCATAGCAAAAAAATATGAGAAAGGAAAAAAAAAGAGCAGAATGCAGTGTACCAAAAGGTAAAAGAAAAGGGCCTACAGACTGAATGGCTTATCCTACAAACCTGAACTTTGTTATTAAAAGAAATTACTGAGAAAAAAAATGAATCTTTACTATAACTAATGACTTCCATGCATTCTTGTTAATAGAATGAGAGGTAAGTAGAATGAAATGCAAAAGGTAATTGAAACTTAGAAAGGTAATAAGCAGCTTGAAAAGGCTAAATGATAGTCAATGCTTATATCCAGGGAATTAGTAAATAGACTATCGTTTCTTCAGAAGCACACAATTTCTAAGGATCAATCAGGGAGGAAAGAGAAAGAATGCTTCTTCTTTAAAGTAATACTCAGTGCATAAAATTGGAAAGAAGAGGGGAAAATTTGCTATTCTTATAATCTGGGTGCCACAAGAGAGGAGTTTATGAGCATGGAAGTGTAGGTATGGAAAGTGGGGAATTTCATAAACCTTATTTTAAATGTTGCTTACTCAGGAAAGGAAAGGTTGAGGGCAGAGTGATAGGACTGTAATTGGGAGAGGGAGGAGGGGTCTTTAAGAAGGATAACAGAACTGGTAAGGGAAAAGTCACAAGCAAAACAAACTTCAACTGCAGAGGACCAATTATGGAAAGGGGGGAAAGAAATGAAGCAAGGTCAAGGTCAAGTGATTTGGTTTGGGGGAGGTAAAGATGGGGAGGAGAAACATTTGGGATCAGATAGTTCAAACTATAGATTTCAATCTCTTCCTTTCACCATGTTTTTTTCCTCTTAAAGTGAGGTTGGGATGGAGAGGAAACATTTTAATAAAATTATGATAAGGTAAAAATATATTTTACAATTATAACTGGGAATAAAAATGGAAGGAACTACAAAACTGTGAAATGTGGAGGAATTGATCAGAATGCAAAAGCCAAAAATTTGTTGTTTACAAAGAGATCCAAATTATAAAAATTCATACAGACTGAAAACAAAGGTCTGGAGTAGAATCTATTATACTTCAGATAAACCTAAAAAAAATGGGATATCAAATTATGATCTTGGAAAAGGTAACAGTAAAAATAGACATGAATAAGAATTATATTGAGGGAAATTAATGTTTTATTTAAAGGCACCATAAATAAGAAAATGATAACATTAAATATATCTACATTCAATAGTATGGCACCTATGTACTTAAGGAAAATGATAAATAATATAGAAGGGGAATAAGCAGACTCTTTGGCAACTTTAATGTAGCACTTTTACATGTAAACAAATTTAAGCAGGACAAAGTCATAGATCATAATAGAATATTTCCAAAATTAGGAATTACCGAAGTAGAATAAGTAATTTCCAGCTTTGCATGATATCTTTAAAAAATGGACAATTTATTAGAGCATAAAGAACTTAGAGAAAATGAAGAAATAATAAATACATATCATAATAAATACTATAAGCAATAGGGAAAATTTAAAGAAATAATTCAAATTTAAATAAGTTTAAAAACCTAATCCCAGAGAGGGTGAACCAAAGAACAAATCATAAAAACAACAAATTAGTTGCTTAGTCAATAAATATTTATTAAATGCTTACTATCCTGGCTCATTGGATAGAGTGCCAGGCCTGGAGTCAGGAAAACTTGTCATGCTGAATTCAAATCTGGCCTTAGACACTTTTTTAGCTATGTGACCCTGGGCAAGTCACTTAACCCTGTTTGCCTCGGTTTCCTCATCTGTAATTAAAATGAGCTGGAAAAGGAAATAGCAAACCACATCAAGAAAACTCTCTGCCAAGACCCACATGGAGCCACAAAGAGTCAGACATGACTAAAACAACTGAACAAAGATGCCAGGCTAAGTGCTGGGGATACAAAGAAAGATAAAAGACAGTCCTGGACTCAAGAAGCTCATAATGTAAGGGGAGAAGTTGTTATTGTTCAATCATGGTGATCTTGTAGGATGATGAGATTATGGAAATGATTATATCAAGAGGCATGATAATAACGATACAGAATCCCAAAACTCATAAATGAGGCCAAAGCAGTCCTTAAAGAAAAAAAAATCATATTTCTAAACAATTAAAATGACCACAGAGGAGAATAAGAGCTAAATGAAGTTTTTATCCCACTTAAAAAAAACCTAGAAAATTAACAAATAACTTTCAAATATATATAAAAATAGAAACTTTAACAAGGAAGAGATAAACAAATTTGAAAACAAAATTATTGAAATTATGAATAGAGTTAAGGGCTAGGTTTTTAAAAAATTCAACTATCAGCATAAATATTGAATAATAAAAATAATACTATCAATGTCCCTGAACCTCACTTTTAATTTATATCCCCTCTTACTAGTCTACCATATGACCAACTTTTTTTTTTTTGCTTTTTGGAGGGGAGAAGGCAGGGCAATTGGGGCTAAATGTCTTGCCCAAGATCATACAGCTGGTAAGTGTTAAGTGCCTGAGACTGCATTTGAACCCAAGTCCTCCTGACTCCAGGGCTGGTGCTCTATTGACTGTGCCACCTAGCTGCCCCTGACTACCCTTCTAAATGACTAAGTTCACAGAGATAACTTATCAACTCTTATTTGAGTTGAACAAAATGATATTCATTAGTTTATATTCATAGAGGATTAAGGGAGTCACATTTTTTAGAAAGTAACCCATAGTAATTATTGTTTGGTGTTATATTTCAACCCTAGAGACAGCCCAAACCAAGCTAGTTGAGTTTGAATGCTGACAGCTACATTTTGAACAGATTTCTTCTATTTTATTTCTATTCTTAGTTGCATTTCTGCCTTCTTTGGGGAAAAAAACAACAACCAAAATAATATTAAATAAGAATGACATCATCTGTATTTGTCCCGTATTTTACATTTTGGAAGCATTTTCATATCTGTTATCTATAACTGGAATATAATCTCCTTGAAGGCTGGGAGTTCTGCCTTGGAATCCCCAGGACAGGGAATATCTGACACAGTTATACATCTAATTAATGCAGATTAAATTAAATTGAATTTGAATTGGTGACATAAGTGACACTGTAAACATATAAATGAATCTTTTAAAATGTTTTTATCATGGCCAAAGGGCTGATGAAATTTTAAATTTTAAATAAGGAAGTGCAGTCTGGTTCAAAGAAAAGAAATGCCTATATTGAAAAGCTACCCATGACCTTACCATGGGCTTGCATACTATTGTTCTTGTCACCATGATCTTGGGTAGCATACAATATCTTATTTATCTGTAGCTGCCAGGACCTAGCTTAGTGATCTGCATTCTTGGAGCTTATTAAAAATTTGTCCAATTTGTTGAATTGAATCCCCGTCCCCTGATTTTCTCACCAGTTAGAAATAATGATCTGCCTTTGAAACACTTGTTGAAAATACTGAATGAATGAAGGAGAATTGTTCACATTGTTCTTATTAGACCATTTTTACCCATTATACTGGGTCACCTGCTCCCGCAGTCGTTTCTGGTCTGTACCACTGACCTATCTCCACAGGACTTTGTCTATCAAGGCATGGAAACCTCTTCACCTTGGGAGCTCCCTCTGCCTCTGGACTACTTCTCACATTGGAAGTACTCTGTCTCTCAGGTCTCACCTTCTGTTTGGTTGTTTCATCCCAGAACTTTTCATGTGAGGAGAAGACAACCAGATAAAAGATATCTTCATTCATCTCCAGGTTGCACTGCTGACTCTGCTCCATAGGATTTTCTCTACTTCCCTTTCCCCTTCCCAGTCCCTGTAACTTTTCAGCTCTTTTATGTGCTTTTCCATTAGAATGTAAGCTTGTTAAAGGCAAGAACTATCTTTTTACTTCTATTTCCAGCATTTAATATAGTGCCTGGTACATGGCAGGCACTTAATAAATTCTTTTTAAAAATTTATTTATTTTTAGTTTTCAACATTCATTTCCACAAGATTTTGAGTTACAAATTTTTCTCCCCATCTTTCCCTTACCCCCACCCCAAAATAGCAAGCCTACTGAATACCTCTTCCCCCAATCTGTTCTTTCTTATATCCTCCCCCTTCACACCCCTAATTTCTAGTAGGGCAAGATGGGTTTCAATACCCCAGTACCTGTATATCTTATTTCCCAGTTGCATGTAAAAAACAACAGCAAATTTTTAAACATTTGCTTTTAAAACTTTGAGTTTCAGATTTTTTCCCTTCTTCCCTCCTCACCCACCCGCACTGGGAAGATAAGCATTTCAATATAGGTTGTACATGTGTAGTTACCCACATCATTTACATAGTACTTATATTGTGAAAGACTAACTATATTTCCCTCCATCCTATCCCACCCCCGACTTAATCTATTTTCTCCTTTGACCCTATCCCTTTTTGAAATTGTTTCCTTCTAACTGCCTTCTCCTCCATTCTGCCCTCCCTTCTATCTTCTCCCCTCTTCTCCCCTACCCCCCTATTTTCCTATAGGGTAAGATACCCACTTGAGTGTGTATGTTATTCCCTCCTTAGGCCAAATTCAATGAGAATCAGGTTGTCTCATTCCCTTTCACCTTCCTGCTCTTCCCCTCCTTTGTAACAGTTTTCTCTTGCCTTTTTTATGAGATGATTTACCCTGTTCTATATCTCCCTTTCTTCTTCTCCCAATAAATTCCTCTCTCACCCCTTAATTTTATTTTTAGATATCATTCCTTCATATTCAACTCATTCTGTGCCCTCTATCTATGTATACATGAACATACAAATGCCCACACACATATATATTTGTATATACATACATCCTCCTATACATCCTATATATGTATGTATACATATATATATACACATATATACATATATACTTCCTTCAATTATCTTCATACTGAGAAAAGTCTTATGAGTTACAATTATCATTTTTCCATGTAGGAATATAAATAGTTCAACTTTAATAAGTTCCTTATTATTTCTTTTTCCTGTTTACTGTCTCATGCTTCTCTTGCTTCTTGTATTTGAAAGTCAAATTTTCTGTTCAGCTCTGGCTTTTTCATCAAGAATACTTGAAAGTCCTCTATTTCATTGAATGACCATATTTTTCCCTGTAGCATTATACTCAGTTTTGCTGGGGAGGTGATTAAGGTTTTAATCTTAGCTCCTTTGACCTCCAGAACATCATATTCCAAGCCCTTCAATCCCTTAATGTAGAAGCTGATAGGTCTTGTGTTATCCTGATTGTGCTTCCACAATACTCATATTGTTTCTTCCTGACTGCTTGCAGTATTTTCTCCTTAACCTGGGAACGCTGGAATTTGGCTATAATATTCCTAGGGGTTTTCTTGTTGGGGTCTTTTTCAAGAGGTGATTGGTGAATTCTTTCAATTTCTATTTTGCCCTCTGGTTCTAGAATATCAGGGCAATTTTATAGATCTGTTCTATAGTATCTTGATTTCTCATAAAGTCATTAGCTTCCAATTGCTCCCATCTAATTTTGAAGGAGTTATTCTCTTCAGTGACTTTTTTTTTAAAGCAATTGGGGTTAAGTAACTTGCCCAAGGTTACATGGCCAGTTTTGTGTGTGTGTGTGTGTGTGTGTGTGTGTGTGTGTGTGTTAAGTATCTGAGGTTGGAACTGAATCCTGGGTCCTCCCAGCTCCGGGGCTGGCACTGTTACTCACTGCACCACCTAGCCGCCCCTTCAGTGACTTTTTGAAATTCCTTTTCCATCTAGCAAAATTGACTTTTTAAAGTATTCTTCTCCTCATTGGCTTTTTGGGCCTCTTGCCATTTGAGTTAATCCTGTTTCTACTCTGCCATTTTGGCTCCGCCCCCTTAATACATTCTTATTGGTTGATTAACTTGGCTTAGTACAACTACTGCCATAGGTACAGTCCCCAAAGTACAGAACACCAGGCCCTTGTGTTCACACCAAGGCAACAAGGTCATGCTGAGACTGTGAAATTAGATTTGGAAATGAGACTGAATATTTTACTCACCTTCATTCATCAACATAGCTCCTTTATGTACTGATTCTCTACCAGGACTCATTCCGGAATTGTGAGCAAAGTCCTATCTCTTTTTACTATATCAGTCCCTGGAGTCAAGTCATCACCCACATGATGTCATTTGTCCTTTTGGAAAGGAAGAGCAACAAAGATCTTTGTTCCACCTCACCACTTCCCTTCACCACCATTAGTCTTTCCTCCTTTGATATTCAACCTACAAATTTGTCAGCCAATTCAGATCCTAGTTGCTTTTATCTACTAATTCCCAGGACATTCTCTTTCCATTCTCAATGAGGTCACTGCCTGGTTCACAGCCTCGGTCTTCTACTTTCACACTTGGGAACTTCAAAGTATGTTGTTGATGTTTTCTCCAATACTCTAACCCCCTGATCTCTCATTCTACTAAACTCCCATAATCAAATCCTTCATTCCACCTCACCTATACACAGAGATAGATATGCCCTTTATTTCATCACTCACAAATATTACACTTCCATGTTCAAGAACCCCAATATTCCTATATCTGTTCATAATGTCCTATCATTCTATACCTATTTGCATCTTACACCTCTTAAACCTATTTAGTACACTCACTATGATCTCTAGTCATTCCACCCCTTAAAACTGATCCATGCCTTTAGCCCTGTTCTGTCCACACCTTCCCTCCTTTTCAACTCTCAACCTATTAGTGAGCCAGTTCAACTCAACACTCTCCCACATTCTGAAATCCCTCACTCCCTTGTCCAATTGCAGTTTGTGATACTCCAAACCCCAACCACCACCTCCTGACTTTATCTTGCTTCTGTTTCTGCCTCTGTTGATCCTCACTCATCCAAGTGAGGATCTTCTTAATGTACAAAACTGTTTGTCCACCCTATTTTACCCATTCTATTACTTTTGAATAAGATGCTTGCGCCATTCCAGAATCACATTCCAATCATGGTACTCCTCCCACCAGGTCTTAGTAATGCCTATGAGACTAAATTGGGTTATTTGAACGCGGATCTCTACCTCGCTTGCTAACCACAGACTCTAAGGCCTCCGTATTACCTTTAGATAATACCGTTAGGTATCGTCTAATATATCAATATATACCTTTAGGTCATATAAAATTCCCACTTGTCATTTAAAGCTTTTTACAACCTGAACCCTTCCTAGCTTTCTAATTTTTTTTTTTTGGTATATTATCACCTCTCTCTATGCACTTTATAATCCTGGTATACTAACCTGGTTGATGTTTCTCACATACAATATACTGGCTCTCATCTCTTTATCTTCCCGTGTCTGGAATATTCTACCTTCTCTACCTCCTCCTCTTTGGATCTGTGTTTTCCTTCAAAATTCAGTTCAAACACCATCTTCTGCAGATGGCCCTTCCTAATCTTCCTATCCATTCTATGTATCTTGTATATACCTATTTGTGTACATAACTTCTCTCATTTTAGAATAATTTAATTTAGGGTAAGGACTGCTCATTTTTTCTTTACATCTCTAGTGCTTAACACATTTTTATGTGCTTAAAACACGGTCATTTAATAATTGATTAATTTTGTGTTTGATACAGTGAATAGAGTTCTGGGCCTGAAGTCAGGAAAGCCTGAGTTTAAATCTGGCCTTGGACAATTTCTAGCTGCTTGACCCCTGGGCAAGTCACTTAACTTACTTCCACCAGTTTCCTCATCTGCAAAATGGGGTTAATAATTGTATCTATCTCCAAGTATTGTGAGGATCAATTGAGATAATAATTGCAAAATGCTTAATATAGTGTCTGGCACTGGTGCTATAGAAATATATTATATTAGTACATATTTTGTGTATGTACTGAGACCGTGGGTTTCATCACTGATTTCCTTTATTAGAATTTGGCTCCTGAGAGTATCTGGGCAACTCTACTTCTGTACTTTTGTGGAGACATTTGTTTCTCTCCTTTGTTTGATAAGATTTCTGAGATCATAGAGAAACATCTTCTTGCCAGCCCTTGTTAGATGCATGCCACCCCTGACCAGGAACCAGTGTTACTGTATCTTAAGCTGTGATATAAACATCTGAATTCTTTTCTTGCAGAATGTCTTCGTCAATTGTTGTCTTCCTGTTTTTCTATATTACATATGCTGCTAAATACATTGGGTATTTTGGTCCTTACAGATAACGTATTGGTTTGTACGCAAGTTTTCAATGATTTCCAAACAAGCACTCATTCAGAACAAGTTTGTGGGAAAAAAGGAACTAATGCGGTTCATCTTGAATCTTTCCACCATGGGTCAAACCAGCTGTGTTATCCTTTCCCACCACTCTGCCCCCTCAGAATGAGGACAGAAAACAAACTATGAGAGAGTTAGGCATCCCATTCCTACCAATGATGAAAGGTATTCTGGAGTTAGAAGAAACTTTTCTTTATGATTCTGAATCTCATGTAGGAGGCTCTTCAATTGCGAAGTTTGTTACAGTTAGCATAATTTAATTCACAAGCAATAGAACTGAGAACACCTTAAAATATAAAGAATTTCTCTTTCATTTGTCTCTATGATAAAAATCTTCCATGACAGTGTTATACATGACTTTTTTATGCCTTTCTTGACACTAATATTCAAAGGGTAATCAAATAAACAAGAAAAAATATAGTGGGTGGCACACAGTAGGTAGGTGCTTGAGTGAACAGTGTCTCTTATTTTACTATCATATCCAGTTATGTGGACAGCCTATAGAGAAGAGATCCTTAACATGGCATCTGTAAACTTGCTTTTTTGGGTATGTCTTGATAACTGTATTTCAGTATAAATGGTCTTATTTGTAAGAATATTTATTTTATTTTATGCATTTAGAAACATCACTGGAAAAATTCAATAGACTTCTGCAGATAGCCAAAGTTTCCATGACAAAAAAAGGATAAGAACTCCTGCTATAGAGTTTGTCCAACAATACACATATTTTGGACAGATGCAAGAGATGAATCCTAAAACTGAATAGGAAGAAGAGATGTACAGTGCTTTCAATGACCCCAAGATAATTAAAAAAGTAGAATACTGTAGAAATTAAATCCCTGAGAAATTAAAACTGTGGAAAACAGCAATGAAGATATATGTGGTGGACATACTTAGGCTGCAGCATAATACAAATGATTAATTTTTCACATAAAATGATATTAGACATATGATGATAAGTAAAAAACAAACAGGTAGGTCCAGCAGGTAATGCAAATGTAGGATAAGAGGCTTAGGCTCAGGCACAGAGACACTCTATACATGCAATGTCTCAGATTGAGAGGAAGGCGCCCAGCATGTTGGTTGAATCTCTTGTGGATGATGAAAGGAAATCAACAATGGCGGCACAGGAGAGTTGTGGATGAATTGCCATCGGCACCACTGGAAGAAATACTTGAATCAGACTTCCATGGTAGTAGAACATTCTGGAGCCATGTTTATTTATCAGAACTAAAAAAGAAGTGAACTTTCTAAAAGAAAAAAGCACTCTACTCCAAATCATTCTACACTACCTTACTCCCATGAATAGTATAATGTTCATTCCTGGTTATAAATTAGAAGAGAACTATGTAATATCTTGTACACAAAAAGTACTTTAAAATGTTATTTATTATTTAATAAGCATTATTAAGTACTGTCTGGTAGCAACACACTGTAGTAAAAACTAGGGAAAAAACAAAGGGAAAAATGAAAGACAATTCACTTGAAATACTTGCAGTCTAATGGAGGGCAAATGTGCATAAAGAACTATGCTAGAAAGAGTAAAATAAGTGCAAAGAAGAGGTCCAAAGGGTTCTGGGAAATGTGAGAACAGATAGCATTTTAAACCCTGAGAGGTAGGAGGAACAGAGAAGAAAGGCTTTACGGGGAGTGTAGCACTTGAGCTGAACCATGAAGGAAAGAAGGGAATAAAAGGCCATCACCACTACCCCACTCTCCAGTAACAAAGACACAGGTAATTAACATAGAACAAATATTGTTTATTGCAGACTTTTAGCTGACATGTGAAGAAGGCACTATGAAAATTAATGAAACTAGATAATCTCTCTAAATGGATTTATGTTAAAATATACAACATTCTTACATAGCCTCTCTTTATATATGTGGAACAATAGAACATTTAGTGACAAAAATCATCGTTTCCAAAAATAACATTTACTGGGGACTGGGTTTTTCTTCTTCTTCTCTTCTCTTTTTCTAAAATTAAAGCATACATAAATTAAATATTTTCTTTCAGAAAGAAAACTTGACACAGATCAACACCTAAAATGGTCCAAATTTCATTTTTACTATTTTCTCTCAAACAAAAAAATGGAGGATTTCACTTTAGAAAAAAATACTGTGATAACACATCAACACATTTTCTGGATATCTCTTTAACAGTGTAGTTTTTGTTGCATGTGTGTATTTGTGTGCTTGTGTGCATATGTGAGCGTGTGTGTGTTTGTGTATATGTTTTTACATTTTCCCCTTGTGCTTTTCCATATAGCATGATGTATAATCAGTGAAACAGGAACTAAATAAAAAACAGGCTATACAGATTGTGTTCTCAACAGAGCCATGACAAACACAGTGTGTCACAAAACATAACTACTTGTCAGAAGCCTTGTTGCACTTTTTAGTTAGTTCAAATGTTTCATTTTTTTCAGAGATTGGCATTAAGAACTTTAAATAAATCTACACATCCTGTCACTGAACATGTAAGATTAGGGACCTGAGTGAGCTGAGGGTTCAAACCAACGCAAGCAAACACTCTGAATCACAGACACCATTGTGACAGACCAAAGTTAAACGATTTGAATTAAGAGCCACATACAAACTACTACCATCCCTGCTTTGTTCTTATAAATCCAAAGCTACGAAATACGAAAAGCTGCTTCATAGTGGAGAGGGAATGAAATAACTAATCGAACAACACAACTCTCATATCACTGGATGAAGTATTGTTGCAGTTAAAAAAATCAGTTTTAAGCTCTTTAGTTTTATATATATATATATATATAAAACACACAGGCCCAATGGCACATACAGCTGCTGACTCAGGTTTTCATTGTTCATCTATGGCAAAAAATGCGTACCAAAAAAAAAATCAACATGACATTCCCTTCATGGCTTCCTAAAACAAAGCATTTTAGAATAATGCCAAGAACACTGGAGTTACATATGATTAGTGACTGTTTCCTTCATCAAAAGATTCCACTCCTGAATCACTGGCAGCTGCACTAATTTTTTCTTGCCGTCTTCTCATAATTTCTTGAAGCTCAGAGCTCCCGTTGTTATCCTATAAAACAAAACAAGTTCACAAACTATGGTTACTGGATTGTGTGGGATGAAAATCTGCAGTGAAATAACTCCAATAAGCACTCTTATGCGCTTTTCATCTAATAACCAGGTATTGTGGAAGGAGAACTAGATTTTGAATCTGAAGACCTAGGTTTGAGTTTTGATTATAATTATTATTTATGGGTTGTCACTTCTCTTGCCTGTTTCCTCCTTTGTAAACTGAGGGGGAAATTGGATTAACTGGTTTGTATACTACCTTCTGACTTTCAAAATTTCATTGTCCTTGCCTATGAACATAACTTTTTGGGAATGGGTTGGCCTACCCATTAGCTCTATTACTTGGGTATGGCTATAAGAACTTTTTAACAAGTATCTGATTATTTCCTTTATCTGCAAAATATGCTGTGTTCTTCACTACCTACCACAACAGAATTTACTGAAGATAAATGAGGCTCTGCGTAAACATGGAGTGCTATGAGCACCCTTGAAGAAGGAGGCAATGAAATTATAAACACCAATAACATATAGCAGAACATCAAAAATATCTGTTGGGATCAATGAATAGACATATTTTCATTTAAGGGAGTTTTCTGCCAGAGGCGTTGATTGCTGCCAGAAAATAATTGATTGCAGCCTCTTTATTCTGTGTACTTCTCCCCACTGTGGTCATTTATGCCTCTCTGAAAGGTAGGCCTACTCAGGCAACATTAGTTTACTGCTTTCTGTTTGTGGAGGATAAAGAAATAAGGAGGAAAAGATGAAGGGAGGGGAAAGCTGAGCATACTTTAGCTGTATCAGTAGGTCCAGGTGTAGGAGATATGGGTGTAGAGGAGTGTGTAGGTGGTATTTATAGATTTTAGGGTGTGAATTTTGAAATTCCTACTTTGCCCCTTAAACAAATAACTTATCTACAATAAAACCAGAATGCCGCATGCCACTTTTAACATTCACACAGCTTTGAAACAAAACTAATTCAGAAAGTTTCTAATAATGTTTTTGTGATCAACAAAAGGAAATTGGTCCTTATTAAACCAATAAGGTATCTGAGGATCCAAGTTAATAAACAAACCCTAAACTGATTCTTAATTATACTTTGGAAAATAAAATTTTTCTTGATTAAGAATGGTTGTAGAGTTGTATATATAAGAATGGTTGTAGAGTTGTATATATCAAGCTATCTGCTTCGGACTGACTAACTTCTCAATTTGTATAATATGCATTTAGGGACAACCTAAATTTCAAACCATTCTAAAACAATTCCAAAGCTAGTTATAGAAAATGTACCACTTATACAGCCCATTTTGAGGATTCAGGTTGATTTAAGGCCCTGTACCCATTAAATTTGAGAAGCAGTTTGGTATAGAAAATGGAAAGCAGGCCTAAGATTCATAAAGACTCTTAACAAACTAGTTATGTGACCCAAAGCAAGTCTTCTAGCCTCTAAGTACCTCAAGGACAGGGAGTCTAAGACCACTTTGCAGAGCATTTCGTAGGAGCTACATGGGTAGGAGTTTCCCCATCAGCAGTTCCCTATATCAAGGAAATCACAGGTCTAGTACACGTACACACAGACACACACACAACCCTTCTTTTAGGAAAGTCTCTTATTGGGCAATCAATCATTCCAACTGTAGTGCACCATAAAGACCTTCTAGGCCAATCCTTTCATTTTACAAATGTGCAATGTTAGGTTCCCAAAGGTAAATTGATTTACCCAAGGGTAACATAATGAAAAATCAAGCAGAGGCTAAGTTCAAATTTGAGTGCTTTGTCTCCACATCTAGAACTCTTCCCATTGTACCCTCCTACCTGGGAGGAAGGGGGAGAAGCGAGGGCCTCCTGGCTTAGGAAACTGTACTCTCTGACTTACATGGTACCATGAAAAGAGAAAACTTCAAAACCACTATACAAGGATACATATTTCCTTAGAGTACCCCCCACCCCACCCATACACACTTGATGAATCCTTCCTCAGCTTATTTTAGAACCATAAAGTAGCCTAAAATATTCTTGGTCAGAAGTGCATTACATGATTTAGTTTTCCTTTTTAAATGCCTCTTCTTTTAGAATTTTGCCCTTTGCAAAGGATTCTATAAAGGGTTTAAAAATAAAAAACTACCCTTGATATCAAAACATAAGGGGAGGAGAGGGAGGAGAGGGGAAAGGAAAGGGGAAAGAAGGGGAAGGGGAAGGGGAATGGAGAGGAGGGAGCAAAGGGTAGGGGAGGAGAGGGAAGAGGAAGGAGAAAAATTCTCTTTAAGACACAAATGATGGGGGGGGGTGCTGAGTCAAGATGGCAGAGTAGAAGCAGGACCTCCCTGCTGCTCTGGCTTCCACCTTCCCCAATCCATGTAAAAAGGGGACTCTGAACAAACTTTGGAGGATTTAGCCCCAGGGTAGGGCTGAACAGCCTCTGGCCGGAGGGACTCCAGATCAGCAGCAGCTGTGGCAGTTTCCAGATTTATCAGCAAATAGATGCGAAGGACAAAGTGAGAGGTCAGTGCAGTCTGGACTTTGGGACCCAGTAAGTGGGAGTGCCGGGGCAAGAAGCCGCTAAGCCAGCACCGTGTGGCAGCTTCAGCTCCTGGCCTGCAGAGTATAGGGAGACCAAGCACCAGTCTGAGGGGTAATCGCTCTTGCTTTAACCTCCTTGGATCTGGATTGCAGTCTAGGGTGGAGGTCCTGGGGTGTGTGACCAGCTTGCCAGAGCATGTGGAGACCTCAGAGAGGGTACCCGTCTAATACCTCCAGTAGCTGAGAAAACCCCAGGGTTTGGGACGAAACCTCCCCTGTCCAGTGGCAGAGTCGCACTGTGGCAAAAACCCCAGGGGTCAAGTGAGTGAGGGGAGACATGACCAGGCAAAAAAAAAAAACAAAGCAGACAGAAGATTCCAACATTAGATTCCTATTTTGGGGACAAAAAGGAGGAAAGCATGGAACAGGAGGAAGACAGTGAAGTCAGAACTCCTGCACCAAAAGCTTCAAAGGAAAATACGAGTTGGTTACAGACCATAGAGGACCTTAAGAAGCAGAAAAGAGAAGTAGAGGAAAAATTGGGAAGAGAAATGAGAACAATGCAAGAAAATTATGAAATGAGAGTCAACAACCTGACTGAAGAAAATAACACCTTAAAAAACAGACTAACTCAAATAGCAAAAGAGTCTCAAAAAGGCAATGAGGAGAAGAATGCCTTAAAAAGCCAAATTTGCCAGATGGAAAAAGAATATCAAAAGCTCAATGAGGAGAATGATTGCTTCAGAATTAGATTGGAGCAAATGGAAGCTAATGACTTTATGAGAAATCAAGATGCTGTTAAACAGATCCAAATAAATGAAAGAATAGAAGGCAATGTGAACTATCTCATGGGAAAAACCACTGACCTGGAAAATAGATCCAGGAGAAATAATTTAAAAATTATTGGACTACCTGAAAGCCATGATCAAAGTAAGAACCTAGAAATCAGCCTCCAGGAAGTTCTCAAAGAAAACTGCCCTGATGTTTTAGAACCAGCGGGCAAAATAGAGCTTAAAAGAATTCACCGATCTCCTCCTGAAAGAGATCCCCAAAAGAAAACTCCTAGGAATATTATAGCCAGGTTCCAGAATTCCCAGATTAAGGAGAGAATATTACAAGCAGCCAGGAAGAAACAATTTGAATATTGTGGAAACACAATCAGGATAACCTAGGATCTGGCAGCTTCTACACTGAGGGATCGAAAGGCTTGGAATAGGATATTCCGGAGGTCAAAGGAGCTGGGATTAAAACCAAGAATCACCTACCCAGCAAAACTGAGTATCATGTTTCAGGGGAAAATATGGTCATTCGGTGGAATAGAGGACTTTCAAGCATTCTTGCTGAAAAAACCAGAGTTGAATAGAAAATTTGACATTCAGATACAAGAAGCAAGAGAAGCATAAGAACGTAAACAGGGAAAAGAAATCATAAGGAACTTAGCAAAGTTGAACTATTAACATTCCTCCATGGAAGAACAATAATTGTAACTTATGAAATTTTTCTCAGTAGTTGAAGGGAATAGAAATATATATGTGTCTATATATGAGGGTATATGGGCATATGAATACATATGTGAATGTGTGTATATATGTTTACAGGTATACATAGATAGAGGGGACAGGACCAATTTAACAGGAAGGGATGATACTTAAAAGGTGAAATTAAGAGGTGAGAGAGGAATATAATGAGAGGAGATGGGGAGAGACAGAATGGGGTAAACTATCTGATACAGAAGAGGCAAGAGAAAATGGTTACAATGGAGGGGAAGAATAGGGAGGCAAAAGGGATTGGGTCAACCTTATTCCCATTGAATTTGGCTTGAGGAGGGAATGAAATACACACTAAATAGGGTATCTCACCCTACAGGAGAGTAGGGGGGAAGGGGATGAGTTGGGGGATGATGGAAGGGAGGGCAGGCTGGGGGAGAGGGAAGTTGGAACCACCCACTTTTGAAAAGGTTCGGGATCAAAGTAGAGAATAGAACAAGTGGGAGGTGGGATAGGAGGGAGGGAAATATAGTCAGTCTTTTACAATATATCTACTATGTTATTGTTTTGCATTAGCCACACATGTACAACCTATACTGAACTGCTTATCTTCCCAGTAAGGGTGGGTGACAAGGGAGGAAGGGAATGAATCTGGAATTCAAAGTTTTAAAATCAAATATTCAAATATATATATATATATATATATTATTAATACTATTTTACATGTAATTGGGAAATAATTAGGCACTGGGGGCATAGAGATCCACTGGAAAAGTCGAAAGGGGTATGGGCGAAAATATGGGAGAGAACAGATTGGAGGAGGGATATCCTGTGGGACTGCTATTTTGGGGCATGGGTAGGGGAAAAATGGGGAGAAAATTTGTAACTCAAAATCTGGTGGAAATGAAGGATGTAAATCAGAAGTTAATAAAGCATTTGAAAAATAAAAAAAATTTTAAATAAAGAACTAAAAAAAAACATAAATGATGCACTCAGCAGGATGGTATTTAAAGGATGATTGCTAAAATGGTCTAGATGACCTTTTATAGTCCTTCCTCGCTAGCCCTTTGATGTTATAGTAAAACACAGTATAACCAGGTAAGTATCTTACTTACAGTATATTACATAAATTATACTTATTGTATAATCAGGTAAGTATGTTACAAGTTCCCTGATTTTTGAACAAGCAGACAGAAATGTAGGAAAGTTTTAAAGCTTAAGCAAAAGTATGGATCCCTAATCCTTGTCCCTAATGCCCTGGAGATATGACTTATGTTGCAAATACCACCTGATGCTTAGCAAAGAGGTTTCTGCACTTCTGAGGAGTCAGGTATGGTTTCAGGCATTTTATAGCATTCACAGCTGGGAGCTATGGGAGATTACTGAAAAGCTCACTCATGGCTGTGGGGGTCCTAGCCAGGAACTGAATGTCTAAAAGACCCAGTGCTTCTGCCTCTTTTTCTTCACTTGGGTACAACACAGAAACCTTGTTATGTAAAACCAGTTGTCCATACCCCTCAAATACATAACCTGTTAGGAGCCATGGACTAAAATTCAGAGAGAATGGAAAGAAACCCAGGCAGGTAATTATCACACCTAAATCCAAATAAGGTTATATGTAATTTAGTACTGAATGATTTTTACTCTCTAAAGTATACATTTACATCTTGAAAACTATGACTTATTCAAAAATCATTTCACAAACTTACAGTGAGCAAAGGTCCACTAAAAGGTAGCTCATATGCTACACGGGCACTAAGATGGGATGATGTTACTGACTGGGGTTACCAGCTCTGTAGTGGTCCCTTGTGAAATGCAATGGCTATCGAGGATTTAGGAGTTTTAATCAAAAGCATCAATTTCACAAAAGCAGAGCCACAATTAATTAAGTTGTGACAGACAAGGAAGTTATTCATGAGTATAGCAGTGATTTTCTGTCTCCAGGGCTATCAATATGAAGACAATATTATTCATTGCTACTGAAATAGGCCAGTTGATGTTGACAGAGTCTTACCTCTAATGCAGCTTTCTGTACAGTAATTTGGCTAAAGACTCTAGCTCCTTCAGGGCAAACAGTCCTCAGCTCATCTTTATTAAGAGAGAAAAGTTGTGCACCAGTCAGCACTCCAAGGCTATTGACAGTCCTAAAAGAGACAAAATACAATGTTAAGATATGCATGATAAGCAAAAATCATCAAACCCAGAAAAAGCGTGTGTGAGAAATGTATCTTTTCAATATAGGACATTTTGGGGGAGGGGTACATTTCACTAACTAGAAATCTCTGTTAACTATCAGTCCCACAGCAGTTAATAATACAGTTCAAAATGATGGTTATGAGACATTACAAAATGCTGTAGTGCCTTTGAAATAATTTCCCTCCTTCTTGTCATCCCATTGAGTATTATTATATTCTAAATCTTTAAAATCTGGTAATCAGTGTACTGGGTATAAAGTAATGTTCTATTACCCAGAACCAGATAGCAGGAAATTTACAGTTTGTCTCAGTGACTCAGGGGATATGTTAAACCTGCTGGGATTCTGGGGTTTGCCATATAACAAGGAAATAAACCAAGAATAAATCAAAGTTTATTTTAAAAAGAAAAAAAAAGCTTTTAGCTCACAGATGAGATCATGGGACCACAGGGTTACTAAGGCAGATGTGATCTAATGTTGTGTCAAACATCCTTTGGAGACAGCTTGATTCTATCTGCCTGAGCAATGGCACCAGTCAGTTCAGGACACTTGTATGTGTGTTCTTAGAGGGCCCTTCTACTGACTCAACTGTCTCTTTACAAGGAAAATGAATGATGTAGGCACCCCAATGGTGCTTTCAGTTTATTCTAAGGAGCACAGAAATGAACAGATATTCCACAAATAGAAAGACTGAACCAAGGGCAGGGGTGGGGAAACTGTGGCCTCAAGGCCACATGTGAGCCTCTAGGACCTCAAGTGTGGTCCTTTGACTGAATCTAAACTTCACAGAACAAACCCCCTGTAAAACTTGGACTCAGTCAAATGGTTGCATCCAAGGACCTAGAAAGCCACATATGTCCTTGAGGCCATGGAATCCCCATCCCTGGCCAAGGGCATTGACTATTTTTCTTTCTTTCAAATATTTTCATACAAAAAAAAGTTATTTACTATGGGGGGGAATATAGTCTACTATCTAAAACCATTATCTAGCATCATGTTGGTGTTTGGGGGAAAAGAATATAGTTTACCTTCTATAACCTTCAACAACACTCACAATAACTTAATGTTTTGGACAGAAGGGGAGTATCCCATTTTGAACCTTTAAAAGGGAATGTTTACAGCATCAGACTTACACTGGGTTGAATCCCTTTGACTGTAACCACATCTTCACATCCTCTGGTGTGGAATCATACGTGATATTGACAACAGGCACATTTTGTCGTGGCACATGGAATTTTTTCTGGGCAGTACTCCGGCCGATTGTCAATCTATGAATAAGCTCATCTTGTACCTCTTCCATCTGAGATTTCCTTCCTACAAATTAAAATTTTGCACCTTTAATCTCTTAGATTACAGAGTTCAGAGTTTTAGAAATGGAAGTGACCATAGAGATTCTACTATAATCATCCTATCATTACAGACTGAGGCCTGGAAGGGACCTGAAAGGCTATTTAGTCTAAACCCTTCATTTTACAGACAAGGAAATTGAAGCCCAGGGAGGTTGTTAAGGATGTTACAATTTACCCAAGGTCACACTTGGCAAGGATCAGAGGTGGAATTTTAATCCACGTCTACTAACTTGAGATAGTGGCCTTTCCACTGAACTAGCCTGTCTACTCTTCATTTTGCAGAGGCTGTATCTTGCCCAAGATTACAGAGTCAGTAGTGATGAAGTCAGGACTGGTCTCCTGAATTCTTATTTTAGTATCCTTTCAAAGACAGCTTTGAGTAATTTATATACAGTTTTCCCTACTTTTGTTGCAAAGGGAATTGAATGAGAGCAGAAGGATAAGAAAAAAACAAAGAATTCTCTGTCACAGTTGGATTCCTTCCCCTTTAGGCTCCCTCAAAACAATTAAAACATTTACATCTTCAGAGATGATATGTCAGGATTTTTTTTATAGCTCCTAAGATAAATCAACTTGAATTTCTGTACCCTTCCAAATATCTACATTTTATAGAATCAAATCTTGTTTAAAATTTACCTGAAACATGAATTTTACAAGTGATAAGAAAAGCAGCAAATTCCTTTTTTTAGGCAGATCTAATCACAATGCAACTTTTTCCTATTTAAGCTGAATCTCCCACCCTAAAACTTCCATATGCTGGACCCTTTTTCTACACTCTGGGGACATGTTAAATACTCTTATTAATTATTGGATGCTAATATTTCTTTCTACTAACTTGAGATTAGGGAAGGACATTATGGTCAATTGCTCATTATGTCTACCCTGTTTTTGTCTATATGATAAAGCACATACAAGGGTTAGTAGATGCTCTCCTAATTTCTTTCTGTTGTATTTTGACATAAGCAGAGTAGTGTGAACAGTGGGAGACAATCAGGAGGGTCTTGACCCTGATGAGCTACCATCAAAAATACACAGTGATCTGTATCCACCTTGGGAGCAAAATCTGTTTCTAAAATGTAGACAAAATAAAAAAATTGATTCAAGGAAACTACATAAAAATATCTTAAAAGAGGAAATCATTATAAACATGCTTGGTTTACTAAAAGAAAATCATGCGCATACTTCAAGCCCATCTGCTTGTATGACCTCATCAGTGTGATAAATCTAAAGTTCTTGAAGTACTACAAAAGAAAATCATTATATAAATTTAAGATACTGTTAAATTATTTGTAAATGAAACTAAGCATATGGGTAATTTTCATCAGGTTTGTTTATATTTTATATGCCAACAAAGAAATGTCATTCTTCCACTTAATGAAAAGCAGATAAACATGGTGAGTCATTTGGTGTTAGGAGGTTTCTTAGCTCATCATAATATTCCAACCCTGGTTCTTCCCCTTTGGATGATTCTCGCCTTCTGCATAATTTCACATAGTACATACTGTTCCAACCTACAAACTGTTCTAAATGGAGACTGGGTTCTGGTGAACTTTGATCTAAGTAGAACTAGATGAACTAAGTAGGACTTTGACTACAATGTCAAAGATCACCGTGTTGAGAGAAAATAAATGAAACTCTATGGACTTACTTGGAAAAAAAAATCATGAGATTGTGATTTTCTAAGGGGAAAACTTTCCTCAGGGTATACTAGCAAAAATATTCTTTTGGAATTTCTCATTTAAAAACATGTTGCTGGTTTTTGTTTGTTTCTTTAAATAGCAAAAATTGAAAACACATGTAGAGCACACACACACACACACACACACACACACACAATCCCCTTAAGTCCAGCTTTCAGGGCCTCTCTTAATTTTAGTGAATGTTAGTCCTTGTTTATGAAAAACCACTCTTCCATAAGCTTCCTACATCATACAAAATGGTAATTTACAAGAATCTGAGGTTCTTGAATAGGATAATTCCTAAGAAAGTAAATATATACATGTAGATCAATTGTTTTATATTTTTAAAATTCAAAATAAATTAAGACTGGCCTAAAGGAGACATACAGGCACAGAGGAAAGAACATAGGTGTTTGGAGGCAAGAAAGCAGAGTTCAACAGTCAGTTATGCTATTTGCTACTGTATGACACCATTAAGCCTGTTTCTTCCACACCTGTAAGAAGTGTTTTCTAAACTTTGTACTATTATGTAAACAAGAACTATTATTATTATTATTCTCAAAAGGCTCCCTCACCTCATGAGAGATTATATAGAGAGGAGGGGACAGGCATAGGAAAGAGCTTTGGGTAACCACATTTAATAGGAGAAAGATGAATGACTGAAGAGTAATCAGAGAATGACCAGGAGAATGAGATGAGAGCAATGCTGAATCCAAAGGAGGAGAGAGTAACCAGGAAGAGGAGGTGATAATCAGTGTCAAAAGCTAAAAGGAGGGGCGGCCAGGTGGCTCAGCGAGTAAGAGCACTGGCTCCAGTGTCGGGATGACTGGGGATCAAATCTGGACTCAGATACTTAGCACCACATCCAGAAATAACTGGCCGTGTAACCTTGAGTAAGTTACTTAACTCCTATTGCTTTAAAAAAAAAAGCTATTGGGAGGTTAAGAATATTGAGGACTAAAGGAAAAAAAAAACACCATACATGGATTTATCAGTTAACAGATAACTCCATCCACTATACCAACTACCTTCTTGTAATGTGGAGAAGAGGAGATGGAGAAGTTTATGACGAATACATTCAATATTTTTCAGAAAAGGAGGAAGGTGAACTGAGGTCTTAAAAGAGGAATGAATGAATGAACAAACATTTATTAAGTGCTCATTATGTGCAAAATATTTTGTCGAGTGCTGCAGATACAAATGGAAAAGCAAGACCCTGCTTTCGAGGAGTTCACATTATAATCCTAATACTGATGGAAGGTTTCAGATACATATCAGAAGAAAAAGTCCCATGAGCCTTGTTTGTGTTCTTGAAGAATGAAGATGAGAGCAAATAATGATCAACATGGCAAGTTTTTGTAGAAGGGAATGGCACAAGGGGCAAACTTAGCAATGATGGGGACAATGATGGGGGCCAAGGCTCAGGGAAGGGTCAGAGGATGAGTGAAGATGTAGAAGTTTATAGATATGGGGGCAGCTAGGTGGTGCAGTGAATAGAGCACTGGTCCTGGAGTCAGAAGGACCTGAGTTCAAATCTGGCCTCAGACACAACACAAAACTAGCCATGTGACCTTGGGCAAGTCACTTAACCCCAATTGCCCTACTTTCCCCCCTGGAAAAAACAAAAAGTTTATAGATATGAGGTGCATGAAGGAGAGAATAAACATTTACATAGCACCTACTACCTGCCAAGTACTACACTTTAGAAATATGATCTCACAGGATCCTCACAACAACCCTGCAGTGTAGGTACTATTATTATTTTGTAGTTGAAGAAATAGGTGTCTTGCCCACGGTTGCACAGTTAGTAAGTGTCTGAGGCTGGATTTGAACTCAGGTCTTTCTGGGTTCGGCATTCCAGCTATTGCACCAACTAGTTGCCTCTAAAGTGGAAAAGAGGAGATGAGGAAATTTATGATGAATGTTCTCATTATTTTCAGTAAAGTAGGAAGGTGAACTGAAGTCTGAAAAGAGGAATTAATGAGTGAACAAAGCATTTATTAAGTGCTTACTATATGCAAAGAACTTTGTTACGTGCTGTGGATAAAGCAGAGAGACTAGGCCTGGCTTTCAAGGAGCTCACATTATAATTCTAACACATGGAAGGCTTCAACTAAAAACCAGATGGAAAAGTCCCATGGTCTTTAGGGTAGAGTGGCAAAGCAGATATTGATGCCATTTTCACTGAGAAAGTCCTATCAGCTTCTGTGTTGAACTCTTTGACAGTGCCAAGGACTACGGTGAGAACTTTGCTTTTTCAGTCTTATGAGAACTGTGGCTGTCTAGACACCCCACCAGAACAGTTACCATATTGCATTTCCACAGAGGTTGCTTCCCAGGATGTTGTCTGAGGAGTGCTGGGCTGGAAACAAAGCTATCCCCAAGATTCTTGGGTTCTGGGTTCTGGGCTGTGTCCATCAGGGTCTGAGGGAAGGTGGTGGTGGTTTGACTTGCCTAGTACACACTATCTTCTGTCTCTCCTGCAAGGTACCTTGCTGCTACAGCTAGGCTGACTTGCTTACTCTGTGTGTGGCTCTTGTTTGACAGTTGGTGGGGATGGTCATCCCTTTTTCATAGGACTTTCTTCCCTAGATGATGGCAGGATCATTGGTCTAAGGATGATGCCACTCCCAGGGCACCTGTGCCCACCTCCTTTTTTGTAGCACTGGGTCAGCAGTTGTTGTTCATAGTAATGAGAAAGACGGGGGCCACAATGATCTCTTTCCTCAATAATAGCTGTTGGGGCAAAGCTGGAAACAGGTCTTGTGGTTTGTGGGAAATTGCTATTCCTAAGGCTCTTGGAAGTGTGGAGTGTGATACTGGCCAAATGAAGATGAATTAAGTAATTGCTGTGATGCAGTGAGGGCTCATTTGGCATTAGGTGACTAATTTGAACTGGACCCAATTTGAATGATTTTGTTGACTTCCTCTAGTAGCATCCAGTGGTTTGAGAGTAGAACAGTGAACACAGATGGTGGAGATGACCCAAGGGTGAGGACGAGTAGGCTGTGAACAGCAAGGGGCAAGGGATTCAACAATGGTGCCTTATGGAAACGTTTAGCTCTAGGATTAAGATGCAAAGGGAAGGAAGTGAGAGCTGAACAGATGAGAAATACTAGAAGAATGAGGAAGTACTGAGGGACCAGAGGTTACAGTGAGGGCATAAAGAAATGGAATGTGGGAGTGGAAAAAGCTGCAGGATACAAGGTTGTATTCTGAGGGCAAAATTTCAGTTCAATTTTGAAGATAAAATGGTTGTTGTGATAGAGGATTGAAGGTGTCATTACTTTTGAGAGTGGATAAGGCAGAAGAAAAACTATGATCATAAGATATTAGGTTGATGAAATAGGAGGCTAAGGTATTAAAAAAATTATCAACATAAATATTGTAGGGGCGGCCAGGTAGCACAGCGAGTAAGAGCACCGGCTTCAGTGTTGTGAAGACCTGGAGATCGAATCCCAGGCTCAGACACTTAGCACCCACCCAGAAACACCTGGCTGTGTAACCTTGAGAAAGTTACTTAACCCTAGTTGCTTAGGGGCGGCCAGGTGGCTCAGCAAGTAAGAGCACCGGCTCCAGTGTCGGGATGACCTGGATCAAAATCCGGGCTCAGATACTCAGCACCGCACCCAGAAATAATAACTGGCCATGTAACCTTGAGCAAGTTACTTAACCCCTATTGCTAAAAAAAAAAAAAACAACCCATAAATATTGTAGTCTCCAAGGATGGCAGCAGAAGTTGAGTTATAGGACAAAATATTGAACTCATTGCGTTAACTAGGGATTGACAAGTGACAGCAACTAGGATCAGGCTATAATAAAAAGGAAAGAACTTTGAAAACAGGAGATGCTACTGAGTGGTAGTCTGAAACTGACAGTGGGAAGTTCTTGAGAGAAGGTGCAGACAACAGTGGAGAGGGAAGAAAGGGAAAAAAGGGCATCTTCAAGAGAAACGCTTACTTATATGAACATGGACAAGTCATTTAATCTCTCTGAGATTTAGTTTCCTCATTTAAAATTTTAAAAATTTAATTTTAAAAAATATACCATCACTGCCATTTCTGTGTATACTTGGTCCAGTCCAGCTGGTTTTCCCTTTTTGTTCTCTTTGTCATTAACACTTTTTCTATAAGGGTAACCATGTGATGTCAGGATCCAAATATGGTAGCTCTACTGTCCTTGATATTGAAGACTGTAATGTAAATCTTTGCTGGTCCTTTCTATCTTTCATTTGCTTGGTTTCCTTTCAATTTCATACTTAAATGATGCCATAATGTTTTTATTTAGTTGGGTTTGTCAACAATCTTTCTTTAAATTTTACCAATGCTTTGGCCAATATTTTCCATAAGATAAAAAAAATGTAATTGATATCTTTTGTTATTATATCACATTCATTTCCAAGTGTATGACTTCACCACCCTATCCTGAGAGCTATCTCTTGTTACAAAGAATAGAAAGAACTGAGACAAAGTGAGCAGAACTAGGGGAACAATGTATATAATGATAACATTATTGAAAAACCATTTTGAAAGACTTTAGAACACCAGTTAGCGCAAAACAGGGGTTCAAAAGGATGAACATAAAATATACCATTTTTTAGTGACAGGGAAACGATTAATGAAAAATTTCAGAAATAGACCCATTTTGAGACATGACTAATATGGAAAGTTGTTTTGCTGAATTGTGCAGTTTTATATGTTCAGGGATTTTTTCTTTAAAACAAAATTTGCTCAATTTTGGCAGGTAGTGGAAAAGAAAGATTAATTTAAAAAACTTGTTAGTTGAAAATAAAAATAGTAAAATATTTTTAAATAGAAAGGAAAGGGGGAAAAAAAGCAGTACATTAAAATTAATATCAAACTAGCCTTCCAGTATATGCAAATTTCCCTACCGAGGATCCCCCAATTCTTCCCCATCAGGTATTATAAATAAATTTGTATTCTATATCCATATTGTCCTTAGTTTCTACAACTCTATTTAGAAAATAAGTCAAATGCTTGCTGATGCAGTTTTTAGGGTTTTTTGGGGGGGAGGGGATCTTTTTGTCATAGCAAGAGATTTATTTTGGTTAACTTCAGTAAAAAATTATTATACTCAGTTCTAATATTCACTGCCCATTCAATCTCCAATCTTCAGTATTAATGACTTTATTAATTAAATCAGGTTTGGAGTTGTTTTAATAATACTCCATATTCCCTCCTTTTTCATTTTGATTCCATCTTCTAGCTTTGAATTAATTCTTGTCTTAGCTTTTACAAGCTGGTGGTACAGCTATCCACTTTTAGCTGATTCAGGAATTACTCTTTTTTTTTTTTAAGCAATTGGGGTTAAGTAACTTGCTCAAGGTTACACAGCCAGTTATTTCTAGGTGTGGTGCTAAGTATCAGGGTCCAGCGATCCCAGGTCATCCCGACTCTGGGGCCTGTGCTCTTACTCACTGTGCCACCTGGCTGCCCCTCAGGAATTACTCTTACATCAATAGCCACTCGTTTCCTTTTTGTTTGCCCTACCTTTTCCTCTCCGAAAAGCAAAAAAAAAAATAATCAGTGAAATATTTTGTGATGTTATTAGATGTTTACCATATTCAATCCCTTCTGATTCTTTTTTTATAAAAAAGTATTAGTAATGTATAGGCAGGTAGGTTCCATGTAGTAAGCAAATCTTTGGTCTTTCTTATTCCTTACTTCTGAATCATATTTTTCATTGCTTTCACTTGTTCAAACCTTTACACTGAGGTCAGCTTATATCAAAGTATATGATCATTTAACCTGAAGGTTTTATTGAGTTCTTTGGAGAATTTCTCTACAACTGAAACAGATGTTAACATGTAAGCCTTCTCCTCTTCCTCCACCCAAGATTTTTTGAAAGGGAGAAGAAATATAAGAATAGCTTGAGGAGATGGTAGGGTCAACTGAAGGTCTGTTAGGATAGGAAGGTTAGGGATACTTCCAGGCAGCAGGGAAAATTAGGGAAAGAGGAATGATGGTAGGCTCCAGCTGCCAGAGATGGGAAGGGATCGAGGGTTTTAGAAGTACAAATAGAAGAGTTGGTCTTGGTAAGGAGAAAGGTCACCTCTTCATCAGAAACTAGAGAAGGTGGGAAATGATATTAATAGATTTCCAGACATAGATGAAAGAATAATAGGAAATTCCCTGTGAATTTCCTCTAGCAATCTCAAAGGGTTGCTGTGAAGATCAAATAATATAATATTTAAGTGCTTTTACACAGTGTCTAACACATAGTAGGCACTTGATAAATGCTTGTTCCCTCCCCCTTCCCATTCCTGCTAATTTTTGTGTCAAATATATGGCAAAGTCTTCTTCAGAGGAGATGGAGAGACTGAGGGGAGAAGGTTTGGAAGAATGTGGAAAGTACAATAAAGTCAATTGTGGAAGATTAAAAGCATTGCTTTGCTGTATTAAAAGCTTAGTTAAAATTAGATAACAGATTTGAAGAGGACCCAGTCACTATATTTATGTAACTTCCTTCAGTATTATTCAGCAGTATATGACTAAGAATAGAGAAGGTAGAGGATGGGGTTAATCCAGGGATTTGGGAAAGCATGACTGATGATAGCTTAGAGAATAGAATATAGTTGACAATTTAAGTATAAGATCAAGATCAAGAAGGGAGGAAAATGAAGCCTGAGCAGGAGTGTTGGACAGACACAGAGGGATAGGTGGACAGGGAGCAAAGGTGAAGAGAAAGAATAACTTTAATGTAAATGAGGTCCAGGGACAAATGGAAGAATATGGAATATTCCTATTCATATGAAATATGGAAATTTCAGAGTTCTGAAATTCTGAATGAAGAATACAATATAGTTTATGGTTGTCACTACGTGTGTTTGAAGCAGAACAAAGGTATCGATTTTGACAGGTAAAGAGGTTGATTACCTGGGTTGCCAGAGTATTTGAGGGGATCTAAACATGCATTATTGAAGTCTTCGAATATGAAGACAGAGGTTCCTTTCAACACTGAGATACTGTGATTCTTAAATAGGTTTTTCTAGCTATTTGAAAATTACGTTAATATATGATTAACTATTATGTTCAGAAACATATTTATGTTAAAATGCTTCACTTGTAATAAAATTGGGACTGCATTTAATTCACTGAATAAGCAGTGGATATTTTCCCACCACTTTCAGAAACTTACGATCTACAGGAAGTTGTTTGTGTCTCTGGCTGTCTCGGACAATACTGCCTCCGCTGTCACTGGAGGTGCTGTTCTGGCGAGTTATATTTGCTGGTACCTTTGACACATTAATAGGAGCTGGTGCTGATGGTGGAAGAGGGACAGGGACTGATGCTGGTACTGGAGGAGGTGGAGAAGGAGCTGAAGGAGTATCAGTGGGTCTGGGACCATAATCCATCCTTTGTTTCTAAATAGAGGCAAATAATCATTAGTTTACCAAAGATTCAAATAAAAGCAAGTTTAAAAAAAAAAAGGTGGGGGCAGCTAGGTGGTGCAGCAAATAGAGCACTGGCCCTTAAGTCAGGAGGACCTGAGTTCAAATCCAGCCTCAGACAGTTAACACAACTAGCTGTGTGACCTTGGACAAGTCACTTAACCCCAATTGCCTTGCCTTGCCCTTTCCAAAAAAAAGGAAGAAAAAAAACCTGTAAATCTTTATATAGCTAACATTTATATAGCACTTATTATGTGCTAGGCACTGTGCTAAGAACTTTACAATTACTATGTCATTTGATTCTTACAACAACCCTAGGAGGTAGATTATCTCCATTTACAGTGGAGGAAACTGAGGCAGAAGCTAAGTGACTTGACCAGGGTCATACAGCTAGTGTCTGAAGTCAGAGTTGAACTCAGGTCATTCTGAATCTAGGACCAGCACTCTCTCCACTGTACCAACTAGCTGCCCCATAAAATTCTTTCAATAAGAAATCATTGAATACATTATTGTTAATATCTTTGCAACTACAGATACTGTTTCCAGAATGCCACAGGTTTTATCTTGATAAAGGTTCAGCTGTTAAGGACTTTATCTATAGCACAATGTTAAAGCCCAAATTAGTAATGCAATATTAGGTTTCCAATAAATATGAAAATTTTAAGAATATCAAAAGGCCCTTACATATCAGTTTACTGACACTGATCCAACCTACATCAAAAATAAACTGGTCAAAGTATTAGTGAACCTAATAGTCACTCAAAGTTAATACCACTGTAGCAGTGAAATATCATTACAATACACATTTTTCATTTTAAAAAATGATGTGCTACAGATAAAAATATAAATTCAGATATATGAATTACTTCACACTCTCTCTCCTATTCTATGAAAGGGTGATATTGCTTTCAGAGGATCAGTGGAATATTCTTTAAAAATAAAATATCATGCTGGTGCAGTGAATAGAGCACCAGCCCTGGATTCAGGAGGTCCTGAGTTCAAATCCAGCCTTAGACTTACTAACAGTGTGACCTTGGGCAAGTCACTTAACCTCAATTGCTTGCCATTGGCCCTCCATAAAGCAAAATATCTTTCTATCACTTTGTGTTATTCCAAATTAGACATTCTCCTTATTAAAAAGGTAATATTTTGGAAAGTCAATTTAAATTTATAATAGTCTTTATCTTCATGCTTGTGATTTTACCTTATAAATAGAAATAGAAATATTAGTGTGGAAATTTGTTCGTGAAAATTTAGATGGATTAGGTATAAGTGCAATGTTTAGATTAGTTTGAGTCAAAGCACCAATCTAAATCTATTACAGTGACTGGAAAAATGTAGCCAAAATGCTGTACTTAAAAAGAAATAATTTCAATTAATTGACAAATGTACCATGTACATTTATGTACTCCAAATTTTCAAAAGCTAACTTTTTCAATATTCTAAAATACCTCCTCATGTTACTGAAATATCAGAGGTAAACTTCAGGGTAAGTATAGGTACCATGAGATATAAGAGGAAATTCCAGTTGACACTCTTTAAAAATTTGGCAATTCTAGCAGAATAATATTTGCTTTCAATATTTTATTGACACAAACATGAGACAAAATTGAATATTTTAACAAGGGATAAGAGAAATGAACATAAACCACTGTTTCATTTATATTTGATCCAGAAAATTACCACATTAGCCCTTAGTAACATTTTCTTCATATTGCACTTTTGGAATCCTCATTTAGGAGTCAACTTTTTAATTTTATGGTATTACTCTAAAAGTTTAAACGTGTAAGCCAATAGGTAAATAATAGATGGGGCAGCAGTGGATAGAGCACCAGCCCTGGAGTCAGGACAACCTGAATTCAAACCCAGTCTCAGAATGAACACTTGATACTTACTAGCTGTGTGACCCTGGGCAAGTCACTTAACCCCAATTGCCTTGCCAAAAAAAAGTGAGGAAGGATAGAAGACTCAGAGAATGGAAATCAAAGTTGGAAACAATATGTACCTTACTCGTGTTGACATTGTTCTTTATAAACAAAAGCATTCAAATTACTGAGAAGTAGGTGCTATTATTATCCCCATTTTTCAGATAAGGAAATTGAGGCAGATAGCCATTGAGTAGCTTGCTCACAGTCATATGGCTCATAAATTATCTGATCTGAACATCAGTTGTCTGGATTTTAGGTACTCTGCTCTATCCACAATGCCATCTAACTACTTTAAGAAATGTTAAAGATTAAATTCTTTATAGAGCTCAAACTCAGAAATGCTCATTGATATGAATGCTACAATGCATTTGAATTTTCTCTCATCACAAAAGGAAGAACCACTAGTGTTTTATAAAAAAAACAAAACTATCTTTTAAGTGGTTTCATAAAAAAAAAACACCAAAAACTGAACATACTGTGTGTTACTGTTACAGATAAATATGAAGAAAGGTATTCTAAAATGTTTTTGTCTCAAGCATCTGGCCTTGTTTCATAATGAAACCACCAGGTAGACATGAAGGGGAAGGGGAGGTCAGGGGGGACTTGTGGGGTACGTAGGAGAAGGAGGTATATGTAATCATACATTAAACAGCACCTTCCACAAGTAAAGAAACTAGCTATTTTTTTAAATCGTTTATCTTATTTTAAAGGAAAACACATTTAAAATATTTTAAAATGTAAAAATGTAAGAAAAATTACATTTACCTAATACTGTCTTTTTATATTATATACCAATTTTCCATATCAAAATGGTAAGAAAAAAAATCACAAAAAGCTGTCACCCTTCCCCATTTCCACCCAACTCATCCTCTTCTCCCACTTAGAACAATAGTCAAGGCTGTTTATTATGAAAAATAAACAAAGGTTGTTTGATGTTGGCTGGGAGTGTGAATTGGGAGAGAAAAGTGAGTCAGCATTTACTTTTTTTAACTATTCTTTACCCTTTTCTCTCTCCCTTTTTTCTCTTTCCCTTTTTCTCTTTTCATCTCCCTTTATCTTATTTTCCCCTTGTTATAGACATGAAGAGCTCTTAGCTCCAATGAATTTCAGTTCTATAAAGCAGCAATGTCAACCTCAAATGGAAATGGGGCTCAATAATCTGTACTGGGCCACGTGATATCTTAGTTTTAAAATGTAATATTTTAAATATTTATATATTTTCTATTTCAAGTATGATATACTTTATTACACTTTTATTTATTTCATTTAATATTTACCAATTACAATTTAATCTGGTTCAGGATCACTGTATATTGCATGCTTTGACACCTCTACTGTAAAATATATCAGGTGCCTGGAACGTTTGTTTGTTTGTTTTTCCAAGTGTACTTAAAGCTGGGAAGAACACAAAATCCTCCATAAGAAAGCAATCTTTCCATCATTTTTCTCCAAACATTTGTTGTTATTGTTCAATCATTTCAGTCATATCTGACTCTATGACCCCATTTGAGGTTTTTTTGGCAAAGATACTGGAGTGGTTTGCCATTTCCTTCTCCAGCTCATTTTACAGATGAGGAAACTGAGGCAAACAGGGTTAAGTGACTTGCCCAGGTTCACATAGCTAGTAAGTGTCTGAGGCTAGATTTGAATTCAGGTCTTCTTGACTCCAGGTCTGTGCTCTCTCCTCTGTGTCACCTAGCTTGTGCTCTCTCCAAACATACTACCCACAGTTCTAGGTTGTTACAGTAATCTTTCATTTAAAGGGGCAGAATTCTTAGGAAGACAAGGAAAATCTGATGCAATAGATTGCTCCATTTGTGGCCCACCCAACTGCTAGCAAAGTGCTCCTGCTTAGCATTGTTTAAGAACTGAGTAGAATCTGTTTTCATCACTGATTAGAGTGTAATTTAGATATCCTTTAATAAGTCAAAATAAGACTCAAACGTTAGTGAAGAAAATTAAACAAAAGTAAGAATGCAAACCAAGGCCCAGATAGTTGTATACAGAACTCTGATTAGAAACTGCATGATGAGATTAAATTGTTTAAGTAAAAACAATGAAGACACAAACCGCTTTTTAAAATTTAAAGCTACTATGAATTACAAACTCTTGTCCTAAAAATCTGGAAGAGATGAAGACTGCTATAAAAACTAAACACAGTTGGCACATATCAAGTGATGAAAAGCTGGAGGATGAATCCAACCACATAGCTTAAAAACAAATTATCATGAAGGGAACATGCATTACCTCAGACAGCTCTCCAAGTAATTGCTATTAGGAAAATGAAGCAAATCGTACACATCAGATGAGAAAATTGAGACAATGGGGAAAACAAAATAATACCATCATTATGAAAACAAAAAGTGTTACTTGGTGGGGTTTTGTTTGTTTGTTTGACTAATAAAATCATGTATTCCTTGTCTTATAACCAAAGGAATTAATACTGGGAGCTTTTCTGATTAGTCCCCATTACTATTACCAACCATGGCACGTTGAAACAAACATGAAGATGGGTTCTGTTTTGTTTTGTTGTTAAAGCATATTAGCTTAGGTTTTAGGTTGAAATTCCTGAATAATCTTCTTTATTTCCTTATAACTTAGGAGTAAGAAAATACATACTTTGTTGGAGAAGGCCTCCTTATTTTAGTTTTTATTTCCTCTTTTTAAAGATTAAAGTTAGTTACATTTTTCAGAACCTGTAAAACTCATTGGCAAGGCCAACAGCTTGTATGTTCATTGTAGAAAAGCCAGAGGGAACAAGTTCCAAACAGAAAACTTTACTATATGGGATTGTAAAACGGTGATGGAATTTGGAAACTCAACCCTCTAAATTACAATCATCCAACTAACAAAAAAAATTATATGGACACCATTTCCATGTCTGAAACTGAAGTGCTGTTGCAACTTAATATGTATAGTAGGAAAACGGTTCAGGAAATAGCAATTAATATTCAAAGATATTTCCATAGATAGAATGCCATAAAATTGTAGAATGGGTCAGAAAAAAAGAATGATTTACACTAAAAGAGAGAAAGTGGTTATCCCAGCAAGTAAAAGAGAGGCAGTTTGATGTCATAGAGTACTGACATTATCAGGTATCTTTTACAACTAACAACTATGAATCTTGCAACTAATTATTAGTGCCTTCTCCCTCCTCAAATTATTTTGTATTTACTTATCTGTGCACAGTGGGTACTTCTCAATAGAATAAAAGCTCCTTTGGACCAAAGGCTGTCTTGATGTTTGCCTCTTTATTCATAGTGCTTTGCATATAGTAGTCATTTACACCACTTTCAATAAACTGAACATCACTCAGTTTATATTCTATGAGTATAAGTAGGAAAGCTCATCTCTCTTCCTCTGTCCCCACCCCATCCACACCTTCAAATATCTGTCACAATACCTAGCTGATGCTTAATATTTCTAGGGAGAAAACCAATATAGAATCAAGCCTTTTCCCACAATTAAAGAAATTATAAATGCAAAATGGAAATGGAAAATGAAAAAGACATGGGAAATGGTACCACAATGGCATGCCAATTCATGATAAATGTAACTGAAATGTGACATCAGAACATTTTCTGAGAAAAAAAAAACTTACATGAGGCAAGAGTACAAAAGAGTCTCAGAGTACTATCTAATGCGAAGATGTCATAGAGAAGGGCAAAGAAAAGGAACCAATACATAATTTTATCTGGAGCAAAATCTTGAGTGAGCATTAGCTTTTTCTTTTAGTAAAGTTTGCTAAAGACAAGGTCTCTTTTATTAAAGTAACTTCTTACAGAGTTGCAAAGAATTGGCTCATATACTATTTTTTCTTGATGTGAAATGTATGAATAGATGGAACTCATTTAACCCACCCATTTTCAAAGATGGAAATCACCTTATTTAACCAATTTTATATTATACTCTAATTAAGCTATTTCTATTCCTGAAAAATTGAGGCTTGTTACATTAAAAGAATTCTAGATGTGGTCATTCGAACTCATGTAATAGGAGTTTGAAAATGAAGTTTGAAAGGAGAAATCAGAGTTTGAAAAGCAACTTGCAATGAGAAATTGCATCACTGAGTAGTGAAGTGAATTGCCCACAGTTGGAGAATTAGCTCATGGCAGAGTCAGTTCCATCTCCAATTCTAATACCTTTTCCAGTGATATCATTCTGTTAGACAAAGCACTGTCTGGATCACCTTGACCCCTCAAACTGTCACTGCCTTTGTCTATGTTACTATATGAACTGTTTGTTTGTTTGTTTTACCTCTTTCTCTAAATTTTTTGGAGGTACCAGGAATGAGCTCAAGACCAGACTCTAACCCTACAGAGCAGATGAACATATGATATGATTTTACAGAAACTAAGAAATAGAAGGGATTCAGAGAAACCAACTAATACAATCTATCCATAACTTGTACTCCACACAACACTGTTATCAAGTGGCCATTTAATTTCTTAGAAGACCACCAGCAAACTTCCAAAGGAACTCATTCCAAATATGGGACACTCAAATAGTTGTTTCTTATATCTAATCTAAATCTACTTCTTTTTTAACTTTTATCTATATTTCCAGTGTTGATTTCTGGACCAGGCTGAATAATATAATCCCTCTTCCCTATTAGATCCTCTTGAATACTTAAGCATACAAGAATTATTATTTTTGTATACATATATAAATCAATATACTATAAATATAATAATAAAATATAAAATAATATAAATAAAAATAATATATAAATTAACACTAATCAATAGACAAATAATTATCATTTTTTTGTGTTTTTTTTTTTAGCTACACATTTTTCAGTACAGGTTCCCCTAGCCTTTATCTGGAGAGCAATTACTTTTTCTTGGACTCTTGAGATCACGGACTCCCAGAATTTCAGAACTGAAAAGGCCCTTAGAAATGGCCTAATCCAATTTCTTATTTTATAGAGGAGAAAATGGAGGACCAGAAAGGAAGGTGACTTGCCCAAAAATAGCACCATGCTTGTTTGATAGGAATATTAGCACTTGGCAGATTTAGAAGGAAATAGTAGCAACCAACATGGAGGTCTACCAGATTAAAGCTTCCCTCGTTGTTGTTCAGTGGTTTCAAATGCATCATATTCTTTGTGACTCTGTTTGGTATTTTCTTGGCAAGGAAGTTTGCCATTTTCTTCTCTAGCTCATTTTTTACAGATGAGGAAACTGAGGCAAACAGGGTTAAGTAGTTTGCTCAGGGTCACATTTAGTTTGAGGCCAGATTTGAACTCAGAAGATGAGTCTTTCTGACCCTAGGCGTAGCACTCTATGCATTGCACCACCAAGCTTCCCCAAAAGCTTCTCTGTGTACCAATCAATTCAGATCCACAGGTTGAGGAGTCTAGTGTCAGTAGTTTATTTGTTATATGGCTGAAATATTATAAGTTTACTACACTGAACTACAGGTGTTTTGTTTCATCAATTGAGACCTTTGTGTGTGTGTGTGTGTGTGTGTGTGTGTGTGTGTGTGTGTGTGTGTCAGTGATACCTTTGACTCTCTGGTGTAGCCTATGGACTCCTTAGATTAATGTTTTCAAATACATAAAATTCACAAGGTTACAAAGGAAAGCAGTTATATTTAAATAAATTTGTCAAAAATTTGAAATAAAACAACAAACCAAAAAGTTCATGGACTCCAGGTGAAGAGTCATGATTTAACCCAAAGTATATGACAGTCCTGAAAGCTACTGAATAACAAAAGATAGTAGTGTGCTAATTCCTTACTTTATATTTGGAATTATTCTATTCATTTTCAACTTTTATTTATGATTTAAGCTCACTGAGAGCAGTGAATCTATCTTTTGGAAAAGCCTTTGTATAATCAGTTACAATGTATAATTGATGCTGAAGTATGCAGAAAATAATGATTTTATTTAGTTTCATTATAGGGTAGTATAGAATGGGAGAAAGGATGTGAACCACATTCAGGTGGGCCTGGGTTTGTCTCTGATGCTTACTCTTGTAACTTCTGTGTTACTTTGGGCAAATCATTTACCCTTCTTGGGTCCCAGTTTTCTCATCTGTAAAATGGGGTTGGAGGGGGCGGAGGAGAGACCTGCTAGCCTCTAAGTTTCCTTTCAGTTATAGATTTATGTTATTTTATCACTTCTAAGGGAAATCAGGGTGGCAAGATGATTTATGTAACTGCATACTACCATACATTGCTGCTTATATTATTGGAATTAAATCAGCCTGTGAAATGCACACAACAACAATTTTAGTGTTGCCTCAGTTTTAAGAAAACCATTCCAAAACCTAGCCAAAGCAGAGCAAAACCAGCATGGTCGCACAAGTCTCTAACATAAATGGAGACCTCTTGAGCTCCAAAATGTACTACAGAAGAAAGTGAGAAAGACACAGAGACAGAGAGCATGAATGAACCTAATCTTGCAACAAAGCAATTTTTAAAAGTAAGGCCTAATCCTAAAACAAATAGAAAACAAAACTCCACCCCTCTAAACACACACACACACACACACACAGAGCTTCAACACACTTTTTTATCCATTACTACATGCATAACTGCAACCATAAATGTGCATAACTAAGTCAAATCCTGTTGAAAAATTTAAAAAGAAACAACTAGGAATGGGCAACTCTCAAAGAAACACACATTTATCTCCAGAGAACAAAGACAAAGGTTTCAAATTTTAAAAATCTCTTAGCTATATCAAAATTGCCTGTGAATATGAGAAGTTATTTACAAAAACTCCAGATAAAGGCTGTAGTACAAGTTACAGTTCTGCTTCAAGGAAGGAAACGTATTTGTTGTCTAGCAAATGTCTTCCAGTCCTTTGTATGAATATTTCTGTACCAACTGTAACCTTTCCAATTGAAAAGTTATCTTATGATACTAGCTAGAACACAGAAGTGTAGGGTCAAACCAGATTGAAAGCAAAATGAGATTTGTGGATCTCGAAAAATGGAAATCTGGATTTAGAGGCAAAAGGGACCATAGAAAGAAAATCATCTTGTCTAGTATTCAACTTAAAAAAAAGCTAGGGGAAAGAAGCAGATTCAGAATATGAATTTATGATCTCTGACCATTCAGCCTGTCTTACGTACTTGGCATATAGATGCTTAAATATTTGTTGACATATTTATTGGAGGGTGTTATTTTGCCAGAGTTTGCCCACCCCTAGATGTCACACACCAAAGAAGGAAAAAATCCTCTAAAAGATAGCTATGACTATATCTATCTAGTTACGCCAGATAGATATAGTTATCGCTACAAATGAAAGTCGTTGGCCTGTGCGTACATATACGCATGCCCACACACACATGTACAAAAGCAAACACAGGGCTCCACTGGGAGAGTCTTTTCCGTGCAGTGCTTCTTGTTATAAACCACGGGGTTAAACAAATAACAAACAAGCCAACTCAGTCAAAAGTGTAGACATAAGTTCAGCTGAAGCAAAAATACTCAGTTACTGGTTAGACAATAAGTAAACATGATCTTATAGATAAGCCAAGAAGCTACGGCATCCAGAAGATGGAATAAGATTTATATCACAGCAATAACATCCCAAAGGCCAACAATTGGAAACTCGTTCTGTTAATTATTGTTGCCTTTTTTAAAAAGAAAAATATTTCTAAACCTAAGATAGAAAGTTAAGTTCAAAGTCCTATAAGAAATGAAATATATTTTAGGTAAGGTAAATAATCCCATACCTTAAATAATTCAAACTCCTTCTTTGGCATTAATAGCTAACAACAAATGATGAACACGAAATTAAATACTTAACACATCATGCACATAGTTTGGACAAATATAAACACATTTCAATATCAGTTTTCCTTGGATTAAAAGTATTTTTGACCTACCCATCAAAATATACATATTTTATATGTCAATTCAATCTTACATGGAATTCCATCTTATGTATTGTATATGGTCAATTCCCTGAATCATGATGAATTCTCCAGTCACTTCAAACAAATGAAAAAGTGCATCCCTCTTTTAAGCTTAGTACATCAACAAATTAACCACAAGTATGTAGATAAACTAAGATATTAAGAACTTCACCAAAATTTCTGGTTTGGAAAAATATTACCTTCAAGCCTGAAATTGTGATTAAGTCAAAACTACTTCGTGACACATCCAATATACTTTCTACACATGTTCATGCCATTATCCTTGGGTCTAATATGAATTTGTTGCCAAGTTTCAAGGAGTTAAAAAAACAGTTCTTTCTAGGCAATTTGGCAAGAGAGTCATATTAGTGTTAAGGACCACATGTGGGTTGCCATTGTGTTCCTGGCATAACTAAATCAAAGGCCCATAGTCCAAAAGTCCAGGAGTGAGGAATGTGGGTTGAAGCTACAGGGATAATATGGAGCCCAAGGTCAGTAAGAGTCTGCATTTGTTGCAGAGAGGACTCCGGTATGATCTGATAAGATGGATATCTATTCATATATTAATTTTATGTATATGTTGCATTTTAATTTTCAAAAGCAAAGAAGCTTCTCAGTCAGACTGGCCACATATCTTTGGTTGTCAGTGCAGGTTAGAGCTAAGCAGAAGTTACAGGAAAACAAGCTGCAAGGCATATAGGATCTGAGTATTCTATTCTTGGATTCTGAATCTTTAGGCCTCCGTTTCCTTATCTGTAAAATGAGGTTTGACTAGGTGATCTTAATAAGGCTTCCCAGCTCTGAAAATAGATGTTCCTATCTTCTTATAAAGTTAAATATCTTCCTCTTAGCCTACTTCCTAATGCAAATAGGAAGGAATGTGGCAAGGGCAAGCCTGAGATAAAGGGCTGGGGGCATCAATTCTCTGAAATATGTGGTATAACAGCTTCCAGGGAAACAGCTATTTATTTATTACCAAAGCATGAAGCAATGAGTATTTTCCTTAATTAAAATGTGTAGGTGGCTGTCTGTATATTATGTGCTGTGCATAAATCTCTCACTTCCTCTTTCTGCTATAAAAGATGTTCTAGAATTAATTTCAGTGATTAAGAGTCAAAAATGTGGGGGCGGCCAGGTAGCACAGCAAGTAAGAGCACTGGCTCCAGTGTTGAGAAGACCTGGAGATCGAATCCCGGGCTTGGACACTCAGCACCACACCCAGAAATAACTGGCCATGTAACCTTGAGCAAGTTACTTAACCCTGATTGCTTAAAAAAAAAAAAAAAAGTCAAAAATGTGATTAAGTCTTGCCTTTCTTTTTTGGACTAGATTGGTAATTTCATTGTTGTATCCTGCTCATGGCAAGGACCTTTCTCTTCCAATGCAGAACAGTACCTTCTCTGCACTTGCAGTCTTAGAGACTTGTTTGGGAAACTGAGAGAATAAACAACTTTCCCAGCATCACACAGTCAAGAAGTGACAGAGAAGAGAATTAAATGCAAGTTTCCGTAACTCTGTATCTATAATTACCATAATGATCAATTTGTAGCTTGCCGACAAACAAAACAGTAAAAATTAGATTAAGAAAAATGGTACCTGTATAGTGTGAGTATAAGGTGGATCAGCACGCCCTAATCCAGGCTCTTGGGGTCTCACAATATCTAAAATGTTATTTGGCACAAATCCAGAGTCTCCACTTCCACTGCGAACTTTCCACCATTGTTTTCTGTCATCGAGAATCTGTCAAGAAAATTAAGGAATCACTTTAATATTAATACTAGTCTATGACTCCAATTTCATTTCTTTGTAGTATTATAGAATATTGAGGACTTTTCATTTTTTAAGCCATGATAGAGGCCATTCCCTAACCTGCAAATTGGCAAAGATGGCAAAAATGGCAGTAGTTGGAAGAGTTGTGGAATGGTAGGTACAGTAATACATACCTGATGGAGCTGTGAACTAGTACAATTGTTTTGGAAAGCAATTTGAAATTATGCAAACAAAGTAACTAAATAAAGTGTCTACATACTTTGAATCAGAGACTCTATTATTGGGCATAAATTCCAAGGAAACCACCAATAAGAAAGCTGCCATGTGCACTAAAATATTTCTAGTGGCATATTTTGTGATACCAAAGAATTAGAAACAAAGTAGATGTCCATCAGCTGGGAAATAACTAAAACTGTGGTTGTATGTATGTAATGGAATATAATAGTTTTAAAAATTATGTGTGTTGTGAATACCAAGGATGGAAAAATCTACATGAACTGATACAAAGTGAGCAGAGTCAAGAAAACAATATATAGAATGACTACAACAACAATATAAATGGAAAAAATAACCACACACACAAAAAATATGAAGTGATTACAACAAAATTATAAAGGTCAAGCTGGATTCAAACAAAGAGATATGAGAGGACACCCCAGTCCATTGCTTCGTGGATGTGAGAGGGTCCATAGTGCTACATACTGTAAATGTTTTGGGATTTTTTCAATGTATTTGTCAGTTGTGCTGATTTTTTTCCTTGTCTTTTTTTTTTTTTTTGTCTTTAAAAATACTATTTGTGGAGCAGCTAGGTGTTGTAGTTAATAAAGCACTGGTCCCGGAGTAAGGAGGACCCGAATTCAAATTCGGCCTCAGATACTTGACACACTTACCAAGTGACCTTGGGCAAATTACTTAACCCCAATTGCCTTAAATGCAATTTAATTAACCCCAATTACCTTGCCTTCCCTCCCTCCAAAAAAATAAAAATACTATTTGTTATCGGGAATGACTCATGGGGGAGATGGGGAAATATATCAGGGATAACTGCGATCATATAAAAACAGAAGGCATTAATTAAAAACTTTTTAAAAAAAGATTTATTTTTCATTGTTTATTTTGTAGTTTCATCCTTCCCTCATTCTCAGTTTCAAAGTGAGAATTTCCATTATTAGTTCAGTATAAGTTAGCATTAATATAGTCAGTCTACATAATACTATTGCATTTAGAGTTAGTAAGACTGATCCATCTTCTCTTTTAATCATATACTCTTCCAGTGACATTTATTTTACTCTTATTTTTAAAAGTTTCTCATTGGTTACACATTGCAACTGACATATTTACATTATGTTAAAAGGTTTGCAAAGCTCTTTACATATAGTATTTCATCTGAGGGACAACTAGGCGGCATAGTGTATAGAGAGCTGGGCCTGGAGTAAGAAAGACCTGAGTTCAAATACAGCCTCAGACACTTACTAGCTATGTGATCCTGGGTGAGTTACTTAACCCTGTTTGACTCAATTTCCTCATTTGTAAAATGAGCTACAGAAGCAAATGGCTAACCACTCCAGTATTTTTGCCAAGAAAACCCAAAAAGGGGTCATGAAGAGTCAGATATGACTGAAAAACAACAAAATCTCATCTGATCTTCAGAACCCTGTAAGATAGATACTTATGAACCCCATTTTAAATATGTGGAAACTGGAGTTTAGAAATGTTAAGTGATTTGCCAATGGTCATACAGTTAGTAAAATTACAATATGGCATTTGAACCCAGATCTTCTTGATTTCAAATATAAAAACAGAGCGTCCTTGTACCTGAAATGTTACCAATGGTTCAGGTGGGACACCTAATATGAAATGAAATATACTAGGAAAAAATTCCATAAGTGACAACTAAAATTGTCAAAGGGATGGAAGAGCTATGGCTATAATAAAAGACAGCCTAAAGGGTAAGAACTTTTCAGTCTAGAAACATAAAAGTAGAGCACATATGGCAAAAAGGCAAATCAAATTCTATGATATAAAAAATAAGGGGATGTGCACTCTTTCATTTTTTTGGTAATTGGGGTTGCTGAAGAATAAGGCCAGAAAATTATTCAACTAAAAAAATTATTTGAAACCTGTGCAAAGAAAAAAATCTGAAAGATAGAGATTGGAAAATTTAAGAATTATCTGGCTTCCCAAAAGCCTTCTTTGTGAGAACAAAAGGACTTAAACATTATATTTCTAGAAATCACATATTTCCAAGAAATATCCAAGAAGAGAGACTGGGACTTGACAGATTTCACAGGCAGGTACACAGATGAATCTGAAAGTCGACTCACCCAAACATATTCTAAGACTAACAAGCTTCAAGACTATGCTAATAAGACAACAGTTTACAAGCAGCCAAGAAGAAAGGATCATAGGATCATAAAGAACTGATGAAAACTTGGAAACATTTAGTCTATCTTCTCCCCCATTTCAAGATAAGTGCAGCTCAAGAGAGGTTAAGTAAATTATTCAGGGTCATATAAATCAAACCTAGGTCACCTGACTGTAAATCTAGTGCCCTTTCCACTATATTCCCTCACAAATCAATTCAAATTAGGCAAGATTTTCCTACAAAAAATGCAAAATGACAGAAGAACCTAGAAATTATCTTGAAATTTAAGAGATAGAGGAGTACATTCCCAAATTACTTTCATGAAAAGGAAATGATTCCTTTCTCTTTTGTTCCCTTCCCTTCTATTCACTTCCTCTTCCCTCCCTCTATCCCCACCCCCCCCTTTATCTGAAAAGCTAGCAAAAAACCAGAAATGATAATTAATGAAGATGTAGGTAAAACAGAAAATTCCTTTAAGTGTTTCTCTGATAGAATTTCTTATAATAATTTCCATCATCTTTATTTCATTTTTATTAAGCATTCACTTTTTAATGTTCCTTATTGCAAATTGTTCAAAGGCATTAAACCCATATAAACTATTCTTTTTAGAGCTCAATAATCTAATATCAATGATGATTAACTCCCAAACTATCAAATAAAGATATGCAAGAGACTAGACAACTATGCAAAGGTGAAATAATGTAATAAGAAGTAATATAAGAAACATAAAATATATTTCATATTTGAATTAAGGGTCATAGCAGATGAAATAAAGGGCTTACAGAAGAAGTGGTATTTTAATGAGTTTATGAAAAGGAAAGCATGCACTGTTTGAGGTGTTGGGGAGAGAGTACTCCACTTCAAAAACAGTGCCCTGTCAGAGGATCTGATTTAGTAGATAGAACAGATGGCCTTTCATGTCCCTTTCAGCAATCCATCTATGATCATATGAATCAGTCCAAGATGGTAAATAGACAAAAATTAAAAACAAAAAAATAAGATCCATATTGGTCAGAAATTTGAGCACCAAAATATACAGCTGGTTTGAACTAAGTCAGTGTCTGAATCAATATTTCTACTACCAAGAACATTACAGTGATTAGCTGAATGGTGTTTGTAAGGTCATGTTATGTCCTCTTTCTCTGGTTGTGCTAGTTCACCATCACAAAGAAAATAATTCACTTAATGGGAAGAAAAAGGAATAAACTTTTATATAGCGCCTACTACTAGCCATGCACTGTGCTAAGTGTCTTACAAATATTATCTCATTTCATTATATCAGTTAAAATTGCTCCTTTATTAAGTTTTTTTTTTGTCTACATGATACTAAATAAATATTTTGTACTATTTCCTCATTGAACTGATTTGGCTTAATTGACCAAGTACAACATAGTTTTGCTAGGTCTTTGATACAACCTTTGCTATAAGAAATTTAAATAATAAAACTTAAATAAATGACATTTATGTTTTAAAATAAAACTTCTACATCTTTAAAGCCAGCATTAAGAAAAATAAAGCCACAGTCTTGGAGAATAAACATATAGTTGTTTAACAAAAATAGCCCCTTAGAATAAATAAAATCAGGGATGGATCTTGATCCTGTGGTGGGGGAGAGAAGGGAAAGAGTAGAATCACTTGGATTTATGTGTTAGAAAAAAATAATTTATATCCTAGAGTTTACAAAGCTTCTTCCTGTATCCATCAATTAGAAAGGAAATATGACCAAATGGGAGTGATATCAACAGAAACAAACAGGAGATATGTGCTGTCAATCAAGTTCTCAGCCTCGCTCAAGGGAGTACTGTTGTAAGCTGTGTGCTTACAACACCTCTGCTGTACAATATGAATACAATTTCACTATCAGAGATGACAAAGATTGGGAATACAGAGATCGGTAGGAAGTGATATGATTTGATTAATACTTTGCAAAGCACATTTGCTTACTAGGATTTTTTTTTTTTGGTATATATAGGATGTCCCCAAAATCTTAGAGCATTTTTAGGCTATTAAAGTTTTAAAAAGCCATTAAATCTCACAACTGAACTAAGACTTTTGGGACATTCATACAAATATGCAAGAAATTCCACATTGGGTCTGAACAGACATCCTAACAGACCAGCATTCTTTCTCTGAAGATGTTGCTAACGTATAGAAAACTATATCAAGTGGGAAGATTTATATGAAGTGAGGCAGAGTAAGGAAATCAGAACCACAGGAACAAAATATATGTAAATACTAATACAGCAATGAAATGCTTTGTTTTGAAGATTACTCATGCTTAGATCTGAGTGATGGGGCGGTCAGGTAGCACAGCAAGTAAGAGCACCAGCTCCAGTGTCGGGATGACCTGGGGATCGAATCCCGGGCTCAGACACTTAGCACCCACCCAGAAACACCTGGCCGTGTAACCTTGAGCAAGTTACTTAACCCCAATTGCTTAGGGGCGGCCAGGTGGCTCAGCAAGTAAGAGCACCGGCTCCAGTGTAGGGATGACCTGGGGACCAAATCCAGGCTCAGATACTTAGCACCACACCCAGAAATAACTGGCCATGTAACCTTGAGCAAGTTACTTAACCCCGATTGCTTAAAAAAAAAAGATATGAGTGATATATGAGATACACACATATAAAAAGGGAGAGAAACACACACTGTTGTGAAAACCTCTTCCTCCTGGATGTTCTCTTCTCTTGGTATCTGTAACACAGCACCCTCCTGGTTCTCCTTCTAAACCTCATTTGCTGGATTACCAACTTTTTCCTATTAACCCCCTGTCATTCCCTCATTTGTGTCAGGGCATTAATCAAGGTCCATTTTTCCTCTATATACTTGGCCATCTCTTCATTTCCCATAGATACAAATATTACTTTTATGTGGCTGACTTCCAAATGTATATATCTAGTCCTAACAACTGCCTAACTCTCTCCTGGACAGGACTGCTATTTGAATGGGCTGTGGCCACTTTAAATTCAATAAATCCAAAATAAAAGCCACTGTATTCTTCCTCAAAAATCATACTCTTCCTAACTTCTTTATATCTATCCAGGACACCACCAACCTTCCATTGTCCACATTCATGAACTTGGAGTCTCCTTTGATTCTTCCCTCTCTCGTCCTCTTTCATCTTCCTCTCTCATCCCCCCATACTTATCCAAGTATACGAGTCTTACTGATTTGACTTCAACAATGTCTTTGGCCTCCCTCCCCTTCTTTCAATTCACTCGGCCCTTGTTCAAGTCATCATTATCTCTCACCCAGACAACAGTAAAAGAATCTTGATTGGTCTCTGTTTCCATTATCTCCTCTCTCCAATCACTCCTCCACACTGTTGCCAAATTGATATTCCTAAAATAGACCCAGGTCACTTCACTGCTCAAATATCAGAGATTCTGTATTGCCTTCTAAGATAACACACAAAATCCTCAGTCTGGCATCCAAAGCCCTCTCACAATACAACTCCAACTTACTTTTCTAGTCTGATTTCAGAATATTCCCTTTGACAATTTCTATTATGATCAAAATGATCTGCTATCTGTTCCCTGTCCATTTTATTCCACTGTTTGTTTCTGTTTATTTGCTATAGGTGGTCCTTCATGTCTGTAATGATGGCCCTCCTCACATTGACCTCATGCAATCACTAACTTCCTTCAAATCATACATAGCTCAGGTGCAACCACTTATGAAAGACCTTCCCAATCCCCCTTCTTCCTAGTACTGGCTTGGCTTCCTCTTGAAATTACTTTATATTCAGGCTTCGTATGTACTTTGTATTTACTTATCTGTAACACATGTTTTTTATTTCTCCCAGTAGAATGTAAATTCCTTGGAGCAGAAGCTATTTTATTTTTGCCTTTTTAGCCCTAGCACCTAGCACAGTGCCTTCTAGAGAACAGGCAATTAATAAATGCTTGTTGAATTGGACAGACACAAAAAGTGGAGGGAAAAGAGAAATACCAGAGTTAACTTTTTATTAGAGTTGAATTTCAAGTAGCTCGTGGGAGATCTTGTCAGATCTGTTCATCCTATATGCTCACACTCAGCAGCAGAACAAAGATAACTGACTCCCCAAATCAATAAAAGACTGGAGGAGGCACAACATATATCGACAGTTTTATCTACCTGGAGTTTAACAAATAAGATAAAGAGTTTAATTAACCATATACTTAGAATGGTAAGCCAGCTTTGAACTTGCTCTTATATGCTCAGTATGACAAGATAATTCAAAAAAACAAGCAAACCCATAAGTACTCATCTCACAAGGTCATTGCAAGTTTCAGACAAGTATGTAAAAGTGACTTTCAAACTTCAAAGTACTATGTAAATGTCAGTTATCATTGTTACCATTATTATAATTATCATTTACAGTAGGAGTTGAAGATACCATTACCTCTAATATGTCATCCTTCATTACGGAAAGCTCACTGCTATTCCTGGCCACAAAGTCATACTTGGATTTGGCATATTTCTTGGGAGGGGCTTTGAGTAGGTCATAATTCCTGAAACAAAAGAAAAAAATTACTGCTGGATGTTAAAATTAAAAAAGGTCCATCAAAAAGAAAAGATCTGGGGAGTTCTCAATTGAATACCAGATTTCTTGAGGTTAAATGCTACAACTAATCTAGGTTGCAACTTATTCATCTCTGTTTTCTACCTTCTTTAGCTCTGGTTCTTTAGCATATAGGTAAATGTTCATTAGCATCTTTAACAAAGAATGGATAACAGAAAAGAAACTAAAAATCAAAGCAATCAAATTTTCTGCTTAATGCTTGCTATCAATTGAAAAGCTAAAGCTGATTTCTAATGGACTGTTTTAAATTGTCTGTGGATTCCACTTATTCAAGCTATGCCACCAAGTTATCCACAAGGTCTGTGAAAAGATTTATATATAAAGGAAACAAGAGGCCAACCCAACTTGCTGTGTCATGAAAATAACACTGAGTAGGTAAATATCTTGAAATAGGGAAAGTACTGATTTTTTTTTTTAATGGGGACTTCCAGCATTCAACTTAGTTGCAAGAGATCTTGTAATAAGATTGCCTTTCATCATTTCAAGGCAGCTTAGAAATGTGCCAAATATCCCTTCCCCCCTCCTATTCCCATAGGGACTAAAAGAAGGGAAAGGAAAGAAACTGCATCGTGAATGGGGAAGAAAAAGCTGAGCTACTAGAGGAAATAGAAATCAAAATGAAGAAAATACTGTAAGGGTAAGATCTTTTCAGAAGAAAACTCCAAAAGAAAAAGAAACTACAGCTAGAACTCAAGAAAAGAGAACAGAATGGCCATTTAAAAAATTCCTAAGAGTGTTTGGAAGATCTAAAAAAATGAGGATAATTTAAAGAGAAAATGTATAGCTCCCAAAGAAAAAAATTAAAGAAAATATTCTATGGTGTAATGGTGGTGGGAATTTGAAGATCTTCCCTGCCCCTTAAGAAGCCTAGGGGAACTTGAAGAATTTCCCTGCTTTGAAAATATATTCATCCCCCAATAGGTTGAATGTAATCACATGGAGCCTGTAATGGGAGGAATTTGCTGAAGTGTGGAGCAGAGTTCACAGGAAGCTGGGAGTGAGAGCAAGCTAGAGAGGTGGGAGGAGAGGATGCTTCTAAAGTGAGTAAATATTGGTCTCCTGTTGGTTTGTAGGAGGGCTAGAGGATGCTGTGGCAATCTGTGCTGTTGTGGTTTATTAACTTCTTTGCTACCATGATGGAATGAGCTTACTGGTTTGGGGATTCAGTTTTCTGGTGTTTGAATAAATGTTTTACTTTTGTCTTCTATATGGAAAGTCTGTTATATTTTGTGATTGAGCACCATGCAGGTATATTTATAGTGACCGTGGGCACTGTGACTATTGCATTGGTGTTACATATGGCAGAACAGAATTTGGACATAATGAAAAAAAGAAGCCTGGAGGAAAAAACTAAAAAATTCCAATACAGGAAACAATACAGGAAATATTAAAGTAAAACTAAAATACAATAAGATATAACAAACATATGAGGGCTCTAGAACTAAAAATATTAGATTTGGAATTTGGTCTTCAGAGGGATAATCTAAGAATCAGCCTACTTTCTAAAATTATCAATTATAAAGATGGAACTAATCTATACTGGTTGAGGGAACTTCCTGATGGGCAAGTTCCCTATCTTCTTGAAATCACAGACCTATTCCCTATCCATTCAATTACCAATGTTACAGTTTGGATGAATTTTAAATTTTAAGTGATTTTTGAAAAGTAACAACCAAATTTCATTTAATTCAACAAAAAGATCAAAGTAATAAAAACATTTAGTCAGATCAGGATTATTATTACTAATAGCTGACATTTAGCTACATTTAGTTTTTTATTGGTTGCTCAGGATGCTGCACAGTTTTCTCAGATTCCAGCAAAGCATTTGACAAAGTCTCTCTGGCCATTATAGTGAAAAGATGGTTAGAAGTAGAGTAAATGATAACAGAAGCAGGATGAGTTCAAGTGGGTTGAATGGATGGAATTTTAATAGTTTTATGTTAACTTGCAGAGAGGTTTATGACGGAGTATCCCAGAGGTGTGTTCTGGGTCATTTGCTCTTTAATATCATTATGAATGACAGAGATAAATGCAGAGAATAGCAGAGATGGAATGCTTATCAAACATACAGGCAGTACAAAACTAAAATGATGGATGACAAAATCAAGATTCAAAAAGTTCTTGATAGACAAGGACACTTGGGCCAAACTCACAAAGATGGCATGTAACAGGGTAGATAAAGAGTCTTATACTTGTGGGTGTTTTTAGAAAAATTCTACTTCAAAAGTGTAAGATAGAGCAGATATGGCCAAAAAGATCTGGGGGGTTTTAGTGGTCTACCAGTTCCATACAGGTTAACAACAAGATGGAACTGTATACTGAGCATTAGGTCAGGAATATCTGGGTTCAAATCTTGCCTCAGGCATTACTTGTGTGATCCTGGGCAAGTCATCTAACCTCTCTCTGTCTCAGTTTCCTCATCTGTAAAAATGGAATTAATAATAATGTTATTATTAATATAGTTATATTTTATATTAATATAATTATTAATATAAACGCATCTATCTCTCAGGGTTGTGAGGATCAAATGAGATCATATTACTAAAGCATTTTGCAAATCTTATTTATATTATATATATAATATGTTATATAAATTATATAAACATATATGTATATATTATATTATATAAATACATATGTTATATAAATGCTAGCTATTACTTTTATCAGTCCCATGGAAATTATGTAACATACTTAAGGTTACACAGCTACATAGTCAACCACTTTGATGAAAGTTGGGCAGAGAAAATGGGTTAAATAAAATAGCATTATTACCCCTATTTCATTTATATACGCTTCCTTCTCTAGTCCCTCCATTGCTCATCTCTCCTCCTTTATAGCACCCTTCTCCTACTCTGGAATCTAATTATTTTAGTTAACCAGCTGCGGATCACATTGTAAACAAAGGGTGAAATAAATGCTAGACATTCTCTGGGAAGTTTTCTGACTGTGACTGGAAAACAAAAACTTCTATAGCAGCATTCTTCAAGGCCAGGTTAAGCCTTCAACCTGCCTCAGAGAAATAATTAAGTGTTCTGTAGGGCCATATCACCAGCTGTATTAACACTGACCATATTTGTCAACTAGAAAATAACAATTGGAAATATGTTTAGTTCTATCCTGAACTTCATATAAAAATCTATAATGCATTAGAACATGTAATTTCAATTTCTCATTTGGAACAAGAATAATGAGCTTGATATTTATGCTCAATGTGAAAGTCAAGGAAATTGAATCAGCAGTTTATAAACAACTCCAAAATTATTCCCCAGATTCTAAATAATTATTCAAATGTCAAGGTGCAAACTGCGACAAAGTAAATTCACTGAGCAGCGAGTAGATTTTGTATGGTATCTGCACTTCACTCTTAGCACATAATTAAAATTCTATGGCATTACAATAATTGTTATCAAGATGCTAAATGTCTCTTTGAACTTTAAACAAGAGAAGATCTTTCAGAGATCTTTGAATTTCTACAACATAAATGCTGGGGGATGGTTATGGGAGTTCCTTGATCAATTCAATGGGGTATATAAGGTGGTAATTCTATATCTGGGGCTTTGAGAGAATTTCCCCAATAAAGGGTGAGATTATACAAGAACTGGGTGAGATTATACAAGAATTGGGTGAGAAGACTAAAGACACTTGGGAGGGTGTGGGGTTGATCAAGAAGGTTCCTTAAAGTAAAGAGACCTTGGGACTTCTGATTCCATCTTCCTATGGAAGGTATAAATATGCTCTCAGCACTTCCTGGAGGACAGCATTCTCAAGGATTATGAATGAAATGATTGACTTGGACTCCTGTAGAACAGATCATTGTAGATGGGGCCAATTCTTCCTCCTGGACTATAAAAGAGACTCTTCATTATCTGCATGGGACTTTTTTGTCCTTTGGGGATATTTTTTCTTTTCTGAAGTACAGACTAAGAGTAAAACAGAGCTGGGAATGGCTTTGGAGTTTAGAGGTAGGGAATCTGTTCTTCCCATGAGCTGCTGCTATTGTCTGCCTTGGCACATATGCAAATGTCAGCAGTATGTGCTCTTGGCCACCTGGGCCAAGACGAGAATGCCTAGAACCTGTTTCTGGCTGTCTAACCTCAGAGTGACAATGGTATATTCCCTCTGCCAAGAGAGAGCAGCTGTAGGAAAGGGAACCCTCTGTTATAAATAGTTCCTGAAACCCAGATTTCTGGAAGTGTCTAATTTTCCTAAAACCTAGCTTTCTGGAGAGAGGAGGGTTTCTGGGCAATTTAATTCCCCAAATTCAATCTTCTAGTAAGAAAACGTCTATTTCCTAGGTGGCAGAGGTAGGTAAGGAGAAATCACCTCTTTGTCAAGCCCAAGTTAGAAAGTTAGGGGTTCCAGGTTTTCAGGGTTTCACTGAGAGAAGAGGGGTTCTTGAGCAATGACAGCCTCTTAGAGAGAGAAGATTGGCCACATGGTTCCTGGATATGGAAGAACTGAAAGGAGTTTTAAGCAATAATATGGGGTTTGGAGGGGGAAGGAAGATTTGAATTTTATCATCCATCATTACCATAATTTATTTGAACAGTAAAGACCAAATGGTTGAGGGGTTACCTCTCTAGCCACATCTAAGTTCATTTTCTTCATGATGAGGACATCTTTTAGGGAATTACCTAAAAGGCATACAGGCTGCCTTCCTGTATGTGTTCCTGGAGGAGTAGGTGAGAGTTTCAAAAATTGCTTGTCTACAAGTCCAAACTCTGTTTCCCTTCTGAGGGGTAGGGCCATAAAGCCTTAAGCCTATTTGGGCTTTCTTTGTCTTTTCTTTTTATTGGGGGGGGGAGGGGAGGAGGACCAAATGGAACTTACCAAACTGTTAAAAGATTGCTCTTACAGCAAGCTAAAGTTTGTTTCCTTTCCCAACAGAATCTACATTTCCGGGGATTGTTGAGAATGGAGGACGCTTCAGGGAAGGTAGAATTCATCAGAAAGATAAAAGTGTAGTAATATTTATGGACTATTTTGAGTCCTTTATGTATTATCTACATCTTTCATTGGATTCAATAGATGCCTTATAAATTGTATTGTTGCACTGAGTGGTTGTATTGGATCTGGGAACCCATTAATTGATCTCTGCTTCTGTGGGACCAGTCCTTCCTGTCTCTAATGTGCTTCTTTCCTACCTCTGCTTCTCAGAAGGCCCTGTTTATGAAAAGACTTATGCAATACTTGTACCTGAATCCCTCTCTAACCACCCCATGCCTCCAGCTCCTATTACCCGACCTCCCTAAATGATCTTGTTTTATTTTGTACATAGACTGTATATTTCTTACTGATGTTCACATTGTCTCTTCTCATAGAATGAAAGCTCCCTGAGGGCAAGGGCTGTTTCATTTTCATCTTTGAATCCCTAGAGCCTTATAGGTGCCTGGTACCTGGCAGATAAACTTAATGAATGCTTTTTGATTGATTGATCTAATGAGACCTACATGTGTAAGCTACACTTGAGCTATAAATTGAGACCTCCCAGAAGCAAGTCCAAAGGAGACAAGAAAAAAAGAGTAAATTTTGGGGGCCATCCCTGAGTTGGAGCCCATGTCACAGGAGCCAGAGCCTGTGATGCTGGGCTATAGGCTAAATTCACAATTTTTTCTGTCATTATACACCAGAAAACCTTTCCAAAAGGACCTTCTACTGAGTTACCAGATACAAATGCTAGGAAGGTAATTAATCACTAATGTTGCAATTTTTTAAATCTATGAAAAACTGTCATGGAAATGATGACTCTGAAATGCTGACCATAGTTAAGAGTAATGGAGAGAGATTCCAAGGAGCTAAACTGCATCACTGAACTTTAGCACTCACAAAGTGTATTTAGCCTAGATATCTATCTAGCTATTTGCTAGTAGAGAGCAGTGTAGCATAGCAAATGGACTTGGAGTCCACAAAACAAATTCAAATGCTTCTTCCATTGCTTATTAGCTGCACGACAATGGACAAATAACTTCTCTGAGTATTTCCACATTTATAAAATGGGAATAAATACTTATAATACTGAGGCTCAAATGAGATTATATAAGGAAAATGCTTTATAAACTTTAAAGTGCTACATGAAATCAGCTATCATTGTTACCACATTTGGATAACTGTTTAACTTTACTAAAGTAACAGAAAAAAAGATTGCTTAAACTGAATAATTTTTAAAAACCACAAAATAGAGAAAGACATACACAGATCATATCAAAAAATGTGTTTTCCTTAAGTCACATGTGTATGTACATATATGTACCTCACACAAATATACTTCATGCTATCCCACAGTGAGTTACTATATTCGTCTCTTGATTGATAGGCTATTGATGTGCTTACATTTTAGTGACTCGTTTATTTAATGCCTATTATGTTTTAGGCACTGGGAATACAAAGAGAAAAACTGAAGTCTCTACGCCTAAGGAGCTTATCCAAGGAAGTCAACATGTTCATATAAAGGCAAATACAAAAATAAATACAAAAATAAAAGGGAAAGGAACCAAATCAGGAAAGGTTTCATATAGAAGATGGCACTTGAGTTGAGCCTTAAGGAAAACTAGGGACACCAAGAGGCAGATGTGAGGATGAGCATATTCCAGTCTTGAAGGGAAGCCTGTACAAAGGTAGAGAGATGGGAGACAGGTTCTGTGTATGAGAAACAGGGAGAGAGTCAGTTAGGTTAGACTAGGGTGTACATAAAAGAGACTAAAATTTAATAACATTGGAAAGTCAAATTGGGGCCAATTGAGGGAGGGTTTTAAATGCCAAATAAATGGGTTAAGACTTTATACTAGAGTTTTTGTTTTGGACATGTTTATTTTGATATGCATATAGAGAATGCGGTTTGAAAGGTTTAATAGGTATTTAAAGATAGGAGATTAATGCTCAGAAGACAAACTAGAGAAGGACATATAGATCTAGAAGTCACCTGCATAACAATGATAATTTACTTCATGGGAGATGATATGGTCACCAAGAGAATATATAAAAAAGCAGACAATCCAGGACCAAGACTTTGCATGTAGGCACGGTTAACAGAACATGATATGGATGATGAATCAGCAAAGGTATCTGAAAACAAATGGTCAGGTACTTGGAGGAGAACCAAGAAAGAAGGTTGTTATGAAAATTTAGAATGGATAGTGTTTCCAAAAAAAGAAGGTGGTCAACAGTGTCAAATACTACAGACAGGTCAAGAAGGATGAAGACTAAGAAGATATGGGGATGAAAAATCATTGATTACTTTGGAAAGTGTAGTTTTAATTAACTGGCAAAGTCAGAATGCAGACTATTAATAAATGAAAGAGAGGAGAGAAAAGAGAGGCAAAATGTATAGGAAGCTCTTTTTTCCTGATCAATTATCTCAATCTTACCTCTATCACACAATCCTTGACCAAAAAAAAAAAAAAAACTAAAACAACACCCTTCCCAAAACACACACACACACACACACACACACAGTATGACAAATGCAACTACTTAAAATGCCTCTCAAACTCTCCCTCTTATATCAGTGGAAAATAAACCTTAAGGTTGAAAACTGGGCCATTAATAATTTCTACCTTACATATAGACAAACATTTTTGTTGAGATACAAAAAATTCATATAATCTCATTAAACTTGTAAAAATATTAGTCATTATATAAGTTATGAAAGATTTTGCAATTAAATTTGTAGGGGAAAAACCCCTGAAGAACATTTTATTCTAAATTCACAAAGTAGCAACATAATGGAAAAGAATGAGTTGAAAATGTGGGAGGGTAAAAGTACCTTTAAGTTTGACTGAACTCCAAGGTTTCGGTAGAGAATTACAAGGGAAAAGCTTGTACCATGGCCTCTCTAATCATATCTTTTTTTTTTTTTTTACCTCTAAGTGGGTATAAATCACTTAAGAAGCAGGGACCTTCTTGGCCATCCCACTATTCTACTTGACTACCTGCCCTTGATTTTCTTTCCTTCCCAAAATAGCAAGTATATGGGTACTATCAGTCAAAATCAATGCCTTTCTTCCCCTTCCTATTTTCCCTCCCTGCCTATGCTGGAAAATGTTTAACAAGGACAATATATGTGAAAAACAGATAAAGACTTATTTGGGATAGTAAAACGTTCAAGTAAAACAATTACATGTAGATAAAACGGTAATTATAAAAATTCTATCCCAATTCCATTGGTAAAGTTCTGTTCTTTCAACTTGACGAAACAAAAAGTACTAGAGAGACTTAATATTTTGAATTTTACTTAACTTATTGCTTCTAATAGAGGCAGTAGTTTAATGAAAGGCAAACTCATCAAAAGATAATTACACTAAATAAAAAGAATGGAATTACATAATTCCCACCCTCCCTACCCCCCAACCATCAATGCCAGTTCTTCAAAGGAATGATCAACCCTTAAATAGTGAGGGACAACAACCTGGGATTTCATGACCTGTGATTTCACTTAAACCCTGATGCGGAAATTCCCTCTATCAAAGCACATCAGCACTGTCTGTGCAACTTTAGTAACGATAATTATTAATAATAATTGGAACTGGCTGTTATATAGTTGGTCTATTAGTACTGTGCTATAAGAAATGACCAATAGCATTTACAGAGTACTTTAAAGTTTGCAAAACATCTTAAAAATATCTCATTTGATCTTGATAATAACTCTGGGAAACTGGTACTATTATTATTGTTATTGTGTATGAGGCAATTGGAATTAAGTGACTTGCCCAAGGTCACACATAAGTGTCAAGTGTCTGAGGCTGGATTTGAACTCAGGTCCTCTTGACTCCAGGGCTGGTGCTCTATCCATTGTGAGACCTAGCTGCCTCAGCATCTACTACTATTATCTCCATTTTACAGGTGATAAAACTAAAGCTGACAGTAACTTTCACAGTGTTACACAGCTAGTTGGTGTCTGAGGCTAGATTTGAATTCATGTCTTCCTGATCCCAGGTCCAAAGCTCTTATCTAATGAGGCACCTAGTTATCTAACAAGTTCTCAGAGCATTGAGAGGTCATGTGATTTGCCCAGGATCACAAAGCCAGTATATATCTTAATAGATTGACATTTGTAGAAGCAGAGATTATATCACCTCAGTTGGCAAAAAAAAAAAAAAATGGAGACAGGCACAAATTTTCAGTGGTAGTCACTGAACGTTACCTATCTACATGGTGGCTATAAGTCTGCTTAAAAGCAAGGGCAGCTTCCCCTTGATCCGGCAGAGGCCCTCTTTTGTAAGCTGTATTATTGAATGTGTACCCATCAGGTGGAGGATGTTCTGGTACACTAGAATGCTGAAAGATAAAGAGATAGAAAAATGAGAAATGGTTACAAAATTATTCTTTCATATAAATGCAATGTCAATATAAAAGTGCCCATAAGCAGGGTATATTGGTAAACATTTAACAACTAGCTGTCCAGGGGGAGGAAATGTATGCACAAAACATTTTTAAGTTTAATCTACATTATTAATTGTAACTAATAATTAAATTTAATTTAATCTGCATCATTTCCTTAAGACTAGGCAATAAGCAAAATAATAAATCAAGCCTTGATCTATATAGCATTTCTTAATGCTTAAGGTATAAATGCTTATACTGAACATCTAACAATCAGCTGGCGCTGGCTTAATCTGACTCTAACACACCCCTGTCCAGAAAGGTATTTATTTAATTATAGTACCATTTTCACTTTTCAGGTTACGGATGGTTACTTTAGCTAATGATGAAACATTGGGACTGCATTTTTATCATAGGTGTGCTTCAAATATGTAATCAATATAAATGTAAAATCTTTATTCTAACCTGGGGATTCTTAACTTTTTTTATGTCACAGACCTCTCTGACAGTCTGGTGAAGCCTATGGATTACTGTTGTCTGTTGCCTGTATTCAGGATTGAAGGATATGCTCAATTTTAGCTAGATGTTAGTGAAAATAGAGATGTAATTTTTTTTTCTCATCCAAGCTCATGAACCCCCCCCTCAAACGGCCTGGGATCACAGGTTATGAAAGTCTGCTCTATATGATGAAGAACAAATTTTCCCATCAGGGTTTCAGAATAGTATGCAATATATAGACAATTTTTATAGAATAAGATGAGTTAACAAAATCATAAACCTTTTCTTTGAATTCCCACAGTTATAAAAAGAGCAAACCCAGACAAAGATGTTTAAACTAAGTGAAAGTATGACCTATAAGCCATTTTTTCATGATCAAAGCCAGTTCTATGGAGGAATTAGTTCTACTGTTCCTAGTTAAGCTAGCCATAATAGGAGCAGGGAGGGGGACTATGCTTGGGATCAGGGCTGGCTTTGCTTTATGGGAAGATGAAAGATGCTAAATATTTAGTGAAATTTCAAGAGCTTATGAAAAGACCTCTTGCAAAGCAATCAAAGATATCTAACATAATGACCTGGCCTTGATCCTGGAAGATCTCAAACTACTCATTCTTGCAGACAATTCATATATATATATATATAAAATGAAACTATTATTCACAATATGACATTAATAACCTAATTCAAATTAATTCACTCATTCCATATAAGAAAAGAGGGCACATGCTGACAGTAGGGGATGCATTACAGTTAAAATTTTATTGTGTAAGACTGAGGAGGGATGCTGCCATGAAACATGTAATGAGGGACCTCCTTATGAAGCCTTGAGAACTTGATGGGAGTACCACAAAAGCAATGGGAATGACAGGCGAGTGGGAGGTATCAGGAGGAAGAAAGGAAATAGAGTAACACTAAGGACAAACTTTAATGATAAAAATTATGCAATCCCTGGCCAAAGGAATTGTGCAAGCAACCTAGCACACCCAGGATGGCCTACTAACACAGGTTCTTTGATCTGTTTTTCCAAAGGAAAGACAGCTTCCAAGAGGTCCACAATATGATTTTAATTAAACATATATGTCATTCACTAGTTTAGGGGAAAAGACAGCACCCTGAGTGTGGAGAAAATATAAGCAGAGAAACACAGAGAGTACAGGGATCCAACAGACAGGGTTCCAACTGTCTGAATAAAGTAATACAACCAGCTACATGCACCCCCAGACCAGAAGAGCACCAACATCTGAGTAATTGGGGGGCTCTTAACAAATGGCCACTCAGAGTCCCATTCAGAGAATCAATAGGTCCTTCTCATGAGTGAGCCCCCAAAGCAAAATCTCACCTCAGAACATATATACACTTTGGGTTAATAGGTTCCGAGTCAGAAGGCATCACAACCCTTGTAACTCAATGCCCAAATAAGCTCAGTACCAAAAGGTGTGAAAGCCTTCCTACAAGCAAGCCTTCTCCTAAGCAAGCTCCTCCTTAGGTAAGCTCCTCCCCCAATGAGCTCTGTGTGACTCAGGATATATCACAGCTGTGATTGAAATACCTGTGTACCTTTAGACCTGGGAACACGGCTCCTGTTCCAAGGGAAAAGGGGACACATGTGATCATATAGGCCTAAACATGAACAGGGGAAATCTTCAAATTCCATTAACATTGCAAGAGTACAAAAGTAGTAGCAATAATGTGTAAATCTGTCACTCTCCTCTGCTCATTACTCATAATGCTAAAACACAAAGTCACAGGGATGCCTTAGGACCCACAGTAAAAAAAAAAAAAAGGTTGTCCTGTATTCAGTTACTATAGCAAAGGGATGAGAGGTCTTGTCAAGGAATTAACACATCCACTAAATATCTGAAATCACTTTTACTTGACCTACTTTTCTAACAAAATTTCAAGGCATGGAATCTCCTAAAAATGTTGTTAGCAGTGTTTTCTTTTTTTATTATTTTTCAGCCAATTATAATTTTGAAGAAGCATTTGTTACCATAGTAACACTAGTGGATGCTGGTGTCCTTCCTGAGGGTGCAGGTGACCGCTATAGATAATCATAACTGCCCTTTCTTCCCCACTCCCTTTGTTTCTGGAGATGTAACAAGCCACACCCTGCCACATATAATTAGCTCATGTTTTAGTCTAGGAGCAATTTAATGGCATCTCAGGTCCATGTCTGCCTTCTCTCCCACTTTATGGAGTTTATATTAAATTAGGATCCAACCACAGTAATTATTAGGGTAAAAGTAATCCTTTTCATCCATGACATGAAAAATAGTTTACATGATCAAAATATTTTCAGATAAGTCATTATAGTATGAATTTTCCTATGTGAGGAAACATGCTTTTGAAATCACAAGACCTAGAATTTGTCTGTATGACCTTAGGAAAGTTGTTACCTGTCTGGATCTCAGTTCCTTCATCTGTGAAATGAAGGAGTTAAATTAGATCATGCTTTTTTCTAACTCTTCTAAATCTGTGACTCTACGATAATTCCTCATTTAAAATTATGATCATTCAGTGGGAACACTTAATTTATTCACTGGAATCATCAAATATGATACTGTCTTTAAATTTAGGATTTAAAAAAACTTACACAAAAACTAAATTTTAAAGACTTACAAAGCAAGAAAATGTTTGCTGAAAGCAGTAATCAATGAACAAGTTTTTATAAAGGATTTTCTATGTACCAAGTACTATACTAGGTACAAGAGAATGAACAATAATAGAAAAAAAAAAAACAGTCCTGTCCTCAAGGAGCTTACTTTCTACATATTCAAAATGAATATAAATAAAAACGTACAAGATGCACAAAGAGTAGATGGATCTTAACCCTGGAAATGAGGGCACTAGTAAATAGGAAGATTGGACAAGGTCTCCTACAGAAGGAAGCACTGCAGCTGAATACTGAAGAAAGCCAGGGATCCCAGGATGAGATGGCAAAGAAGAACACTTCAGGAATGAGAGAAACTAGTACAAAGGCATGAAGACGGAAGATGAAGTGAGTCAGCATGGAGAGACTGTAAAATACGTGGAAGGGGTGAGGGGAAGGGAACAAGCAAATGCCTACTGTGTTCCAGGCACTGTTAAGCACTCTATAAATATTATATCATCTGATCCTCACAATAATCCTGTGAGGTCGATACTATGGGCCTCATTTAACAGATGAGAAAACTAAGTCAGTCAGAAGTTGTGACTTGCCTAGGGTCACTTACTGAGGGTAGCATGTGTAAGAAGACTAGCGTGGTTGGAAGGAGCTAAATTACAGAAGGCATTAATTGCCAAACCGATTGTAAAGGTAATAGGGGGTCACTGGAGTTTTTTTTAAAGGAGATGGTGATGTGGTCAAAACTGTGCTTTGGAACAAAGTGAACCCAATGAAAAAGTTACTGTGTGAGTTCAGATGAGATGATGAGAGTCCTGAAATAGGATGGTAGCTGTGTGCAAGGAGAAGAGGGGATGTATGCAACAGATGTGGTGGAGTTAGAAATCCCAAGAATTGGGCATCTGAATGTATATGAGGGATGAGAGTGTGGATGTAAGGGTGACACAGAGGCTGCAAACATGGGTATCTAGGAGGATAGTGCTGCCCTCACTGATAATGGGGAAATCTGGAGAAGGAAGAGGTTTGGGATGAAATGAGTTCTCTTTTGGAGATTTTGAGATTGAAATGCCTATAGGACATCTACTTCGAAATGTGCAAAAGACAATTGGTGATGAAGGACTAGAGCTCAGGAGAGAGATTAGAACAGGATTCATTGATCAGAGGATTATCAGCAAGGCTATGATAAGGGAATCCATGGGACCTGATAAGATCTGAAGTGAGTCTGTAAAGGAAGAAAAAAGGGTATATTGACAGAACCTTGGGGTGTATCCACAATTAGTGGGCATGACATGACTGAAGATCCATGCTTGATCATATTTATTTCTAGAAAAACTCTTTTTCAGGGCAGGTAGGTGTCACAATGAATAGAGCACCGGCCCTGGAGTCAGAAGGACCTGAGTCCAAACTTGGCCTCAGACACTTAACACTTATTAGCCATTTGACCTTGGGCAAGTCATTTAACCCTAATTTCCCTACCTTCCCCCCTGCAAAAAGAAAAACTGTTTTCCAAGAGAAAAGAATTTCATAGGAATGGTATTTAAGCCATAGTATAGAAATAAGAAAGGATATATATGTTTCCTAACTGATCCCCTACTACTGTAATCTTACTATTACTTAATATGGGGGAAAAAAGACATCTGATTAGATTTACCTCTTCACTAACCATCACTAGCCACCTTTGGCTATGTTGTATACCTGGACAGTCTACCAGCACCATGCTAGGAAGTTGAATTGCTGCCATCTGAATTGTCTTAGGAAGATTCTGAAGATCACCTGGCAGGATAAGGTACCAGACACTGAAGTCCTTTCTCTAACTAAACTGCCAAGCATTTAAACTCCGCTCCAGAGAGCACAATTCTGATAGGTTGGCCACATTATTAGATGCAAAACATATGCTTGTCAAAACGACCATTTTATGGAGAATTCACACAGGGCAAGCGTGCACATAGTGATCAGAAGAAGCGATACAAGGACACTCTCAAGGTCTCTATTGAGAACTTCGGAATTGACTGTGTGACAGAGGAGACAATGGCACAGGACAACTGCTCAATGCAAATGCAGGATACTCAAATTTAGAGAATCCACTCCAAAGGTTCATATGAACTATTTGTGCCTGGCCTGTGGTGGAGCATTCCGAGCTCGTATTGGTCTGATCAGCCACAGTTGGATACACTGAAACTTGACCCTAGCATAGTGATGTCATTTTGGTCCTCTTTGGGAAGGAAGGACAACAACCAACCAACCAATGGCTGGAATTTAGAAATTTTTGTCTGCTAAGTGTCAACAGAAATGAAAAGAATGGAACAGATATACTACTGACAGTCACATTTCTAATTTGTTTTCTTCTAAAGGAAGTATGATAGGCTTATTTTTTAAAGCCATTTGAATTTGCTGCACTCTATTCCATTTTGTTGATGGCTATAGAACTGCTCTACAAGACAACAGACAACAGAAACTTAATTTAGACATATGTTCCTATTTAAAGATAATACAACCAGATGTGAATTACTATCTACTCCTAACTCATTCATCTGGGTATTTTAGAGTGCATTCTGAATATCCACAGGACTAAAAACAATTATATTTCAACATTTATTGAAAGAATTAAGTAGTACTTAAATTGACTACTAATTATCTACTTTTTGTTCTTTGGGTAATAGGGAAATCAAAGGAAAGAATGTGAGGTATGCCTTTTGTTCCAGTTTGACCTCATTCACCTTATCTAGATCTTCAAGCTTGTCACTCAACAAAAGGTGGTGATTCAGTTCAAACCAGTGGTCACTTTGTTATTCTAACAAGTCAGAGGAGGTCATGGAAAAGCAATCTTAACAGAAAATACAGGAATAAGGGGAAACATCATACTACCCAAGCCATCCCTTTGAACTATTCCTGAAACCAGTACTATTATTAGTGTTACTATTAGTGTTGGTAGTGAGCACATAACAGACCTGAGGCAAGGACAAGGGGTCTAGAGTCAACAAATATAAGATATTAATACAAAATGTATTTAATATGATGGAACTTTATGTGATTTGTAAAAGACACCAAATAATTTCTTCTCCCAAAGTAAACATTTCTGAATAAAATGATGGTACCAAATTTTACTAATATTAAGATCCACTGAAGCAAATTAAATGCTATTGGTACCATATTTAGGAATTTCTATGTAGCTTATAAACTTATAACCATTGCTAACTAAAGTTTCTCTCCCTGCCCCCACCCCACTACTGGCCATACAATATGATTCTACATTCTTTATCCCAACACTCCTGCTTTTTCTCTTTTTTCTTAAATTCCCTCAGTCACACATCTCATCTTTTAACTTAGACTTCTAGACCAGAGTTTTAACTCAGGGTCCATGGAACTTGTTTGTTTGTGTTTTTTTAATGTTTTTAAAACAATTTTTCAAATTTTAGTGTTTTAAATAATTGTTCAATAATTGTTTTCTTTTGGAATATATATTCCAAAATACATCCTATATACTTATTTTTACATGTTTAAAAACATTATTCTGATAAGAGGTTGACAGGCTTCACCAAACCACCAAAGAGGGCCATGACACAAAAAATGTTAAAAACCCCCATTCTAGACATTACAGAATCTCTACATGACTGGGGACAAGTCTGAAAAACTGCAAGATTCATTGTGCCCCTTAGTTTTTCCACATTTATGTACATGCTTCTACACATTTATGTAACTCCCTCTTGTTTCCCAGCCATACTTTCTCTCTATTCATCTCTACCTTGCCAATTTCCATAGCTGCCATATTCGACAGGGGCAGATAAAGTAGGAAATGAATTGATACATGCTTTCTGGTGTGACAAACTGTTTCCCATCTCACTGTATGTCTTCCTGTTTCATTTAACTCATAATTCAGGTACAATCTCTGTAGTCTAAGTAAAATGATATCCCTGTTCTCTCCTTCTCCACCTTTTTTTTTTGCCTTTTTTTTTTTTGGAGGGGGGAAGGCAAGGCAATTGGAGTTGTTACTTGCCCAAGGTCACAGGGTTAGTTTTTTGTGTTAAGTGTCTGAGATTTGAACTCAGGTCCTCCTGACTCCAGGGCTGATGTTCCATTCACTGCACCACCTAGCTGCCCCTTCTCCACATTTCTAAACTCCTTGCCATCATCCTTCATTCATTCCTCCTTTATTCCAGGTTCTAATCAAGAGGTAACCCTTCTCTTTACCAGGGGCAACTCTTTTACATGAAATCTAGTTCCTATCCCCTCCCATTTCCACTCCCATGGTCACCTCTTCACGTTCTTCAAGCTCTCGCTATATTTTGACTCATTCCCTGATGCCTACAAATACTCTTGATTCTCTCCTATCCTTGAATAACTGTTTTATTGTTTCTATTCAGTTGTTCAGTTGATGCCAACTCAACATGACCTCGTGAACTTCATCCATGGGGTTTTCTTGGCAAAGAGACTAGAGTGGTTTGCCATTTCCTTCTCCAACGTGTTCCCATTTTACAGATGAGGAACTGAGGCAAATAGGGGTTAAGTGACTTGTCCAGCTAGCAAGTGTCTGAGGTCACATTTGAACTGCGATCTTCTGGATTCCAGGCCTGGTGCTCTATCCACTGCACTGTCTACCTGTCCTAAATAATCTTCACTGTACCCTAACAATTCCTCAAGCCTTCATGCTATATCTCGCTACCCTTTCATAGACAAAAAACAGAAAAGGGTTACATATGTTCATTGCCTGTTGAGTGCCTTCCACCTCTCTCCCTTCTTCAACTCTTTGTAATCTGGCTTCTCACCTTATCACTTTATTGAAACTATTCTGAGGTTTCTAGGTTACTAGGGATCTGAGGTTACTAGAGATCTCCTAACTATAAAATATGATGGTCTTTTCTCAAATTTAGACTGTTTGCAACACATGAAACTGTCGGTTAACTTCTTTTTCTGAATAATCTCCCCTTTCTGGGTTTTTGTTAACACTGACCTCTCTCTATTTTCCTCTTCCTGTCTGACTGTTTCTTCCCAGTCTACTTAATTGGTTCATCATCCACATCATGCCTTCTTAACCTCAGGTGTAACCAAAGGCTCTGTCAACAGCCCTTCTGGCCTTCTCTTTCTCTTTCAATTCAATACATGTAAAATAACTAATTTTCTTCTCTCAAAAATGCACCCTGTGTCTGGCTTTCCCAGTTCTGTGCTATTATTGCCTGTTTCCATCCTTTCCCTCACCCAAGTTCATATCCTCAGTATTATTCCTGACTCTTCACTCCTTCTCTCACCACACACACCCAATCAGTTGCCAAATCTTGTTTCTACCTCCACAACATCCCTCATGAGTGTCTCCTCTCTACTCACCCACCCAACACCTTCCTTGAGGCTCTTAAAGTTTTTGTTTGGATTGTGACAACAGCTTCCAAATTGGTCTCCCTGCTTCATGTCTCTTTCCCTCAGTTCATTCTCCACACAATCGCTCAAATGATTTCCCTAAAGCACAGATATGACTAGGTAACTTCCCTTCTCAACAAGCCCCAGATTGCTTCTAGTGTCAAACAGAAACTCTTGTGTTTGGTTTGTAAAGCTCTTCACAGCCTAGTCCTGACTCTCACCTCTGTAGACAGTCTTTTCATTTCTTGTTTACGCTGATGTTCTGCGACATTTGCCACGGATTCAGCCAACTGATAAAGGTCTTGGTCCATTGGTGCTCCCATGAAATTCAGCATAGGAGGCTCCCAACCATTTCGGAACCGTGGCACATAGGGAGGAATAAACTGTTCTTTGGGCCACTCTGCTCTAAATGACAGAAATGAGACATGCAAACATTACATTGAAGATAATTTTTATCATATGTATACAAAGTATCTCCAGGGCACAATATTTTCCCTTATCCCTCCTCCCAAAATTAATGCCATAAAACACATTCATAGTATATTAAATAGCTACATAGTGATGTACTTGGAAATAAACACAAGTAAATGGCATAATATGAGAAAAAGTTTTCTATTACATTGTCTTAAAATAACGAATTTCATTTCGTTTTTAACTCCAGTTTCTGATGATAACTTCAGGCTTTTATTAAAAAAAAACTGATATTAAGGATTACAATTTGATATATTTTTAGAGTACTGCACAAAACTTCAATATCTGATATACTTTCATGGTAATATAAAGGGTAATCATATTCTAACATTTGAATTACCTTCAATGAAAGGACACATATCCCAAAATACTCGTAAGGTTTATATCTTTTAAATTATGCAGGCTGCTAAAATGAATCAAGATGATTATATGTCAACATATAAACCACAAAAATTTTAATCAGGAAAAAGTCACAGAATATATTTGCAATTATAATCTGTACCTATTTATTCCCAAGCAGTTCAGAAAAAGAATGACCATTCTTTAGCTATAAGGGAATTTTTCACTCATGAATCATAGAAATAAACATGACAGTAACAGTATTTCTATTTTTTTTACTGTCATTTTTTTCTTCTCTCATATATGATTTAAGCTTTTAACTTGGATTACCATTTTAAATTATGTTCTATTTACTCCAATATTTCTGTGAGTTTTCTTTATGATTCGTAAATATTCGAATAGTTTCCTCATCCATTGCCTAAGGCAGTCCGGGGGTCAGGTGGGGTTGGAGGTTTGGTCTGCATAGGTCAATGTGATTTGCTTATGACTCTGTTTTGAGGCTTTGAAGTGTTTGTATATCTTGTGCTGCTTTGCCTTTTCCTGTGTTTACACAATCCAGATGCTATGCTACTTGATTTTCCTGTCCCATTTGGTTGAGCCTTAATATTTACCTAACTATAGAGCTTAATTCTTATTGCACAATGCCCTGGTGCTATAAACCTATTGATGTATTTATATTGACTCAAGTTACTTATCTAAAAAGTCTTCTGCCTAGAATTCACTTGTTGGGTCACTTCAGTCAAGGGCTATTGGTCTTAAAAGGTACATAGGCATCTCTGGGTTGGTTAAAGTTCTGATAACATCTATCAACTGCATATCTTAGAATCTGAGAATTCTGAGCCCCAGGGGTGACTACATGGGAGAGGTAGCACTTTCTAGGATTTATCATCTGCCCAATAAATAGCTTATATTATCTGTTGGTCACCAGTGTGGCAATACATTCCTTGGCTCAGTACTGAGACCTGAGACATGTATCTTCCACTTCCCAATATATTTTATACAATTATGATCTGAAATAATCAAACGGCTTTTTCTTAGGCATATATAATACATATATATCCTTTTTGTGTGACTGAAGTCATGGAATTTCTCATTTTGTCTGGAACTCAAAGCAAAGAATGACACAGACTGAACTAGTTTTGTTAACTTTAGGTCTAATAAATCTAATAAGGTTAATTTAGGGGAAAAAAAAGATCTGTTAAGCATTGCTCTTAGGTCTATTAAATCTGTCATAACTCAGTTATCTAAGAAACATTTAAATTTGCCGTCCTTTGCAGCTGGAACTCTCAACATCTTTGCCTCCTAGCTTCTCTTTCAAGTCTCAACTAAAGTCCTAACTTCTGTAAGAAGCCTTTCTCAATCCCCCATAGTGACAGTGCCAACTCTCTGTTAATTATCTGTATATAACTTGTTCATCTGTAGTTGTTTGCAAATTCTCTCCCCATTAAACTGTGAGCTCTTTAAGAATAGGGACTGCCTCTTATTACTTTTCTTTTTATTTCTAGCACCAAGTCCAGCACATAGTAAATGCTAGTTCACTGACATAATAATCTTCTTGTTAAAGAGATTGGCATGATGCAATATATAAAGAGACTAGATCTATGATTTCATGAGCATAGGGAACTCCTGAGAGAAGGAAATCCCTCTATTAATTCTAGTTGGCACCTTTCCTGTAACTTAGAGCTTTAGAGAGTTGTCTAGAACTCTGAAAGTGACTGTCCTGGGGTCATGCAACCAGTATATATCAGAGGCAGGACCTGAACCCAGATCTTCCTGACTCTGAGGCTGGTCCTTTAACCACTATATCATGTTGCCTCTCTATCCATAATGTCAGGTGCATTTCTAAAATCTCTAAACAGATCTACTAATCTAGAAAGTTTTGAAGTATGGACTCAGTGATGGACTGAGTCTGCTCTATTTTAGTCTGGCTAAGATGTAACATGGTACAGAGAAAAAAAACGTTGTATTGGGAGTATGAACCTGGGTATGAATGGCTGATGCTTTCTGGCTGTGTGATGGCAAGAACTTAAATTCTCACTTTCTTCATTAAAATAATAATGATAACAATACCTATAGCACTTAACTCAGGGTTTTTACAATCAAATGAGAATAATTTTCAAAAATACATTTAAAATCATTTGTTTTTTCCAATAAAGTTTGGGAACCTTAAAGTGTCTATATAAATGCCAAATATTATAATTAAGAGATATATCCCTAATACTTAGCCAATAGTGATGAATTCTTTTACAGACAAACAATAAGTGATGAATTCTTTGACAGACAAACAAAGAAATACAAAACTGAGTCCTGTGTAATCTTTGACTTCAGCATGGTGACAAGGGCAGAAAAAGGAAAACCTGTATTTTCTCCTTCTTACTCACAAGAACATCTTCTGTGAAAATCTAGGAAAATTATATCTTTTCAACATTCCCTTGATCTATCAATCAAGTAGCCTTTTCCAAAGAGGAAATGTGGTTAGTCTTGTACAGTCTGTTTTTGATGAAACCATGCAGGCTTTTTGGGAATAATTTCTATAAATTTGTCAGAAATCAAACTCAAGTTCATTGATCTATAGATTGCCAATTCCATTCACTTTCCTTTTTCCAAAAGGACTTTTACCTATCTCCAGTGCTGTAAGAACTCTTTCATTCTTCTTCAAACCTGAAATACTCTCCATTAATCCTTCAAAGACTCCTGACAGCAATCACTTTTGCCACTTCATTCAGTACTCTGGGAAGTAGTTTGTTTGAGGCTGGTGACTTGAACTCATCAAAGACAGCTAGGGTTCTTGTACTATCTCTCCCTGTGTAGCTTAAGTGTCAATTCCCTCTTCATCATTTTTGATCAGCCCCTTGTCAGTCTAAAGGTCATTCTTCTTGATAAAGAAAGCAGAAGTAAAAAATGAGGTATGCAGCTCTGCTTTTTCCCTCCCTTCAATTGTTACCACTGCATCTACCCCAAACTATGTTCCAATCCCTTCTCTGACCCTCTTTTCTTCCTCCACTTAGTCAAAAGTCACCATTAACAACAAGGACAAACTTTTTGTTGTCCTAGGAAATTTTGGCCGACTCACTTAACTGTATTAATTAGATCTACAGAAATCACCTTGCTTTACTTTGGTATTTGTCCTCTGCTATCCACCTTTGCTTCACTCTTCTGTACATGTCTTTTAAAATCAAGTTTGATTGATGAAAATGTGTGTGCATATCTGTCTCTTAAGGAAACCATCCCCTTTCTTCCTCAGAATTGTTTCTCTTAGTAGCATTGTTATTTCATTCTCGTAAACATCTCATATCTCCTAGGCTGACTTCTCCTAAGAATTTATGTCATGTCCTTTGATATCTGCTTTCTCAACATCTAGCACATATGTCAGACCCTTCCTGGTTTTTCTCTCCTTTTCAGTCACAAATTCTAAGAGGAAATGATCTCCTCTTCCCAAACTTCTCGTCATTTCTACTTCAGCAAACTACACCTATTTTTTGGTGGCAATCAGATTAAGCTGTTAGCTTCCCCATCTTTTGAACAATGAATCTGTTACTAAGATAAATAAAAAAATTTCTATATACTCTTCTCTGCGCATAGAACTCCAGCAGACATCCAAATAATTAAATATTCCCATGACTATTATATTAGGTCATGACGCTGAGCTCTTGATCTGTTTTTTGAAATACTAATCTACTTCCATTTTTTTTCTATCCAGTATCTACAGTAAACTCTGAAGACAATATTACTTATGTTTCTGTCTCCTTTGATCCTCACCAAAAGTGCATTCCCCCATGATTCTTCCTCTAGCTCCTTTATTTCTATAAAATGAGGTTAGCTAGATGGCCTCTAAGATTCTTTCTATTACTACTACTAGGTTCTGTGATCCTGTCACTTCCTGTTCTATGCCTTGCTTTTACTCTTTGAGCCTCAGTTTCCTTATCTGTAAAATGAAGGCTGGACTAGAAGGCCTCTACCAGTTCTAGATCTATTAGTCAATTAATCAATAAGGATTTATTAAGAGTTTACTATGTGCTGGTATCCTATATACATATATATTTATAAATATATATATACATGAAAATTATTTTCCTACTATATAATGCTACTCATTAACCTAAATCCCCCAATATACATACACATACTTCATATATCATATTCCTTTTGAGCAAAGTAAACCCTTTGAAGTTATATTCCAGTCAGGGGCTTTATCAAAGTTCAGTGTTGCATTTGAAGTCAAAATTTCCTTTTTGCATCTTTACTTCATCTTGCTTGTCACCTCTATAATGTGCATTTTCATACAAACACTTGAGATCTTTTTTTAATTGCTGATGCCTTTCTTGGATTTTTACTTTTGTCTCTTAATTTCCTAGTGTCTGTACCACTATTATTCTCCTTATATTATCACTACTCTCTATGTCTCTATGGCAGGTATCTTGGCAAATACACATATAGTTTTCTCCCATTCCATTTTTAACCTAAAGTGTTTTTAATTAGATTTCTAAGACTCTGGGCAAATGTATTGTTAACAGCCCATATTTGGTACATTCCATGCCTGGATAAGAGTTCCTTATTCATACATTTTAAGCCCTGGTCCAGAATCCCTTTATTTTCAGGCACCATTTTCATTCTTCAGATAATCAGTCCTCAGTTCTGCTTTACTCTTCCATACCTCATGCCCCAACCACCACTTGTGCCCCTAAGACATTCACGTTTACAGAATCATGGAATTTCATGGAAGATATTTAACTAGCTACTCTGTCCACCCAATATTTGAAAAGGAATCCTCCATTCCATGTGTCTACAAAGTGGTCCTACAGTCTTTATTAGGAGTGGGGGAGAACCTGTGAGATAGTCTATCCCAATTTTGGATAGCTTTCATTGTTAAGCAGTTTTTCCTTACATGAAGTATAGGTTTGCCCCTTTGAAATGTTCATCCTCTGCTCCTACTTCTGTCCTATGAGCTAAATAAAATAAATTGAATCCATTTTTCACTCAGGGGCAGCTAGGTGGTGCAATGGATAGAGTGTTGGCCCTAGAGTCAGGAGGACCTGAGTTCAAATTCAAGCTCAGGCACTTACTAGCTGTGTGGCCTGGGGCAAATCACTTGACTGTGTTTGCCTCAGTTCCTCACCTTTAAAATGAGCAGAAGAAGCAAATAGTAAACCACTCCAGTGTCTTTGCCAAGAAAATCCCAAATGGGTTCAGGAAGAATCTGGAATGACTAACTAAACAGCAAATAACAACAAATTTCCAACTCAGAATAATCCTCATCAAATATCTGCTCTATCTTTTGATCCACATCTGATAAATTGCCAAGCCTTATTGGTTTTATCTCTACAGCATTTCTTCTGTTCATCTATTTCTCTCAACTCAAAAGGCTACCACCCCAAATCAGATACCCATCTTGACTAGATTTCTACAGAATGCAGTGGGGCTTTCACCTTTCTTTTCCTGGATACAATGTCTCTTTTAAAGAAGTCTAAGATCATACTGATTTTGTTGTTGTTTCTAATTGCATATTGTGGGTTTCAATAATTTACTAAAACTCACAGATCTTCTCAAGTGAGGTAAGATCTGTGGGCTATAGTGAACTATAAACATAAAAGAATATCACAAAAATGAAAATGATTCTATCTTAAAAGATGGGAAATGATTGGCTACTATCGTAAGAGTAATTTTTGAAACAGCCTCTAGACTGATTAGTTACAGCAAAGGTCAAAATCAACACTAAACCAGAAGTAAGGATAATGACTATAAGACAATGTAGTAGGCAAATATACTCGTTCTGCTTTATCTCTTCAAAAAAGCAATTGACATTAAAAAGAAGAAATGGATAAAAATCTTAAGTATGATTGTCTTCATTTCCTACAGAAATTTAACTAATGTCATGAACAGACTTAGGGAAGCCAGAAGAGTCTGGAAAGCACTTCAAGCCAAAAATATTTGATTTCTTTGCCAGATGAAGAGATACAGCAGCCAAAGCCGACACTTGTTTAGAATAAAACTCATCTCTAAAACTTTATGGAGGAGGATAATGGAAAATAACAAGCAGTATTTCTCAGAATACTACAAACAGGAGTGGCAAAGAAAGGAAGGAAAGAAAAAAGTCCATTAAGAGATCCAAGTATTCCAGTATCTCAAGTGGATAAAGAGATAAAACTGGAAGGTTGTCTACAAGATGGATGAAAAATGTAAAGGACCTGTCAGTATTTCTATGAATCCATTTTAATCTGTTCAGGCAATGGAACTACCATATTTGAATGTAAAATGTCAATGGAAGGGATCTGTCAGTATTTCTATGAAATCTATTTTAATCCTCTCAGACAGTGGAACTACCACATTTGAACTGCAAAAAATGTCACTTGGTGGGATTTTTGAGGAAATAAACATGGTACTTAAGTAAATTAAGTTGTTAAGAACAATTTGATGAGACCAAATACATCCAGGAGAAAATATGTTGGGTACTCTTAAGATACTTTAAAGGGGATATTATACTGGATGTGTAGAAAGCCAGTGAATAGTATTGCTTCTGGAAGGTTATTATCAACAACTACCTATATATGAGTACTTTCTCATCTCTGTGAAGCCTTTATGAACATGAGCTATACATGCATTGAGGGAATCCTAGAGAAAAAACAAAAGAATGGAATAGACAGTTTTTGAGAAATAAATTTAATCAATGCCCTTTTGTTTTTATACCTTAAGTCATTTTTTAGGAAATACTTACCTTCCTCTTACCCTAAACCCTTTCATGTAAATAAGAAAAGAACAAAGCATAAACACCTCATACAAAAACTACATCTGACACAATACACAAAACTCTGAGTAGAAAATTAGTCCCTTATTTTTACAGCTTAAAGAAGAAGCTGTGTTTCAGTATCTGTTCTTTAGGACCACCACTTTTTTTTCCACAGCTGCTCAGAGGTCAGCTTTCCTTTAGCTATCCCTTCACTCACATTCTCGTAATCATTGTGTGTATCATTCTTTTAGTTCTGCTTATTTCATTCACCCTGCATCATAAGTCTTCCCATGTTCCACTGAATTCTTTATATTGATTATTTCTTTCTGCATGATAATATTTCATTATATCCATAAACCACATTTCATTTTATGTTCATCTATTCCCCAACCAATGAGTTTCTGCTTTTGTTACTAGATCTTGGCTATCATAAAGTTCTGTTATGAATATTTTGAAATATGTTGGATTCCTGTTTCTGCTGGGTCTAGAACTGATTTGTTAGTAAGAAGAGAAGAGCTGTATTTTTGTGGTGGTTGCAAAATTGCAGAGTTTTCAATAATTCCAAACTGATTCCTGACACAAAAATCCATCACTTAAACAATAATATTCTTTCCATGAGGCTACATGGCTGCAATTCACAAACTTCCAACGAATATGAATTATACCTGACAGAAAGGGAAGTGGAGTGATGCATGGTGGACATGAGGGGGCTGTAGCATATTACTAATGATAACTGATGGACAAAAAGTGGCAGAAAAAATTATCAACCAGGAAATGTATGATGGGAAATGGAGCTCAGTCATCTATTAATAACTAGTCATCTATTAAAAAAAAAAGATGCACAATCTGAAGGCTACAATTGCACCTGTGAAATGTGAAAAATAACCTAGAGGACTGACATAATATTGGAAAGTTTCTGTGAAGGATTTTTAGGATCACACAGTTCCACATGGATGATAGCACAGATCCACTGAAGTGTAATATAATTACTGTTTCCCCGATAATAAGACACTGTCTTATTAATTTTTTTGGAAAGAAAAACACCAGAGGGCTTATTTTCAGGGGAGGGCTTATGTTGTCCTGCCTCAGCTCTCCTCCGCGGCACTGCTCTCAATGGCGCCAGCAAGCAAATCACTGGGGAAGAACAGGATGACGCGCTCACTGCTGCAGTTCTGATTGGATGCAGCTCGGAGCGCGGTGTGCATTTCACCGGGGGCGGGGGGGATGGTGCATACAGAGGGTACCGTAATGTAGCGTGTAGCGCAGGGGATCACCTTCACTACAGTAGCAATCTCAATAGGGCTTATTTTCGGGGGAGGGCTTATTTTAGAGGAATCTTACACAGTAAGGGGAGGGCTTATTTTCGGGATAGGTCTTATTATCGGGGAAACACGGTATCTTGTTGACTTGGCTCCATGATAATGGTATTTTAAAACCTTAGTTATTTAAAATGCTAAATTTGTATAATTCTTTACCTGGGTTTCAACCATGTTTCTCCCAATGACACCCACAGTTGCCTTTCCTCAACATGGACAGTGTGGTTTAAGAAATCAATTGCATCCTTGGTCAACAGAGGGCTGAGTACTGTACTAGCAAGTTCAGGACCTCCAGTTGCCTGTACCACCTAAAAGAACGAGAATTTGTTTTTCAGGTTAAAAGTACTTCTTGTAGAGCCACAGAAAAATCCATATAAAAATCAATGCATTTTTTTCATACTCTATATTCTCCAATCTGATCTTGTTTAGATGTAGCACTGAAACAATTACCATATGTCCTAATCTAGTTCACTTTGGCCTAAGAAAATAAAATGAAAGATTAATTTTCTTTAAAAGCGTTGGTGGAATCTGCCTATTGATTTTTATATAACTGTTTCCTTTGTGAACTATATTTCTATTGTCTGATGGTTCTAAGCTATAATAATTTTACCGCAGAGATCTCAACTGACAAACCCAATTAAGTCAGACTTAAGAAATACAGTCTTGAAATTAATGCTGGAGAGAGAAATAAAGGTCATGTTTAGAGTAGCTGTATATGTCTCTTTGCAACAAAAAAATAAACAAGGTAGAAAGTGCAAAATAACATAAGAAGGAGTGCTTATATTTTAACAATCTGAATCTGGAACAATCTTGAACCCTCCTTGCCCCCTCACCTCCCCCCCGACCTTTCCTGCCATTCCTGACTTATTATGCTCAACAGTATAAGAGATGAGGGAAAATCTCTATAGGTTGATTTCTCTGATAAACATCATGATAATAATTCCTAAAAAACTGTTTATCAGCTTTCTCTTAAGATAGAAACAAGAATACTTTTTGACAATTATTTCTTAAGAATTCAGGAACTTTTTATCATGTATTGGACCATGAATTAAAAAGGAAAGATGCACTCTGGAAAGCCTCCAGATAGAAAATAAACTTTAGGGGGCAGCTAGGTGGTGCAGTGAATAGAGCACCAGCCCTGGAGTCAGTAGGGCCTGAGTTCAAATCCAGCCTTAGACATTTAACACAAAAATTAGCCATGTGACCTTGGGCAAGTCACTTAACCCCAACTGCCCTATCTTCTCCCCTCAAAAAAAAAGAAAAAAGAAAGTAAACTTTAGCAATAGTAAAACACATGCAAGCACACATCTTTGGTCATGTGTGTGCTTCTACTGACTCAGAATCTGACCTTGACTTGATAAAGCCAGATTGATCTGATCTCCCCAACTTTGCATATGAGCATTGAATTTCAAGCCACACACATGCATTTTATTGCTCTCTTTTGTTTTTTAAAGTTTTGTAATTTTACAACATGGTTATTGTTATGAACAAAAGGAGGCTCTTAAAAAGCATGCTTCCAGGGGGTGGAGCCAAGATGGAAGAGTAAAAGCAGGAACTTGATTGAGCTCATCCCCCAATCACCTCCAAATACCTGCAAAAAAATGACTCTATACAAATTTTAGAGCTATAGAACCCACAAAACGAGGGAGAGAAACACATCTCCAGCTGAAGACAGCCTGGCAGGCCGGCAGAAAGGGTCTATTGCACCAGGCTGGGAGAAGAGTGCAGTCCTGCATGGGCCAGCCCAGCCTGGGCTGGCACAAGCCTCAAGGGACTGAATCACTGGCATTTTTTACTAGGACGGATGATAGAAGGGAGGGAGGATTGGGGGAGGGGGTAGTCAAAAGCAAACACTTTTGAAAAGGGACAGGGTCAAAGGAGAAAACAGAATAAATGGGGGGTGGGATAGGATGGAGGGAAATATAGTTAGTCTTTCACAATATAGCTACTATGGAAATGTTTTGCATAACTATGCATGTATAACCTATATTTAATTGCTTGTCTTCCCAGTGGGAATGGGTGAGGAGGGAAGAAGGGAGAGAATCTAGAACTCAAAGTTTTAAAACCAAATGTTAAAAATTGCTTTTACTTTCAACCAGGAAATAAGATATACAGGTAATGGGGTATAGAAATCCATCTTGTCCTACAAGAAAGTAAGGGGAAAGGGGGTAAGGGGAGGGATATGCAGGAATTTATGAAAGGACATATTGGGGAGAGGGGTATTCCATATGCTTGCCATCTTGGGGTGGGGGGTAGGGGAGAAATGGGGAGAAAATTTGGAACTCAAAATCTTGTGGAAATGGATGTTAAAAACTTAAAATAAATAAATTGGGGGGGGGCATACTTCCATTACTATTAGAAATATTTCAGCATCTCAATGGAAAAGTCAGGTATTTCAAGTACACAATGAAATAGAATGAGTAACTTGAAAATGCAAAGGGAAATTTGGGTCAAAAATGAAAAATGTCAAGAACTGAGAAACTATTAACACAGACTATACTAATTAATACTAAAAAACCAAGTAAAGATCTTCAGTGTGACCTGAAAGCTGACAGGATTGTAATTGATTTCTTTACAATGCATTGTAGGCTTCCTTAAGTTGAAGGAACAGTGGACTAGCAAATAATGCAATTTAAAAGCAGTTCTGAAATTATGAAAAAAAATGTTTATTGTGGGTAAGTATAATAATGACATTGGAAAATGGTCATTTTTTACTGACAGTTCTCTATTTTATTCAAGGCTATATCAAAACCATTGTCAAAAGAAGTTTGGGTGAGTCTGTCAGATCTGGACATTTTCTTTGGACTGCAAAATGTCCACTCCCAAAAATATCCTGTGGAAGTTTTCTACTGGGTTTAGAATTCTTGTCCCCATTAAGAGAATGATAAACATTGATAGACTGATATAAGGAGAATCAGAATTGCTCCAGAATTATAGAAATGTCCAAATGGAAATGGACTATTACATCAAGCCTTGCATTATGCCACCCATCATAAAACATGACAATATTTAGCTAAGATCTATAGATTAACATGCTTCAGTGAGACCTGGGAACTTGCCTGGTTAAAACCCCATTCAAAAATCTATGGGCTATAATTAATGCTAGACTTGAAAGTATAGATTAGTCATCAAAGATATACAATTCAAATGTGATAATTGTGCTTTGATGGTAAAGATTTAAAGAGTATGTGTCAAAACCTCATGAATTCCATGGTAAAACTTGTAAAAACCAATTTATTTTAGCCAATGGAACATATATCGCATATTAGAAGCTTTGTTTTAAGATATAAAAAGTTGTGAGGTTTATATTTATTATTTATTTATTTTTTGAGTTGATTTATTATATTTTATTTACTTTGTTCCACTTAATTGGCACACCACTATAACTCACTGTATTTTGGACTTAAACCTATCCTGCTGATAAGGTCACCCATGGCTTCAGTGGTAACCAGGATAAGAAATAGTATTAAGGATTTATAAAAGCAAATTAAAATGTGCAAATTACTTTATATGTTATTTCATTTGATCCTCACAAATAACCTTGTAATAGATGTTATTATTATCCATATTTTACAGATGAGAAAACTCAGACTGAGAGAGGTTGAGAGGTTAAATGATTTGTCCATGACTAAGACAACTAATAAGTGTATTAGTCAGTTCTTGCTGAATCCAAGTTTCCCACTCTATTCCCTACACTATCTTGCTGCTTATGAGAGCTGACGGAAAGCTAAAATAATAGGTTTAACAAAAGGAGCTGAAGCTGGAGGGAAAAAGAGAGAGTTCATACCCGTATTCCTAGTACATGTGGGATGGGAAGCACATTTTCTCTCACAGATTTCATTAGTGCACACAGAGATGAAGATAAACAGGGATGGCAAAAATGTTATGTCCCAGAAGCTTATGTCTCATATGCCTCTCAGACTCAACAGGTCTAAGACAGTATTCATTCTATCTCCCAAAACCTCCCCCTCTCCCACCTTCCCTATCACTGTTTAGGACACTACTATCCAACCATCCAGGCTTATAATTTCAGTGTCACCCTTTATTCTTCTCTTACAGTCATTTTACACCCAATCTGTTGCTAAATCTTATCATTTCAACAACATCTTTTGTCTATCTGTCCTCTCCAACTACACAGCCACCACCCTAGTTCAGATGCTCATTATCTTATGTCTGAGGGTAGGTCCTGATTGGTGCAAATGATGAATTGTGGTCATATTTCCCTCCTACCCCCCCTTCAATTTCATACTACATATTTACTTTAGACTGGAACCAATTGCTATATTTTACATATTTATAACTTCAAATATTGCAAATCAGAATGTACAAGACTACTTTATAGAACTCATTATTTGCACTAATTAGGTCCTTGCTTTATTGTAATAGCTTCTTGTTTTCCCTTTGTCTCAACTCTTTCTCCTCTCTAGTCCATCTTCCACTTATTTCCCAATGTGGTCTGTGCTTTAAATATAGGTCTGACCATATCAACCAACTCCCTGCCCTGCCCCCCCCCCACACACACTATTCATCCAGTGGGTTTAAAATTCCTCTGCCAGGCTGTTAAAGCCTTTCATAACCTGTATCTTTCCTACTTTTCCAATCATCTTACAACTTCATTCCCTCCCACATACTTTATGATCTAGCAACTCTGTCCTTGAAATTCTTGGCTCCATCTCATCTCCTTGTTTGCTCTGCTACTCAAAATCAGGACTTCACCATCATTTCTTGAATAGCCCCACCTTCTCCTTTCCCAGCCCTGTCCCATTTTTAAGCTCCCTTTTGCTTGTTTTCTTTCTCCCTTTGAATGTAAGCCCCTTGAAGGAAAGGACCATCTTTACTTTTGCCTGTATTTGTATCTCCAGCATTTAGCATGGTGCCTGGTAACAAGTAAGCACTTAAAAAATACATGCTCCTTTGTCTTGTCTCCTGCCCATGTGCTTTTTCACTGGTTATGACCAATTCCTAGAAAGATTTCCCTCCTCTTCCTCCACTTTCTGGCTTGATTTCCTTCAATATTCAGTTCAAATCTTAATTTCTGCAAGATGCTTTTCCTGATCTCCTTCTATAGTAGTAATACTTCCCTCTGAGATTACAAGATTATATATCCTGAATGTATATTGTTATTTACATGATTCCTTCCCCATTAAAAGGCAAGCTCCTGGGGGCGGCCAGGTAGCACAGCGAGTAAGAGCACTGGTTCCAGTGTTGAGATGATCTGGAGATCGAATCCCGGCCTCAGACACTTAGTACCCACCCAGAAACACCTGGCCATGTAACCTTGAGCAAGTTACTTAACCCCAATCACTTAGGGGCGGCCAGGTGGCTCAGCGAGTAAGAGCACCGGCTCCAGTGTCGGGATGACCTGGATCAAATCCGGGCTCAGATACTCAGCACCACACCCAGAAATAACTGGCCGTGTAACCTTGAGCAAGTTACTTAACCCTGATTGCTTTAAAAAAAAAAAAAAGACAAGCTCCTTGAGAACAGGGACCTTGCTTCTGCATTTCTTGGTATTCCCAGCACTTGGTATATATGTTGATTAACTGGCTACCAAAAATTCACAGTAGCATTGGTGGCAATGGAAAACCAAAACCAAAGAAGGAGCCCATCAGTGAGGGAATCATTCAACAAACTGTTTCATATGGAATACTATAGCATTATGTGAACTATAAAATATTAGAAATTCATAGAAACATGTAGAAATGGATGCCTAGTGATAAAAGGATAAGCAGGAAAACACCATACACAAATGATTACCATAATGTAAATAAAACAACATGAAAAGGCACCCAAATTTATTTGTTAAGTATAACGATCAACCTTGGTCCCAGAGGAAAGATAAAAAAAACATACTTCCTTTGGAATATCCCTATGGGGCTAGAATGTTGAACATACTGTTAAACACAAGAACTCTGTCAACTGGTTATTTCTAATTACTTTTCCTTATTACAAGGGAGGATTCAATAGGGTAGGAGTAGAGGGTATACTAGGAAATTGTGGTGCAAAATACAAAATGGATCAGCAATTAAAAACATAAAATAACAATATGTTGTAAATATAGTATAAAAAGTTAAGAGTGTAATCAGTAGTTAATTAAACTACTTACAGCATATACATGTTTTAAAAAGAAGCTATTAAGGAGTCATTTTCTTGAGAAAGAGCAAAGATGAAAATGTTTTGCATTTGTTTCAGTGCATGAGCTTTGGCTAGAATGTAGCATAGTTAAAGTTTTTACATGTAGTATCATTCTGTATATATATAAATTAATCCATATTTCAGTTCTTTTTATAGGATGTAGAAAAAACATTGGGGAAATACATAATAAATGTCTTATAGTACAATAGTATTCCACATTCCAGAATTGTTTACAAATCACATGCCACAGAGCAGAGGAGAGATAATAAAAGAAGACCACAATACTTTCAAATGTTTAAATTAAGTATTTTAAAAATTTATTTGAATAACTCTTTCTTACTATATGATAGAACATTTGATTCTACTCTGACAGTAGTACTTAAAATGGTAAGAATTATTTTTAACAGTAAAAATGATCACTAAAATTTTGATGCTGGAGTCACTTATAAAATAATGTAATAAAGTTTTTTCCTTGTCTAACCTGACATTGCCTAGCTTTTATCATTAACTGATTGGGTTAATGAGTTTCCTGTATTTGGAAACTCATAAACTATATTACACATTTTTCACAGCTTGTCTTGTTCCACTTGGGAAAGTAGATGAAATTTTATCTGTTGATTCTTTTTATTATTCAAGTAAAAATGATTACAACTGTAAAAGAAATAATATTGAACTTAATTTAATTCTGAGAAATTCTTTACATTATCTCTCGGATCTATTTTCCTCTCACTGTAACTGTGACTGATGTTAAGGTTCTCATTTCCTCTCACTTAGACTAATATTAATATCCTATCAGTTTTCCTTTCTCTTGTCTATCCTCTTTGCCTTATGTCTTCTATACAGATGCTCAAATAATCCTCCTTTTTCTATCACTCTTCTACTCAACAAACTTTGGTGGCTTCCTATATTAAGGCTATTAAAATACAAATTCCTGATCTTTATATGGTTTATCAGCTACATTTTCCATATTCTAGTTCTCAAATTTTTCAAAGTCTTATCTCATATATAAAGAGGCAACTCTCTGAGAGCATAACTTGCATGGTTAAGTGACAGTCTATCTAGGCAGAAGGAGGTTTCTTACCAAGTGTCCACCACATTCATTAAATCAAAGGCTTAATTAAAAAAAAAACCCAAAAACTCATATTTCACATGCTCAACATTCTATTTTCCATTCTCATTCTGCCTCTGTGCCTTTGCTCATGCTCTCTGCTATGCCACCAGTTCAAATCTGTCAAAGTCCCTCCCTTCCTTCTAGACCCACCTAAGGTGCTACATCCTCCATTAATCCATTAAGTCTTTCCCTGACACTCCAATGTCTGCCCTCCCTCCCATTTTTTCAGTTCCCATTGAAAATGATCCAGGGAACAGGATTTGATCTCAGTGCCTCTCACACCTAGCAGGCATCTATAAAGATACTACACAGAGCTACAAAGGTTGCTAGCAATCAGTACCTTTTAATGGGCCAAAATGGATTGTTCTTATTTTTGCTATCCTTAAACATTCATTAAAATACATTTAACAATAGTTACAATACTTTTTTTTTCCTTTCTTAACTTAAATAAACTCATTTAATTCTCACTGTGAAGTAGCACAGCAGTTATAAGCCTCTTCAGTTAAACTATTTGATTGCACATCTTAATACATAAGCTGACGCATAGAATCTTCAAACCTCTCTCCTCTAAGGAAAATTCCCAACGCACTACTCCATATTAGCTTGTAAAGGAAAAAATATTAAATTTAAATTAGGTCCTACAAATATTTTGGAGGAGTAGTAAAATGACTGTGGTATGGGGTATGGGACAAAGTAGTGGAAAGTAGACCAGGCATCAAGATTCTATAATTCTTTGGGTGATTTGGGGTAAGTCACTTACCATGTTCAATGGTGTGTATAGAAAATGAACCAGATCTGCAGCGCTAGGATTCTGGATGTGAGACTTCAGTTTTGCCTAAAACAATAAGACAACAATTAAAAAAAAATTCTATGCCATAGAGCAGAGGAGAGATACTCAATCCAGAAAGAGTAGGTCAGCATTAAGGAGAGTATATTGCATTGTTAAATTGAAAGAGCAAACATTACTCTGAAGAGCAGATCAATCACCACTTCAGTTATCATCACAATAACCAAAGTTTTGTCTTCTTCAATAAGGCAACATAAGCAGAGGCCGCAGGCCTGGCCCTGTTCAGTGACTGGGTATTCTACCTATACAACTCCCACAGGCTGGAGTCTACTGCTACTCTGCTTTGACTATAGCCTCCCATGACCATGAGGCTGGCATGGAGGAAGAACTACCAATGTTGAGCACTACCCAAGATGAGAGGCTTGGGCACCAGGCTCTGGTGCTCAAGGTAAGGACCTGTCCTATAGTGGAAGAAGGGTCAGAGGACAGAAGGGGCCATATCTGATGGAAGCTGCAAAGCTGAAATCAGCGGGCCTTGGTAACAGATTGGATTTTGAGGGGTAAGGGTAGGAGAGAGGTAGAGGGGTGAGAAATAGAGAGGAGTCATGGATGATGCCTCCATTGTGAGCCTTTAGGTTTGTGGGGATAGTGTTCCCCTCTACGGTAATGGGGAAGGTAGGAGTTGAGGAGGGCTTAGGTGGAAAGACAATGAATTTTGATTTGGACCTGTTTAGTTTTACAGAGAAAATCCAAGTCATCTCTTGTGAGTTTCTTCTCCCTATCCCATACCTCAAAACCTCTCAATATCATCTCTCATTCCCATTCTCTTTTTTGCTGTAACTTCTGATGAAGAGCTGGTACTCTCAAGGCTAACCCCTTTAATATTTATGCCCTCTACCAATGGGAACTAACCCTCTTCAATTCTCTCTCTCTCTGTGTCTATAATCCTAATAATCTCCCTTTCAAAAAATCCTAAAGAAAACTCATTTTTTTTCATTGCTTCCATTTCCTATCCTGTTATTAACTTCTCAACCAAGCCCTTGTAATTTGGCTTCTGACCTCATTACTCAACTAAAATACTTTCTCCAAGGTAACTTTCAAAAGCATTTAACTTTCTCATAATATGGCTCCATATGAATTTTCAGGCTTATTTTATATTATTCACCTTCATGTATTCTATGTTCCAGCCAAACTGGGCTACTTGTTCTCCAAACTCAAAACCCAGTCCCCTACTTCTGTGTCTTTAAAGGTCGTGCCAATACCTGGAGCTCATTCTCTCCTCACCCTTACCTTCTAGAAGCTACAATTTCCTTTACAACTCAGCTCATGTGATTGAAAGTGTTGAAAGTATTCTTGCCCTCATTGAATAATTATGTATAAGTTTGCTTGCATGCTTTATGCCCCTTGTAGGATGTGAGCTCCTTGAGGACAGGAATTGTTTTGTGTTCTGTCTTTGAATCCCAAGTACCTATTATAGTCCCCGGTACCTAATAAATATTTGTTAGGCTGGATCTAATTGAATTGGGAGAAATAATTCTTGATGGCTAATTCCATTTCTTAAATTGAGTATAATCTTATATAAGATGGTCAGCAAAGTAAAAAATAACATGTATTACATTTTTTAACCAAGTTATACAGATCAAGCTTCATCTCTATGCTTTGATCAAATATGTAAAACAAAACTATTAATACACATGTTTCTTACAACTTATTTTTTTAAAAATTTCTTCACCAAATTAATGAATGTACAATGTTCCTTCTTTCTCTTATTTGTACCATATACATAAATGTCTTTCCACTTACCAGGAGGTTAAATCCATGCTTAAATTTTTGGAAGCAGTCAAAAAATTCATCAGGAGGTGGTGGTTTTGCTCGGAGTGTTAACACACCCTCTAGGGAAATAAATTTGGAGACAAATTTCAGATATTAATTGAAAAAACAACCCAAAAAGGCTTTTTGCTACACATATTTAATCTAAAACCTAGTTGCTACACCTTCTCTCATGATGTAACCAAGTACAAGTTTATCAAAAGTTCATGAAACAGAAGTTTTCATATCTGCAACATAATATAATAGATGCAAAACTATTGTTGTGCAAAAGATAATTTGTTTCTTTTCCATAGTTGCACCAACATGGAGTTTTGTTCTTTTGTTTATTATGAATAATTGCTTTAGTTATGTATTTATATACTTAATTAATACTGTAATTTTCAATATAATTTTTATTATTTTAATAATTTGGTATTTGACTGAAGCATATTTGGCCATTTACTTTTTGCTCTCCAATTAGGCTTTTGTCTATTTTTCCTATTTACCCTTATTGAGGACTATTTTGATTCATTTATTCATTCATTTTTAACAAGAAATGTCAAATTTTCTTCATATCATGTAGTTCACCTCGCAGAATGAAATGAACATGTTAAACCACACTGCGTCATCTATTGGGTCTGAGTTTTTCACTGTCTCTGGGTTGACAGAAATTTGGCATTCCACTTATACCATTATTCTACTCTGAATGTGATCTGTTCAAAGCAGACTGAATTCTGAGACCTTGAATAAACAGTCATTTAATGGAAGAGGTGATGTGGTACATGAAAAAGAGCAGTGGGCTAGAAATCAGGAGAGATCCAGCCTTGTATCCTAACCTCGACAGTAACTACTTTTACAACAATAGCAAAATAGGTTCTTTCTGAACCTCAGTTTTCTCATCTGTAAAGCAGAAGCAATACTTACAGCATTATTTCAAAAGGTTGTGAGGAAAAGCTTTGTAAATCTTAAGGGCTATAGAAATAAACTGTCACTGTCATTACTAGTAACACAACAGTCAATGATATGGAATTTTAACGATGTCAATGAAGACGTAATGAGAGAGAATGGATCATTATGAATTAGAAAACCTACAGACAATTCCAGTCTTAGGACTGATAAATATGAGCATAACAGGATTTCATCTCCTCCCTCCATTTAACCAAATACCATTTGGTTAAAATGAATAACAAGGACATAATGGCCAATGTGAAATTGGCAACTAGGTGGGGGTAGTGGGTAGAGTGTCAGACTTAAAAACAGGAAGACTTGAATTCATAACACTTATTAGCCCTGTGACCCTGAGCAAGTCACTTACTTTCTTTCAGCTTTAGGTTCCTCAAGAAAAATGTGGATGACAATAGTATCTTTCTTCAGGGTTGTTATTAGGATCAAATCAAATGAGATATTCAATACTATGTAAAATCCTCTGCAGTCCTTAACGTTCTACACAAATATAAGCTATTAGCTATCTACTGTCCCTTGATAATTAAAATAATTGAAATTCAAGTAAGATTCACCATCCCAGTGAACATATTTCCTTTCTAGAAAGGAGGGAATGGAGAAATAGAGAAGTCCTATTACAAAGCTTTACTCTGGATTCCTTTTTTCTTCCTCTGGATCTTGGAGAGACAATCTCTAGCTCAGAAGTAGAATTTTCTGGATTTTCAAAGGGAAAAAATCTCTCCTTTTATTTTTAGATTAAAATATTAGTAAATATTAGGGTATTTCTGATGATGAAAGGTTTGCCCCTATCTTTATTCTTCAAGACATGAGTGGTAGTATGGACCTGGGATGATTAAGTATTCATCAAATAAACAACAGAGAAAGAAGCTGGAAAAGTAGCAGAGAGCATAAGATAATTTTACCAAGTTCCTTAATCCTTAAATATATATTTAATGATGACACAGGCTGCTCCCAAAAATTTCAGGAAGTTTTCAAAGAACACATTATGGCTCACCACCCCAGCTCTGGTATTTCTTTGCTTATCTGCACAGAAACTTTCTGTAAGATTCCTATGTACTTTTTTTCTTTTCTTTCTCTCTGTTTAAGCTCAGTTTTGATTTTTTGATTTTCTTTTTATATTTTATGTTTCCTTTTTATATTCCTGTCTTATTTCATCTTTCAGTCCTTCCAGGTCTTACATATACTGTAAGTGTTTCCATTTGCTCCTGAATCTTCTTTTTGGTCTGTTGATAGATAAGGTTTATGTACCAACAGCCCCAATTCTTCTGCACCAATTGTTCAACTAAGGCCAGAAGCTGTTCCTTGAGGCCCCTGCTCACTTTCATTTGCCCAGCAGTTGAATCCATAGTACCTTCTGCTGAACCATACCATCAATCTTTCAAGGCTTCATCCCTAGTTTCACTTAAATATTGGTTCAAATCAATACCTCCCAAATGATCCTTCTTGGTGAATAAAAGGAAAATATACTCCATGGCTTTGGAGCCAAAAACTCCCAGGATTTTCTTTACTGCATCTTGCTCCTCATTGGTGTAATGATGAAGAGGGTAACTGATAGACTTAAACCCACTGGTTACTTAGGGAGATGTCTACCCCAAGCATGTGAAGATGTCACCCTATGGAATGTGGATGAGAACAATTTGTTCTAATGGCCATGAAGGCAGCTGAAGCAGGTGCTGTGGAACACTTAGAGCTTGGCCAAACATCAAAGATGTCATGGGTAATCTACTGCATTCCGGGCTATCACCAGTCATCTTGACTTTTGTATTGCCATTGGACATCAATCATTCTAGAGGAAAGATTGAGGCTGACGACTTTGTGCAACTCTGTCTCACAAAACCCATTCTCTGTGACACTCGGATGTCTTCAGAAACAAAGGAGGAACACAACAAGTAAGATAATGACATGAGCCCATCCCATAACATGATGAGGCAGGGGCTGACCTCCTTCAAAGTGTCCACATCAGGCATCCCAGGAAGATCCACAACTGCAATTTCTTTCTCTTTCCACAACCTGCCTTTTTCAAACAAGTCTTGATCATCCCTTTTGCTGCTTAGTCCTGATTCAGATAATTCATTTTCCAAAGATGCTGTTCCCTGATGCATTTTTCCTAGATCCTGTTTTAGCCACCAAGACAAGTCTCAGTTCCTTTTTCCTGGGGTGCTGGTTTCATGACTACAGCTTGTCCCTTGCTCATGTTGTTAGGAATCCCTCAATTGTAAATAAATGATATAACAGAGGAAAACTAATAATTACGAGTTTTATAACTTGAATACAAATAGATTCCTTTTTTTTTTTGGGAGAGGAAAGACAAAGCAATTGAGGTTAAGTGACTTGCCCAAGGCCACAGAGCTAGTTACAAGTGTCTGAGAACAGATTTGAACTCTGGTCCTCCTGACTCCAGGGCTGGTCCTTTATTCACTGTACCACCTAGCTGCCTATCTCAATATACTTCTGCCATTATCTGGTGCAACTTCTGGTCAGTTTGAGCACTTTGGCTTTACCAGAATGAATAGTCTTCTGCCTCCTCGTCATAGAGCTGAGCTTTGTTATCATTGTTGGGGCAGAGTATACTTGGAACCTGGCTGTGTATGAGGATTCTTTAGTACATTAAAACCTGAAAATACTGTTTAAATTTTTTGCCATTCTAAGTTTCCTTTTAATTTCTTTCCACCTTAGGGTGTGGTTACTATTTTGAAAAGTTCTATATTTATTTGAACAAAAAGAAAATTCTCAATTATTCATGAAGACACTTGTCAATATGAGTATTGAAACCATTTTTTTCTATATTTAATCCAAGTCTGAAACTTTGTTTCATTTGTCATAAGTAAGTGGTAGGGTGTAGACATCTCTCAGATACTGTTTTTCTGACCAAGTCCCTTTGCAATTCAGTTGGTTTTTCCTTTAAATAATCAATTGCTATACCATTGGTTATGTCTAACATAAAATCACAGGTCGAGGATGAGTAAACCCAATATTTCTTCATTTCTGATGGTGTGTTTAAGTATGAGATATCTCCCTTTTTGTCACTGCCATATAACTTTAATTTATCCCTGTCAATTATTGTGATCCTAACTCCTAATATTCTGGGGTAGACTGAAGCATACTAAATTTTATTCAAAGTTCTCATTTCAAAACTGTAGTTGTGTTTCTATTTCACATATTTTCTTTAGGCAACATACTACTGGGTGGTGTTTTCAAATCTATTTTGTCTAGTTTTTCTTTTTATACAAGAATCAGTCTATTTGTACTCAAGTGATAAAATTTGTAATTATTAGTTTTCCTCTGTTATATCATTTATTTAACATATATTTGATCTTATTTTATTAAAATTCAATCCTAATTTTAACATGCACACAAGCATATATATGCCACAGTGCTTACTTACATTTCAAACAAAAAGTCCTGATGCTAATTTGGATATGACACCCTTAGCTACTTTCCTAATTAGAGGTAAGAGCAAACATGAACTCTTTGCAGCAACCATCACAATCCATTCCTATTCTATTTAGGGGTCCCCCAAAAATCAAGAAACATTTACCTGAATGACTTTTTCTAAGCTATGATAGAACCTCATAACTTTTTCCAATCTAGAATTCTTAATGAATTTTAAAAACTAAGTAAAATTTGACTTACCCCCTGGGCCTTTCTTTTTACTTTTCTTAGTCTTTTTCCTTTTAGAAAGCTCAGTAAATGCTTCAGCTGCTTTTTGAAGTTTAGTGATAAAAAATTCAATGTCATCCAAAATATGATTTAAGATTTGCTAAAAAATGAGAAGTAAATTAAAAAAAATTCAGATTACCAAACATATTATTAACCATTAAAGAAAAATTAAGACGTTTATAAAATTTTAGTTGTAGAAATTCAAGATTACCCTGGATTCTAGGAAAGAGAACTTAATAAATATGCCAGTGGTTGAAATTTGATGCTATAATATTTCTAAAGTTTTCTTTTTTGTTTCCAAATGCCATCATGAGAAGTTTTTACAATAACTACTCAAATTATTAGACTTCCATCCAATTAACTCTAATTTATCTAACATATTCCACATATATACAAAATGAAATCACTTGTTTTGACCCTGACCTCTTTTTCCAGTAAGTATTACTATGATAAGTATGTATAGTTACTATTTCTTAGAATGAAAGAAATATGCAATATTATGACAACTTGACAAATATGTCACTTGAGCACAATAATTATCATTACAGAGTTTATGTATGGAAAAAATGATTTAATGACACACCAATATTTCAATGGTTTGAGGGAAATCATAAATCGACTTGGATGTCAGAGGAAGTCCACAATTTTGCTTTTTTTCACCCCATACATACATAATAGGATGTAATGTTTAATTAGAAAATTACAAAGTTTCCCTCTTTTTAACTAAGTTTGAGCATGTTTTCTACACATGTGAAACACAAAGAATGTACTGTATTAATATTACATAGTGTTGCAATTTTACATGCTTGGATTGTGGTAAAAGACCTTCTAATACCAAACTGTACTAGAATGCACAATTAGAAACTATGCTTTCATTGTTCAGGCATTCTAAAATTCCTTTTCTATAAGGAGTCATATTAAAGGTCATACTAAAAGCAATTCCAAACTAATTTTGATACTTGATTCTAAACAAAATTACAATCTACAAAGGTAGGGGATAGAGAAGCCAGATACTAACACTATCCATCTAAAATTTCTCACAAATTAATATTTAATTCTCATTCAATGTAGCTAGATCTGGTCATGAAGATAAAGGAGAAGTAGTATAGTATAATGGATATGAAGCTGGCTTTGGAGTCAGTAAGTCTTGGCTATAAGACTTGACTCTAAAACATATTTGATTGGTGTCCATGGGTAAGTCCATTAACCTCTCAGTGCCCCCAAACACATCTCTAAGACTAACAGTTACAGTCGAATTGTTAATCTATATTGGTGAAGGAAGGTTCCACATAAGAAACTTATCTATACCAATGAAATCACAGGGCCAGAATAACATGGATAAAGAACATCAACATAGATAACTGCCTATAAGAGGAATCCACTCCTATTTATGAAATTATTCTTTAAAAAGATATTTTTTCTTTTAAATCATCTCCAAAATCAGTGTCCCAAAGTTTTCTGTTACTACTTACAACATCCCTGTCAATCCTGGCTGCCATCATTTCAGCTGTTTCTTCGTGTTCGTGATAATTCCTGGGCTTTTCAACTATTGGAGGAAAAAAAGGTAAAAAGCCTGAGTCAAGAGTCTTAGGAGGTACCAATCTATGTAAATAAAAATGAAAACATGAGAGGAAGGAGACATTTGGAAATTTCAAAATTGCCATTAGACATATATAGTTATCAGTCACTAAATATGTTGCAATTTGAGGATCAGCACCCATTCTTTGTCCCCCCACCCACCCATCTCTCCTTTCTCTCCCTTCTTAGTCTGCAGCTAGACAACTAGGCGTCCGGGTTGGTAGAACTCTAGATTTGGAACCAGGAAGACTTAATTTAATTCCTGCTTCAGACATTCACTAGCTGTGTAATCTTGGTGAGTCACTTAATCTTGGCCTTAGTTTCTTCATATACAAAAAGGGAATAAAAATTTACCTACTTTACAAGGTTGCTGTGAGGATCAAATGAAATAACACATATAAAATGTTTATACTTATTGACAAGATGGAAACTGCCAACCACTAACACTAAAGGGAAAGAGTTCATGAGAGACTTTTCTAGAAGAGTGTACATGAGCTGAACCTTGAAAGAAATTCAGAATTCTGAGAGGTATTCTGAGAGGGCTGAAAAGGGAGTGCATTGTAGGCATTGTAGAGATAGCCTAGGCAAAGGTAAGAAGGATAGATAGGATAGTTTGGGGAATTTTCATATGACTTTCAGCCATTTTGGTTGAAATGTGGTTATGGGAAGGGGAATTATGTGAAAAACATCTGGAAAGGGAACAGAATGTGAAGCCATATCATGAAGGGCTTTCATTGTCGACTAAAAAGTTTCTAGGGGCGTCTAGGTGGCTCAGTGAATAGAGCACTGGCCCTGGAGTCAGGAGGACCTGAGTTCAAATCTGGACTCAGACAATTAACACAAAAACTAGCCATGTGACCTTGGGCAAGTCACTTAACCCCAATTGCCCTACCTTCCCCCCTCCAAAAAGCAAAAAAAAAAAAGCAATAGGGTATTTCCGAATTTCTTCAAAAGAAGAGTGAGCTGATCAGAATTGTGCTTTAGTAAGATCATTTTGGTATCTATGTGGAGAATGGATTACAGAGGGGAGAGAATAGAAATAGGGATTCTAAGTAGGAACTTGTTAAAATGAAAAAAAAAAAAAAGAAAATGGTTACAATGGTCCAGGTGAACGGGGATGAGGGAGTGAACAAGGATGGTGACAATGAGTGGAGAGAAGAAAGTAGATACAAATTATGTTGTAGGTATAGGATCAATGAAATCTGGAAAATGATTGAGAATGACACCAAAATTGTGAATCTGTGTGACATGAAGGATTATGGTGCTCTTCAAAACAGAGAAATGAAGGAAGGTTGGAGTTAAGGGGAAGGTGAATTTTGTTCTTAAAAGTTTAGTTTGAGAAGTCAATGGAGCTCCCTCTTGGAGATAGCCAATAGACAGCTGGCAATTTTAAAAAATGGAGTTCAGGAGTGAGCTGAGGACTGGATATCTAGATCTGGGTATCATCTACCCACAGACAATAATTGAACCTTTATAAACTGATGACATCACTGAGAGAGGATATAAACCTTCTAAGATGGCTTGAAAATTGTAGTAGTTGAGCATTCCTTGGATATTGATTTATCTGTCCATTATATGCATTTACATCAATTTTTCATGTATCTTTAAAAGTTTACTTTAAATTTCTAAAAAATGTAAAATGGCTATTCTTCCTTTAAGAAAAACAAAACCACAAAACCCCTCCAGAAAACACACACACACACACACACACAGATAAAATATTCCAAGCAACTATTTAAACAGATTTTTTTTAATTGCCAAGTTTAAGGGAACATCAAGCATGCTTGCCAGAAATGTTCACAACTGCTGAAAATAGAAACTGTCAAAAAATTAAGAAGAGTAATTTTCACGTCTTATTTTATTTTTAAAAGCAGTTACACTAAAGAGCTACTATTTTCATTTATTTAGTTGTAGGGTTTAAATAAGCAACCTCTTAAAATATTTAGATTTCAGAAAGAAAACCCCCTAAAGTGAAACACAACTGAACATAAACTTCCATTTTATAATACATAACACATCAAATCACCCTGCACAGCATTGTTCCTCAATTTGACAAACATGTCATGTTGTTTTATTTTATGTTGCATATTCTACTGGATAATAATCGAATAACATAATTAATAAGCAACATGGCACAGTAGAAAAAGGAATTAACTGGGAGTCAGAAGACCTTGGTTTAGTCCCAACTCTGCCATTTGCTAGCTTTGGCAAGCCCCTCAATCCCTTTGGATCTTAACTGCCTCATCTGTCAAATGAGGGGGTTATCTTTCTAAGGTCCTTTCCAGCTCTAAAGAATTCTAGTGATCCCAAATGCTCTAGTAAGTACTGAATACTATAATTTCCTTTTAACAACTAATTAAAGGTACTAAAATGATAAGATATGTAAAGAGACCTAACATAAACTAGTGGGACCAAATGCTTAGTTACCCACCCCTAATTCTACTATCATCCCTACCTCTTTCATCCAATCATGGTATCATAGATTTAGAGCTGGAAGGAAATTGGAAGTAATCTAATCCAAAACCCTAATTTGCCATCAAAGGAAATTTTCAGTGTAGTCAGAACGGTTTTATTTATTCTGAAGTTAGCACAGAAGCTATGATAATGATAAATGGAATAGAGCGTGAAGCAATTTCTCTCAAGATACTTTGGTATTCTAAAGTTTGCCTGTGGATATCTCTCTAATGGTATTTTTTTTCAGTAAAGTCAAAATCTTTCTTTTCATTGCACCATCAAATTTATCATTTGGTATAATGTAATTTATAAATATAAAATGCTGCTTGTATGAAAATTTAATAGAGAACAATTTACAGAAAATAAGTCACAGTGGATAGAATGTTGGGCCTGAAATCAGGAAGACTCCTCTTCCCAAATTCAAATCTGGCCTCAGACACTTACTAATTGTATGACCCTGGGCAAGTCACTTAATTCTGCTTGCCTCAGTTTCTTTATCTGAAAAATGAGATGGAAAATGAAATGCAAACCACTCCAGTATATTTGCCAAGAAAACCCAAAAATGGAACCAGTCTCAGCATCTGAAAGTTGAGCACTATTATCTAGAACATTACCATAATTCTATTAGCTAAGCACCAACCATTTGCACATCTAGATTCAGCATTCAGTAAAAGCAGTTCACAGAAATACTTACAGTCTCCTTGATCAGCTGCCCACGCTGACCAGGCAGCCACACGGCTTCTAACGTCCACCTGTGTAATGGTCCCTGGGGGAACAGGGGCAGGAGCTCTTGGTGGAGGAGGAATACTGTTGTCAGATTTTGCAATCATCCTAAAAAGGAGAACAAATAAACCCTTTATCATCTGTTTAGAGGACACAGCTATTCTCTGAACAGAGTATCATTTCCCCAACTTGAAAGTTACTTTTGTCAGGCAGCTGCAGTTTTGCTTAACTATTTTTCTTTGTTACAAGTAAGGATTGAGGGGAGGAAGGGTAGCAGGATTTAAGCATATCAGGAAATGACTACGATATAAAAAACAAAATGTGTCAATAAAGCTAAAAAAAAAAAGAAGAAAGCAGAAACTTAACTTTGCCAAGGTCAAAAAAGATCCACTTTTGTTTCAACTTACTGTAAGTATTCTTAATCTGGGGTCCATGAATTTTAACAAATATGTTGATAACCATTTCAATATAACTGGCTTCCTTTGTAATCCTCTATATGTTATTTTATGCATTTAAAAATATTATTCTGAGAAAATATCCATAGGCTTCACCAGACTGACCAACGGGTCCATGACACAAAGGTTAAGTGTCCTTGACATATTTGATACAACTATATGCAGCACCAAAACATCTTAATTCAGGCCAGGAACAAGTCAATTCTTCACTTGATAGTCATAAGTATGTATGTATGTATATACACACACATATATGTTGGTTTATAAAATACTATACGTCCATTTCTCTTGCCTCAGTACTCAAATGCATGTATAGTCATGCAATTACCTAAGTTTACCATGCCTTCCTCTCAAGATCTCTGTACATATGAGCTAGAGAATTCCCTAGTATTAGAAGTTCTTAAGTAGAGAACAGAAGGACTATCTGTCAGGGATATCATAGGAAAGATTATGAATTGAGTAAGGAGTTTTAAAGTCTCTTCTAATTCTAAGATTGTATGACTATGATCTACAATACTCCAGATCTGTAATATCGTATTCAATTATGGATAGAACCTTGCCTAGAAAAAGCCAATTAGATGGTAAAAGTTCTGAAACTATGTCACATAAGAAAACTGAATGATGTGTGGAAGAAAAACGTGATGGAGGGGAGGAGGCAAGATCTTCTCAGTCAACAAGCATTAATTAAGCATTTATTATGTAGCTAGCTGTCTTTGATTATTTGAAGAGTATCACTTGGAAGATGAACTAGACTTACTGGGTAGAATTATCAAATGGCCAACCTTGTTTTGTGTTGGAACCTTGAGTTCCCTGTCATTGATAATATTCAAATAGAGGTAGAAGATCATTTGCCATGAATGCTAAGGGTACACATAAAGGAATTCCTACAAAGGGTGGGAAGTTGTACTGAACAATTTTAAAGGTCCTTTCCAACTCTTAGATTCTATACTATAAACAAAAAACTATATTAACAAATTTGGGGGAATAGAAGAGTCTATAATTTGTTCAATCATAACGTGCTTTTAATATGGAAATAAATATTCAAATTTGAAAGTTTTTTTAAATTAAATTTTAGTTTCAAATTCTCCTTCTCTCCCAACCAATTAGAAGGCAAGAAAAATAAAACTGATTACAAATATGTATAGAAATGCAAAATAAATTTCCAGATTAGGCATGTTCCAAGAAAAAGAAATAGAAGGAAATACACTTCCATCTATACTCTGGATTCATCAGCTCTCTTTTTGCATGTTCCATTATAAGTCTTTTGAGGTTACTAAGATAAACTTTATAATATTGCAGTTATTGTAAAAATTGTTCTCCTGCATCTGATCACTTTACTTTTCACCTGTTCATACAAGTCTTCTCAGATTTTTCTAAAACCACTTCATTCATCATTAGCATAATGGTATTCCATCACATTCATGAACTCCTAACTTTTTTTTAGGCATTCCCCCATTGATGGAAATCCCCTCAGTTTCCAATTCTTTGTTACCACAAAAAGATCTGCTATAAATATTTTTGTATGTATTGGACCTTTTCCTCTTTCTTTGATCTCCTTGGGATATACACCTAGCAGCAGTATTGCTGGGACAAAGGATATGTACAGCTTAATAGGAATTTTGGGGCATAGTTCCAAAATACTTTCCAGGATGGTTTCACTACTCCACAGTTCCATCAACAATGTGTATTAGTATACCTATTTTCTCACAACTGCTCTTAGCCAATCTGATAAGTATGACGTAGTACTTCAAAGTTGTTTTAATTTATATTCTTCCAATTTAAGTGATTTAAGGTATTTTTTTAATATGGCTATTGATGGCTTCCTCTGAAAAGCACCTATTCATATCCCTTGACCATTCATCAATTGGGGGATAGCCCTTATTCTAGTAAATGTGTCTCAGTTCCCTTGCTACAAAGATTTCCCCCAATTTCTTCCTTATCTTCACTAAGTCTAAAAGTTTTAAGGAGATATGTTTTAATTTCTACTAATACTTGATATTGTTTCATATATATTTACCTTAGTGCCTCGGGCCGCCTCTTCTGTTTTCCTCCTTTACTGTCACTAATTGCACTCTCAATGTCTTCACCAATTAGATTAGCCTAAAATGTAAAAGCAGAAATTACCTGGAAGACTTTTTGCTGTTGTTGTGAATGATATTAACTGACTTTTAAGGCTTAGAATGAGGTAGTGCTGGACCAGGTCAGAAAGTTCTGGCTTCAAATCAGATACTTAATAGCTATGTGCACGAAGAATTATCACATCACTAAGATATAAAATAGTCTCTTTCAGTACAAAATGTCCCTTCCACAAACATGGACTATATTCTGATACCACAGCAAAACTGCTGTCCTTAGACATTTGAATAATGATGTGTTCTTTCTTCCACATGATGACCTTTCTAAATATGCATTTTTTTGTTGTTTCAATGTATTGTTCTTGTGGTGAATTGCTATTAAAATGTTTCTCTCTCACTTGTATAATGACAACTTGTTTTTTGGCCACTTTCCATTATCAAAATCCTACTGAAGGAGAGAATGCATTCTTTTACAATATTTATTTCATATAACTACATTTAAAAATAAATTGCAGTGAAATCCTGGAATCATAGCATATCGGAGCCAGAGGTATCATAGCTCATCTTGTCCATCCCCCTCCATATAATATGATTCTCAGGCAAAGATCATATAATAATTAATAACAATGATAGCAATAGCAGTAATAGTAACTAGTGTTTATATAGTTTAAGTTTGCAAAGTACTTTACAAATATTATCTCATTTTAGCCTTATTTAGGGAATTTCTACAAAGGTCTCTTCCATTTCTAAGATTCCCTGATTCTATAAACAAAAATCATATCAAAAAATTTGAGGGAAGAGTCTGTAATTTGTGAACTTGGAGAGAAAGGCAATTTGCCCGGGGCCAAAGAGAGAGTAAGTATTTGAGGTTGTGTATGAATCAGGTCTTCCTAATTTCTAGATGTAACGTTCTATCCACTGGACAGGTTATCTCTACTAGAAATGTCTAGAAACCCTGACCATCTGGATAGGTTTCTGCAGATATAACAGAAGCCACAACAGTGCTAATGGAGTTTTCTATGTGTGTTGGACCTGTTGGGGGGCTCCAGTTAAGTCCTAAAAGTGACAAAGCATGTTAAAACTCCACTTACCACCTTACCACGTGATTCCCTTGAATTAGGGGAGGGCAATAAGAACTTACTGCTGTGTTATATATACCTAACAGAAGTGCTGCTACTGAGACTTTTTAGAATTCTATGTGAGATCTAATATAATTCCTTCCTTCCTATGATCTTTGGAACCTTTAAGATTCATAATGACATAATGACAATTAGATTTATAAACTAATAATTTTGGCACCTGAGGCAAGCACCCTAAAATGTACTCAGGGCAAGCAGTATGACTGACGAGTTGGGTGGAGGGAGACCTTATGACAGACTTCCTGTAGGTAAAAGGCAGAAACCAAGGGAGGCAACAATTAGAGACCAGGTACAGTCTGAGGAAAGAAGGTATTGCCTTTATAATTCAGCTGTTATGATTAATTAGGTACTAAATTAATTTCTTTCTACCTGCTAAGGGAATTCAAATTGCATCAGGGCCCTCTCAATCTTGGCTTCCCCAAGTTCTCCCACTCTAATTATGGTTCAGGTTGTTAAACATATACAGTGGAATGAGGAGGTAGAACATCTGGATGATTTATACCATGGCCCAAACAACTGACCATGGCAAGTTAATATGTGTTGAATAAACTATTACAACTTTTACATTACAACATTACAACTATTACAAACCACATCATATCCTTTATCACCATTACTAAAATCTGGCAATCCTGATCAACAACCTTTAGTATCCAGCCAACTGGATCTTTTACCTACATCTGATTTAATCTATGGTGCCATTTCATCTCCTATGAATCAGCTATAATTTAATATAATCATTGTAATGTTTATTGCTTTAACATATTCAATCATTGCAGAACTTAAATGTGTACTACCAGTCTCAAAAGGTACTAACTACATAACCAGTCAACAAACAACAATCAAAAAATATGCAAATTAGCTGAATGCTATAGGTCTCTTCAAATTGACTTTGTAATAAACTATCTATGAATTCATTCATTTGAATGTCTAAAGAAAATTATACTCATGTAGTCCAATTGAAGCTGTGGGGTCTCTGACTTTAGAGAATTTCAGTAGGAGAAAAGGTAAATGAATTTCTAGAAGACCGAAAAATAAATCAGTGTTTTAACCAAGAAGCAATGAGTACAAAACGGCACAATGAAGGTATCAGAAAGAACATCATTTAGGGAACTCAATTCACAAGACAAGATCCTCAAGGGGAAAGATACCTTCTAACTTTCTAAGAGGCATCAATAAATTTTTATTGTCGTTTGGAAATTATGAGAAAATGATGCCTTTGACAGTAGTCTCTTCGAGCAGGTAACTGTGCTCATATACAGCTCGAGGATTGCAAATTCTAAGCAGTTTAGTTAGTCACGTCCTGTAATTAACCAGGCAACACTTCACCGATATCCTGGGAAACATTCCAAGCATTCCACTGCAATAGACTGTGCTCTTTGATTGGTGCTTAACAGAACTGAACGTCATGACCAATTTATAAAGCGGGACTGAAAAAAAAGAACCCGTTTATTACAAATTTGGGATACTAGGAAAAATATTTAACATTCTGTCACCTAATATGTTCCAATGGATCTATATCCCATACATTTATTTTTCCCCCTCAAATATATTCTGTTTTCTTAAATACAACAAGCCTAACTCTCTCCCCACCCCCATTCATATTCGTATGTTGACATTTCTCTTCATGAACGTGCTGGAAATGTTTATTTTCTTAGAAAGTTCTCAATTTAGTTTATGTTAAGAATATGATAAAAAGGATTATTTTTTCCTATAGAAACAGCAGAAAATCTGTTCAGTTCTACACCTTTAGAGAAAATCATCAATTCTTCAATATATTTTTTTACCTTAATCTCATCACACTGGAAAAGATGAAGATCTGGTTTGCTCTGAGCTGGTTCCTTGCATATTAAAGCAAGAATTGAATCATAGTTGCATGCGTTCATCATGGCCTGGCAGTGCTGAATTGTGTTCAAGGGGAAATTCTCCAATTCATTCTATAGATTAGAGGAAAACATAAATTAACTTGTTACTAGGCATAATATTTCTATAATCAATGAATTAAGTATTTATTAAGCACCTAGGAAGTACTAGGCACTGTTCTAAATGCTAGTGATACAAAGACAAAAGTAACACATTCCTTGTCCTCAAGAAAGCAAAAGATAAGATAACTAGAACTTAAAAGTAACCCAATGGGGCAGCCAGGTAGCACAGCGAGTAAGAGCACCGGCCCCAGAGTCAGGATGACCTGGCATCGAATCCGGGCTCTGATACTTAGCACCACACCCAGAAATAACTGGCCGTGTAACCTTGAGCAAGTTACTTAACCCCAATTGCTTTAAAAAAAAAAAAGTAACCCAATGGCCCAATGCTATCCCCTCATTTTACAGATGATCTAACAGAGGCCCTGAGAATTTAAGTGACTGTACAAAGTCACACAGATTACAAGTGGCAGAGCCAGGATCCAAACCTAGTCCTATGACTCCAAGTCTATCAATCTTTCAACTCCTTCCATCCACCATGGCTTTCTAAGCTTCCTACAGCTCTCTGGATCATGTCTATTCTAGAAATACACAGCTTCATTGTTGTCTTTTAGTGCTTTCAGTTGTTTGTGGCTCTTCATGATCCCATTTGAGGTTTCCTTGGTAAAGATGCTAGAGTGGTTTGCCATTTCCTTCTCTAGCTCATTTTTACAGATGAGGAAACTGAGGCAAACAGCATTAAGTGACTTGCCCAGGGTCACACAGTTAAGTAGTGTGATTAATTAGTGTAATTAATTAGTTAATTAAAAAGCTGATTTAAACTCAGGAAGATGAATCTTCCTGACTTCAGGCCCAGCATTCTATCCACTGCACTACCTAGCTGCCCCATAACAACTTCATTATTCATATTAAATTGTATAAATCATTTTTACTATGAACCCTGGCAAATAATGCTAAAAATTTGCTGGTGCTATAGAAACAACCTAAAAGGAAAAGAGGTAGAGGGATGCAGGGAAATGAAGAGATAGAGAAAGGAATGTACATAGAAGCAATAGATTATAGCTTTAATTAACTGACAGAATAATGAATTTGGGAAAGCCCATGCCCTGAGGATATGGAACGGCTGATAATAGAAAGGCCAGTTATAACAGAATCTTTCCCCAAGTGGCATTGTTTCTCTCAGACTGTATAATATTCTCCCTTTCACTCTTCTATCCTCTTTCCCTTTCTTCTTTTCTTCTTTCTTTCTCTTGCCCACCCTGCCCCTCTTTTTCTGTTGCTATCTATTCTCTCTCTCTCTCCCTCTCTCATTTCCTCCCTCTCCCCCCCTTTCCATCTCTCTGTAGACCATTCTCTTTTTAATGAACATATCCCAAATGTGACATCTTGTTCTCGGAATACTCAATTATTTGTACTATTTTTAGATTAAAGATGGAACTGTGCCAATTTGGGGAAGAACTATAAATACACATTCCCACAATATTAGTCTACTCAATGAAATCAAATAATACTGTCATTAAGACCAATCTATGCTTTGCAAGAAATACACTGAGAATGAATTCCTCTTTAAAGACAAGGTTAAAAAAACTGAGATTATAGGAGCTCTTTTTAATATTCATAAGTGGGAAACACAAAAATTTAAAAAAAAACTGAACAAATAAAGTCTAAATGGGTGCATGATCTAAGTATAAAGACTCATACTCTAAGCAATCGGGGAAGCAAGAAATAGTTTACCTGTCAGATTTGTAGAGAGGGGAAGACTTTATGACCAAACAAGAATTAGAGGGCATTATCAAATGCAATATGGATAATTTTGATTACATTAAATTGAAAAGCTTCTGTACAAACAAAGCCAATGTAACCAATATTAAGAGGGAGGTGGAAAATTGGGAAAGAATTTTTACAACCTATGTCTCTGATAAAGGACTCATTTCTAAAATATACAGAGAATTGAGCCAAATCTATGAGAATACAAGTCATTCCCCAATTGATAAATGGTCAAAGGATATGAACAGACAGTTTTCAGAGAAAGAAATTAAAGATATCTATAAGTGCATGAAGAAATGCTCTAAATCACTATTGATTAGAAAAATGCAAATCAAAACAACTCTGAGGTACCACATCTCACCAGTCAGATTGGCTAAGATGACAAAACAGGAAAATGACAAATGCTGGAGAGGATGTGGACAAATTGGAACACTAATGCATTGCTGGTGGAGTTGTGAACTGATCCAACCATTCTGGAAGGCAATCTGGAATTATGCCCAAAGGGCTATAAATAATTTCATACCCTTTGACCCAGCAATACCACTTCTAGGGTTTGTAATAGGATTGTAAATTTAAAGATCTTCCCTGCCCCTAGGCTAAAGTGCACCTGGAGCTTGGGGTGGGAGGCTTGTTTTTCAGTAATATTTTTTGATTGGTCAGTGAGTCAATAAGGTTGTTACATTATCTGAGCCAGGAGAAGGCTATATAAGCCCTGATGTGTAGCTTTGTTTTGGGGGCTCACTTTGAGAAGTGTTCTGTGATTTGATCAGATGAAACTCTGGGAAGCTGGTTGTTGAGAGCCCCCCCATTCCCAGGGCTTTGAAAAACCAAGATGTTGATTTGGTATGGATGTAATGGCTGGACAGTTTGGAAACTGTCTACTTAATCTGTTTCTCTGTCTTGATAATTCTGTCTGTATACTCTGAAGTTCGGGGTGCTGACCTTTTTCCCCTGAACTAGGTAAATGATACATATTTGACTGATTAAAGTAAGCTTGTTAACACCCATTTTGAGTTGCTTTCCTTTATCAAAGCAGATCCAAGAACCTGTGCTGGCAGCCACCCTGGGGACACTTGGGGTGCTTCCTGCAACAGGGTTGTATCCCAGAGAGATCATAGAAATGGGAAAAAAGACTCATATGTACAAAAATATTTATAGCAGCTCTTTTTGTGGTAGCAAAGAATTGGAAATTAAGGGGGTGCCCATCAATTGGGGAATGGCTGAACAAGTTGTGGTATATGCATATTATGGAATACTATTGTGCAATAAGAAACAAGGTGCAAATGGACTTCATATTACCTGGAGAAGCTTATATGAACTGATGCTGAGTGAGAAGAGGAGAGCCAGGAGGAATTTGTACACAATTACAGACACAATGTATGCGTGGTGACCAGCTTTGATAAACTGGACTCTTCTCAGCAATCCAGAGTCATAAGCCAACCCCAAAAGACTCATGATGGAGAGAGATGTTTACATTCAGAGAAAGAACTGAGATTGAACCCATATTGAAGCAAACTACCTGCCCTTTTTCATTTTCTTGTTTGGTTTTATTTCCTCTTTCCTATTCTTCATTCCATATGCTACAATCCTTCTTTATAACCTGATTAATGTCTAATGTGAAAGTATTTGCAGATACTATAGTTGATTGTATGCCTCCACAGTGGGGGTGGGGGGGGGCGGTAGGGGAAGGAGGGAGAGAAAATTTGAAACTCAAGGAATTATGGTAATGAATCTTGTAACCTGAAAGTAAACAAATTAATAAAGAGAAAAAAAACTGAACAAAATAAGGCAGCTATTTCTTAAGGCTTTCTATCATGTTAACAAGTAGAATATTACATTTTCTAAGAAACAAGATGTTTTATCCTATGCATGTTGGCATCTGTTACAGATATATGCAATTGTATATTAAAGAGTCACATGGGAGATTGAGATTTTATTTAAATATATGAAAACTCATTTTCAAATCACTTGAAGATTTAATAATAAGCCATACTGACAATTATAATACTATAGTTACAAGGTACAATGTATAAAATTAATTCAACTCAAATTTTTCTGATTCATATACGGGACATAATTTTGCCCATTATGAAATATAAAATATGACAGTAAGAATATTCCCATTAAAGAAAAACAAAAGGAAAAAAAGAGTACCGATGGACAATTTAAAAAAATCAACAGAAGACAGCAGAAAAAACTTCAAAAGGGACACAGACATTCAGCATAGTGACGAAACTACCATGTTAATATAAAAAAAGACCCAATATTTCCATGGTGGAGCCAAAACCCAATGTACATAGAGAAGTTCAGTTTCATACACCATTCCTTTTTTGTTTTTTCTTTGTACATTAAAATGTTTACATTTATGATATTTTTAAAGTTTATAATAAAAATAGTTAAAGCAAAACAAAAAATTCCAATATTAGAGAATACTAGTTTTAGTACACAAGGTTTCTTCACTTCTTATGCCAAAGAACAGGAAAAAAAAACTCCACCCCTATGTTAGCCAGTCAGTCAATAAACATTTAAATAAACCTGCAAAATGCTAGGCACTGTGCTAGGTGCTAGAGATTAAAAAAAAAAAAGAAGAAAAGCAAAAGGCAGTTCATGCTCTCAAAGAGTTCACAATCTAATGGGAAGAAGAAGATGCAAACAATGACCTATAATCAAGGTATACACAGGGCAAATAGGACATAAAAAAACACCAGAGTGAAGGTACTAGAAATAAGAGGGATTAAGAAAGGCTGCTAGGAGAAGGTGGGATCTTAGGTGGAACTTGAATGAAGCTAGAGCAGTTAAGAGGCAGAGATGAGGAAGGAAGGCATTCTAGGTATGAGGGACAAATTATTACTCTCAGTAATAATTTACTTTAAAAACAAAAGAGGCATTTTAAATCATTTCATTTGGCTAAAAATATTCCATTTTTATGAGTTCTCTTCCATTGTTGGAAATAATTAAATCTTCCATTTACTGAATTATTTTACATTTCATAATAAATTTGACCTGATTGAATTTCCAGAGGATTTAGGATAGTGATAAGGGTGTGATTTACAAAACTTACCTTTGTCTCCACATCAATCAGACTCACAGCTCTGTCATCAACTTGGAGAATCATATCCTGAGTCCATACTTTGCCCTTGGCATCAAGCAATTTCAACTTTCTTATTCCATCTTCTACTGTTATCATAGCATCTTTCCGATCCAGAACAAAAGTAGTCAGGTGCTGGTGATTAGAATATAAATTAAAAAGATATCAAATACAACATATCATTTCCTAAAAGAAATTGATAAGTTAACTACAATAGAGAATATATATATATTAGTATAATTTTGGCTCTCTAATATTTTAATTCTTTTTTTTTCTTTTTGGAGGGGGGGAGGCAGGACAATTGGGGGTAAGAGACTTGCCCAAGATCACATGGCTAGTAAGTGTTAAGTGTCTGAGGCCAGATTTGAACTCAGGTCCTCCTGACTCCAGCACCAGTGCTCTATTCATTGTGCCATCTAGCTGCCTCTAATATTTTAGTTCTTACTAATCTAGAATCTTTTATAATGCTGTTTATCAAGGGGTAAACAATACTGCCTATTTTGGGGGATAAGTATGTTACATTAGTGTTTTAATTAAGGGTAAATGATTCACCCATTATATTTCTAATGCCACACAATTATATACCACACCTTAAAGAGGATTCACCATATCAGTATAACATTTGAACAAAGCAACAGTTCCAATTTCCTTTTTTGAAGAATTGATACCTTGTCTTCTTTCAAACACATTTTTGGAGGTCTAGACTTATGATTGCATTGGTTTGGGCAGCTAGCAGTTGTGGAACCTTCCTACAACAATGCAGATCAGCAACTTTTCTTAACTTACAGTTGTAAAGAGTTGTCATGGGGCACAGTCACTTGCCCATACTTATACAGCCATTAGGTGTTAAGATCAGTACTTGAACTCCCATCTTTTTCTATTATGCCAGAGTTGCCTCTCTACAATTATTTAAATACCTTCACTACAGTCCAATTCTACTCAATGACAATAAAAGTTCTATTTGATAGTTTTGACATTATGGATTACTGTCATCTGAGATATGTGAGAAGAGAAGGCTCAGTTCCGGTCAGTATCTGTGATAAAACCACACTTCTAGTTTTTGAATAATCATCAGACGTTACTTGTTGGAAAAGGAAATTCTTCTAATATTTAAGTTAAGAGTGAGAACCTAAAGATGCTAATATTTGAGTTTATGTAGAAAGAAATAAGTAAGCCATATCTCCTTTTAAAGCATTTTCTATTATAAACAAAGGGAACCTGAATAGGACTTAATTAGTGACCCCTACCCTCCTCAAAAAAAGTTTGAGAGAGACCAATTAAATCACCAAATTACAAAGAAAAAGTTTTTGACTAAATAGACATCTAAAAATAAAACAACTACACCTGAAGAAATGACGATTGGTTCAAGTTCAAAAAATATTCTGTAATGCAAAAACATAAAGAAGGTTATATTGTGTGATATACGGAGTGAGGTTGATGGTGATAGTGGATCTATGATATGCATTCATTTTTCACTGAAATACATTGGACTGACCAATTATTTTCCTATGTCAAGAAAAGGGATAATATAGATTGAAGGAAGGAAAACAGCTTACTTCAACACGATATTGAGTTGTATCTGACATGCTGTTGATGCTATCTCTGGCATAATTCTTCCGTTGTTCTGAAAGAAATGAAAAAGATATTATTTATTCACTCCCCAGTCTATGGCTCATATCACAAGATCATCTCTAAAACAAGTCTGCTTCACATATAAATACAATAGATGACAAGTCACCATTGTATTTGTGTAGCTGGAGACTTGTATTATTTACATTAAATCTTGGAGCCACAAAAAGAGTAATTAATTGTACAGAATAAGACTAAGGGATTGATCCATCACAACTGTTCAAAATTCAACAGGTTAATGATATTTTAAATACCAAAATACCCAAAATAATTTAATCTAAATAGACAGCTATAATTTCATAAAGGGATACAGGCTGGTTTGACATTTCTTCTATATGTTAAAATCATCAGTGAGCTAGAAAAAAATGTGTCATATGTACTATTTTAAGTAAATTAAGCAAAATTATTGTTATTTTAAAAATCACTATAAAACCTCACTTCCTAAGATTCAAAATGTGGGTAGGGTTAGAGAGGTTTAAAATGCGATTAAATTGCTAAATTTTATTAAATATTCAATATACACACAGACCATTCGAAGGTAAACTATTTAAGGGTAGTAAAAATAAGCTCAGGTAAGAAAATACAGAAAACAAGAGAAGTGGAATTGTTCTAAGCTACTTAAAAAGCAAATAGGCATCTCTCGTTCTTTGTTATGTAATGCTGCAAAATCAAAAATGTCATTAAATAAATATAAAAGTACTGTGGGGATATTTAGTACTAGTTACTTGTAAAGAACAAGTGATCTAACAATCAGTAAATATATTCAATGACCATATTACTCATGTTTAAATTGATTAATTTTTCATATTCTTCCTAAATCTTCAAGACAATTTTTCCAAATATAAACTACAACATGATAATAGGCAAGAATATAGGAAGAATATCACATGCTTTTATCAATTGATGATAATGATGATGATGATGATAGGTGATGATGATGATGACTAACATTTATATAGCACCTACTTTGTGCCAAGTACTGTATGTACTAAATGCTTTACAAATTTTATCTCATTTGATCCTTACAACAACCCTGTGAGGTAGGTAGTTATTAATCCCATTTTACAGATGAGGAAACTGAGGCAAAGAGAGGTTAAGTGACTTGCCCAGGATTACACAGCTAAGTAAGTGTCTAGTGCAGCATTTGAACTCAGCTCTTCCTGACTCCAGGCCTTGGTGCTCTGTGTACCTAACTACCTCTAAGATAAGAGACCTTCTTTCTACCTTTTCTTTTAGGTAAAATGAGATATTTGCAAAGCATCTTTTAAACCCCAAAGTGCTATATAAATGATATGATAATTAGTGATAATAGTAGTAAAAGAAGTTGAAAAGGTATATTGAAAATAAAAGTAAACAAGGATAAAATGATAAAAATATTCAGAGTAGTAATATTTAGAATGAAAAATAAACCTAAGATGTTATTTCATTATTAAGAGCAGATGAAAGAATCAGATGTAGAATAGGTTAGGCATCTCAGAGGTCATTGCGATCAATTCTCTCTTTCTACTGATGAGGAACTGAGGCCTAGGGCAATGAAAGGCCAAATTTGCCTCTAAGGTCACAGTTATAAGAGTGGTAGGGGCTGGATTTGAATCCCGATCTTTTGACTCCAACTCCAGCTCCAAATAACTATTAGCAATTAACTTAGGCTTTGTAATTGCTTTTTCAAAAACAGGAAAAAAAATCCCTGTATCTTTGCAAACTATAATGTACATTTAGGATGAAACAATGCTCATTATTTAAATTCCACAAATCTGAGGTTTTGTACACAGACATACTGTTTGCCTTGAAAATAGATTATTTATTCTATTTTTGCTTTTGCAGCATATCAAATGCTTGTAATATCAGACACACCACAAAGTTCAGTGTTTGCTACCTTTCTTTTTTTGTTTGGATGATGATCTGAAGAAGTATAATCCATCTTGCCCTGATGAAACAAGGTAATTAAAAAGAAATGCCTGTTCAACTTCTAAAATTTATTATTTTCATTCTGAAATGTCACAGTACATTGTACAGTTAGGTCCCACATACTGAATAAACTTAGATTTGTTCTGATTTTAACTTAGATATTTCATAATAAAATTGCATTTTAAGGGAGAAATGTTATAATCCTCTCTTTGAAATACTGTCTCATTATCCAGGAATTCTTCTGATAAAACAACTACCTCAGGACCAAGTGGGCAGCTTGTCCCAACATAAGTCCCACATCTGGGACTAGCACCCTAATGATGTATAAATCCACTCTAGCTAGTACCATCAGCAATGTCACCCCAGAATATTCAGCCATGATGTTGTCAGGACATGGAAGCCTCAGGGTGTTTGGCTCATTAGATATGTCTTATACAAGTGTGATCACCAAATACGATAAACAGGAGGTCAAGGATAGGAGTATATTTTGTTTTCATGGTTCCCGTCATCTTGCAACAGTAATTCTGAACAAGAAAAAATTTAGTTCTTTCTAATTGTTTCTACATGAAAACAAAGCTATACTAATATTCATATGTTTCATAATTTAGTGAAATATATACTTCATAGAAAAGATGAAAGATTAACTATTTGAAAATAATCATATAATGATGTTGATTCACTGCCTAATATCCCAAATGAAAATTTAACGTGGGCTTTTCCTAGGTTTAACTTTCTTATTCTAGATAAAATGCTAGATTTAAGTCAGGAAGTCCTGAGGTTGAATCCTGCCTCCAACACTTAACTACAACAACATGGGTGAACATGGACAAATCAATTAATCCCACATCTGTAAAATAAGGATAAGAATACCTATAGTACCCATAGCACAAGGTTGTCATCAGACTCAAATGAGAAAACCGATGCAAGGCGATTTTCAAATTTTAAAATGCTATAGAAATGTCACTTATTTTTATCATCATTGAAGCCCCTGTTGTTGTTATTGCTATTATTTCTGTGAGTTATCCACATGTGAAATAGGAAAGCCTAGGAAGGCAGGATATGATGACAAAATTTATAAAAATGTGCAAAAAAATTTTTACCCTATCACATTAATAATCTTTAGAAATAGGTGCTATTAGGGGCGGCCAGGTGGCTCAGTGAGTAAGAGCACTGGCTCCAGTGTCGGGATGACCTGGGGATCAAATCCAGGCTCAGATACTTGGCACCACACCCAGAAATAACTGGCCGTGTAACCTTGAGCAAGTTACTTAACCCCGATTGCTTTGGAAAAAAAAAAAAGAAATAGGTGCTATTTTTCCATTTATTATGATTCTAGAAACAAGTGCAACTTAATCTTAATACACAAAGCAACATTTAAGGAGGTAATCTGAACTCCTGACAGGCTATTGCAAAAAGAAAAAAAAGGGAAGGGGGCATTTCTCTTTCAGAAGAACTAAGCAAACACGTGTGGGTAAAGTTAGAAATATCAATGATGCACCTGTTCTGAGAATCTCCACAAAAGAACCAGAACAATAGTAAAGTCTCAACAAAACCTCTTGATAAAAAACTCCTGTCCTTGAAGACCCCTTTTACTTTCTTTTATATCTATTAGTCTTCATCGATTCACAAAAACACTTGTTTCAGCTGATATGTCCTTTTAAACTTTAAGAGTGGAGAGATCAGGGTTAAATGGTTTACTAAAACACAATTGATTCAATAGAGTCTCAAATTTCCAGATTCCTTGACTTACAATCAGGTTAGCACTGGGTGAAATGGCATGTCTGTAAAATTGCTGCAGCAGAATTAGGAGATCTCATAGGGCCCTACAGGCTCAGACTGCGGGCTTCTGTTTTGCTCTTTTACTTTACATTGCACAGTATATGATGGATACATTTACCCGACATTAGTTTCCGAGACCAGGTAAATTCTGTGAAATGCAGCAGGATTTGAGAATATTAAGAATAAAAGACATTGAATGAATCTAAGGAGGAAAATAGTTATGAAAAATTACCAATGTACATATAAAATGCTTTTGAAACATAAATGAGCAAATTTACAAAGTTGGAAAAGGAGATTCTCTCATAGAAATTTGAAGTTACTTTCAAACACACCATTCAAACACAAAAAACTTTGTGTTTTTTTAAACTAATTCACAGTATTGATTGATGTTCATTTGCTTTTCCAAGTAGAGATGAAGTTATATCAACTACATTAATCCCCAAACACACCAAAGCTGTGTGATAGTGATGGAATTGATAGTAATGCTTTCATCAGCAATTGCCTAATAGATATTTCAGATTGGATTGCTAGAGACATCAACTCCACCTGTCCAAAACTGAAACCCATTATTCTCCCCCCCAAAAAAACCCCATTTCTCTTCCAAATTTCACTATGACTATCAAGGGTACCTAGTCTTCCAGTTATTCTGGTTTAAAACTTTGGGTCGTAAACTAAACATTTGACTGCTTTGTAATACTAAAATCATGCATCATTATTTCTCAAGTATTACACAGGAAATACATATGTGTGTATGTATATAGATAGATATAAGTTAAAATAAAAACTCTAATATTTAAGCATTTAATAATCAAACATACAAAACGTGTCTCTAATGAAATTTTGAAAAAAGAGTAGAGGACGTGGTCTTGGTTTTTAAAACATAAAGGAGTCTTGCACATATGAAATGTTAGACACTGTAACAATTAAATATTGAGGATGGGCTAGACCTTACTTTGTGATAAGTATAGGTGCCTGCTATAGTGATAGTAGAAAGCCAGAACTAAGAATGAGATATAGTAAGGTAGAAGAAAAGAAGTAGAAGGTGGAAACTTAAGACATTTATTTGGAAGAAGTTATCTATTAGGAGTAGCCATTTATTTAAGGACGTACACATAAGAAAAGTGTATTTAGTGCTTAGTATGATCTATAATGTACATACATTGTAAGTACATGCACATTATGTATTTACAGTATATACTATGTACATGTAGAATATACATAGTACATGTGTGTATAGATGTGAAATGGTGAAGATGCCTATCAGATTTCAATTTGGTGGTCTGGTGCACATTACTCATGCCTTCTTTCTGTCCTCATTTTGGTTACTGACCGTTTTATATATTCCTGGTATCTTCATCAGAGGGAAAAGAAAAGAAAAAGATCAGACTCTTTCTATAGTGTTTAATTAGTGCTAAGGCTTTTTTTTAACCATTTCCCAAAACTCCTCCTTATAAAAACTCTATCACAACTCAAAAGAAGAGTTAAAATTGTTAAGGAAAATGATGTATCCAAAAGGTCTGTAGGCCCTTTCCATGTTCAGGAGACACCATGGGTGTAGCCTCTGTTTCCATGTTGGCAAATCTGTAGTGGATAATCCTACATAATTGCTCCAGCTTCCTCATCAAGCATGACAAGCATATAGTACTATATGTTTGTCTATAGTACTGACCCCAAGAACCTCAAGATCTGCGATTCATTTCATTAGAATGGGGGGATCCACCAGAATATGGTAGGAATTGAGCCCACAGCAAAGGCACTACAGTGGTTTTGAAATTAAGGGAATGGTGGAGGAAACATGCCATCTCCTATAGGAGAACCATTATTAACAAAAATGCTCGAGCCACACTCAACCATATTTGACACATCATCTGCAAGAACAAGCCCAGCCCACACTGGGCTGGGTCTAAGGTGCTAATGTCATGGAGGTGATGATACCTCCCCAAAAACTGTCAACACAAGAAAAACCAAAGACGATGCTACAGATTGGCACAATTTATTATCGAAATGGAAGACTCTTAACAATATGGGGTTTTCTATTGCAAACCCTAAAATCAGTTCACTGACAGAAGACGAGGTAGAATGAAAATGTAACAGCATTACTTTAATTCTAAAAAGTACATCTAAAATATAATCAGGAGCTTGAGATGTTGCACAAGAAATTTCATGACACTTTGGAAAACCTGAGTAAGGAACAGGTGAAAATGGAAAAGCTAACACCAACCACCAAGAAATTTATAACCTTGAAAATTACCATGATGGAAATGGAAATGATCAAATACTCCTTTTCCATACATAGCCTACAATCTACTTCTATGAAGGAAATGTACATGATAGAAATACTCCATTGCTGAAGAGCTCACCCATGATATGAACCAGAATCTCTTCCTTAAGCTACTTATTTGTGGGGTAGTACTCCATTTTTTTTGATGAGACATTTAGATACATTTATAGAATAAAACAAATATTTCCATAACATAGTTCAATAAAAAAGATGATTACATATGAACCTGAAAATCTACTATGTACAATTTGCTATCCTCTCAAATATACAACAAAATTATCATGTAAGGGGTGGCCAGGTGGCGCAGTGAGTAAGAGCACCGGTCCCAGAGTCGGGAGACCTGGATTCAGTTCCAGGCTCAGATACTTACCCACACAAAATAATTGGCTGTGTATGCTTGAGCAAGTTACTTAACCCCAATTGCTTTAAAAAAAATTATCATGTAAATTTCTTTCTTTTTTCTTCCCTCCCTCCTACCCCCTGCCCTACTATATACAATGGTCTCCTTGTTCTGCTCACTCCACTTTTCATTATTTTGTGCAAGTCTTTCCATTCATATCCTATGGGTAATATCTATTTTTAAATGGCTGTTTATCAGTTCCCAATATGTAATGGATGGAACAGCTAGGTGGCACAGTAGATAAAGCAATGGACTTGGAATCAGAAAGACTCATCTTTTTGAGTTCAAATATGGCCTCAGACACTTACTAGTTATGTGACCCTGGATGAGTAAATTAATCCTGTTTGCTTCAGTTTCCTCATCTGTAAAATGGAGAAGGAAATGGCAAACCACGGCACTATTTTTGCCAAGGAAACACTAAATGGGGTCACAGAGTTAGACATGACTGAAATGACTCAACAACATATATAATGAATATTAGACTTTTATTAGAGATATTTCATGCAAATATTTTTCTATTTAGGAGTGTCTCTTCTTAGAAGAGAAGTTCTAACTGCATGTGTTTAACTTGTGCAAAATCCTTTAAATTTTATGTAGCCAAAATCATCTATATTTAATTTGTACAATTATTTCTATCTCTTGTTTGGTTAAGAATTCTCAACTAATTGAGAGTTGTGAACAGTCTTTTCCATCCTCCTTTAATTTTTTCAGTAATGTGATGACCATTTACATTTAGGATAAATATCCATTTTGGCTTTATAGTAATTTATGCTGCAAGTTCCTGGTCAAAACCTATTTTCTACCAAAGTTCTTTGCATTTTTTTCCCAGCAGAACTTCTTACATATAGAGTGTTTTCTGCAGCAGAACTTATAAAATAGGCATTACTTTCCCTAATATTTGACTTCTTAGAATAACTGAACATGGGGCTACTCTGAGCAGTTATTTTTCTGGATCTTGCTTTTCTAATATGTTTCACATTTAAAATCTCTTTTAAAAAATGCCATGGTCTTATTTGTCCCCTATGAACGTTGCTCTGATGTACAGTCTCTGACGTACATGTTCCTTCCACATGTACCTACCATGTGTGGGTCCTAGGCACATATTCAAACTCATTTTCCTAACTTTAAAATGGTCACAAAAAGTATTTATGAAGAGGATAGAACAATGGCTAAAATGATACATGGAGAATCTATGATCTCATTTCTACGTTTTCAGTTCTTCTAACAATATAGATTATTCATAGCCACAAGAATTGGCAATAAAAACAATAATAATGATTGTTAAAGAAGAATTTTTTATAATTTGGATTTTCTGGATATAGTTACTTACTTCAAAATTCCTAATTGTAAATTCTAACTATAACATCATTTTTCTGAAAGTCACTTCTCTAGCAACTTCAGCTGTGTACAACATAATTGGCAGTCTAAAAAGAAAAAAAAAACATTTAGACTTGTAATTAAAATAGATGCCACAAACCTCATGTGCTTCAATCAAAGGATTGAATCACTAACTCAGAGACAATATTTGCTTTTGTTTTTTTTATACAATTTTATGCAAAATTAATTATTTGGTTTCTTGACAACAGCAAAGCAATTTTAAAAAACTAGGGAATATGGGAAATGGTGCTGCTAAAAGCAGACACAGATTTTAAGAAAAAGCGATTTGACTTTGAAGGAAGAAGGCACAATGACTATAATAATAAACAGACACAGTAAAAAATCATAGCACTTAGGGGCCATTGAGTTTGAGGGCCAGTAGTCCCATAAACTTCAGTAGCTCTTGAGTCATCACAGTTTTACTGGGACTATATCCTAGGCAGGTACATTCAAGTATCTTCATAGTACTTGGTACCTTTTTTTAAGATGTATCACATCCTACCTTATATTAGTCATATAAGTACTCATCATTTCCTCTATTAAATTAAAAATTCTCTTAGGACAGGAGCTGTGACTGCATCTTTTTATACCCTGGGGCACCTATAAAAAAGTACATTTTATTTAATATATGCTTAACGTATATTTAATTAAATTTCTATTCATCAAGATAGCCTCAAGTCATCAAGAAAAGGTTATGTTTAGTATGTTCTATCTAAGAAGGTAGAGGGCTATTTAAAAATTTTAGAAGTATTTCTACTAGAGTTGATTAATATTTTAAAAGTTTTAGTTTCTCAGTTAAACTGAAAGTTCATTTATGTGACAACTGCTCAATGGTGCTAGATAAATGAGGTATTACTACATTAAGACATGTTATGTCCAACAAATAAATTATACTTAGGCTAGATATGAAATACTCTGAACTGTAAAACTGCCTATTTCAGACTCAGATGCTATTTGACTGGATAGCACCTTTGGGAAAGAGGAATTAATGTAAAATCTACTGGAATAGTCTCATTCTTTGAAGGTTCTGTTCTAATGACCAAAAAAGTGGTAAGAAAAAGGAGGTAAAAATTTATGGAAAATGTATGTAAAACAAATATGTAAATTAAATTACAACTTCACTTTACTACAGTTATGTTCACAAGGAAAAGGTATGGTAGGTGTGGGAAATCCAATGACAAGTAATATGAAAAACAGGATTCACAGCTTTACTAAGAATTAGTTTTGAATTTTAATATGGTTGTAAATTTTCAGAATATTCTACCACTCTGAAAGAAAAAAATGAATTCTTTTGAATAGAAGCAGTACTAGAACTCAGACACCAGTCTTTAGCTAAAGAGCTAAATGAAAATCATCTAAAGAGAATGATACGAAATTGCTCCATATGCTCTCTTTTCTTATGATTTTCGTTATTGCTTTAGCTGAAACCCTTATCAGCTGTCACTGACACTAATATGTCCTAACTGATCTACTTGTCCCACATTCCAATCTTTCCTGACACAGCTACCAGACTGATTTTTTCTTGGGTATATATCTAACCAAATCACTCTTCTATTCAATCAACTCTACTGGCTCTCTCTTGCATCTAGGATAAAATACAAACAGCTCTCTTTGGCTTTTAAAATGTTGTCAGCTGAGATAACATATAGAAAGTGCTTTGCAAATTTTAAAGCAGTATTATTATTTGACACCCTTCACAACCTGACTCCAACCTATCTTTCTAGACTCATTGGACATTACTGTCCCCCCTAAACTCTATGATCCAGTCAAATGTTTTCTCACCTGTCTCCCACACAGCTCTCCAATATCTTACATATCTATGCCTTTGCATTGGTCTTTCCATGAGCTTAGAATGTACTCGCTCCTCACCTCAATTTCACTGTTACTATTTCAAGAATAAGAGTGTCTAACACACAGTAGGCACTTCATGAAGATTTTTTGATTGAATAATGCTTCTCCACTCTCTAGTTATTAGGGACAATAAAATGTTAACCTTCTCCCAAATAAAAACAAAGTGAAACAAAACACCCCCATTCCCACCCTCGCCCCCACCTTTGAGAAGAGCTGAAGTGTGAAAATAAAGGGGAAAAGCATTTAAAGAGGAAGAAGAGCATCTTTAATAGTGAGTGGACTTGAGGTGAAAGAACCTCACACTGAAGAGAAGGAAAAGGACTGACACTTTATTAAGAAGGAGGCTCTTTCTAAAGAGGAGTATTTTACTCCTCAAGAGGGAGCAGCTGCCCATACCACCACAGAATGCTGATGCAAATTCAAAGGTGCTGAAAGATGAGAGATCATCTGGCAAAGGCCAAAAGGAGAAGAGGAAGTGGTGGTTGGTCTTGAGACCCCTCTTTATTACCCCAATAACAACAAAGGAGAGATCTGCTGCTTTACTGGAACATGAACCCAAGACAAGATAGAAAACCTTTCAAGATTTGTCAAGAAGGTATGACTTACTCACTTGTGATCTGTGTGAGAACAAACGATATTAAATCAGAAGAAAACTAGAATGTGTCCTGCTAAAGACAAGGAAGTCTAGTGGAAGAAATTAACTTTTATTGATAAACTCTTTCTTTTACACCTCTGAGCCCAATGCAGATAGTGTAGTTTGAAAGCACCCTTTCTTTCCCAACCCTATCTATGCATTTGTTTGATCTTCACCTGATGTCCCAGTTAATTAAATAATAATTTACTTATCAGTCCTTTCCTTTTTCCAGATATTCTACTTCAATTTGTTGTCTTTTATGAGATTCTACCTCCACATTATAGCCTTCATTCTTTCAATGATTCTTACAAAGTGAGACTTTAAGATAAGATAACAATGGCAACTAGGTGTAGTACAGTGGATAGAGTACCACGCCTGGAGTCAGAAATACCTGAGTTCAAATCTGACCTTATCAGCTGTGTGACCCTGGGCAAGTCATTTAACCCTGTTTGCCTCAGTTTCCTCATCTGTAAAATGAGCTGGAGAAGGAAATGGCAAACCACTCTAGCATCTTTGCCAAAAATACAAACACTCCAAAAAAGGGGTCACAAGAGTCAGACATGACTGAAAATGACCAAACAATTACCCCTTACAGCATGTAAAAATTAGATCATCCTTTCCTTGACTCATTCTGTACCTTAAAGTCCATCTTTTTATGTGTCTGTTCACTTTGTTAATGATCAACAAGAGGACAATCTGCTAGTCAAAAAGCACTGTCCAGCTCTTTAGCCTCACAAGCCCATCCAGTAAAAATGAAAGTCTGATATTACTTCAGAGTCATATTTTCTCATGAAGAAATATACTCAATTTTACAGGATAGAAAATGAAGAAGAATATGCCAATTTCCCTTGATTTTCATTATCACATATTCCAGCAAATTTCTTTCATTTCTCATCTTCATTTATTAATATTATGTTATTCAAATCGGTATTGTGATATTTGAATTGCATTGTGTAAGAGTTTCTCTTTGATGCCAAAACTCTGGAATTTGGCAACCCTATTTCTGGTTGAGTGAAACTTATAGTTATTGTCTGTTGGAGTTATATGTTAATCTGAATTTTGCCCTTTATTTCTAATATTTCAAAGTATTTTTTTGCATGAATTCCTGGATCAATATTCAAATTCTTTTTTCCCCTTTTTTTTCTTCTAGGAGATAAAAAATTGTCAAATTGTCTTGTCAAACTCTGTTCTCTAGGTTAATTGCATTGGTTTGTAGAAAGTAAGTCTTTTTCCAGATCTGCTTTCTAAAAATATTATTCTGTTCCTTGCTCTCCCATTTCAAAATTTGTGTATTCCATTTGGGTCATTCTATTCTACATAGAATACCCAGTTTTATTAGTCATTTTAGTCAACTATTCCAAGCTTTTGAGTTTCTTCTTTCTTTTTTAACTTTCAGTACTTTTAGGTTCATGTTTATATATGTCACAACTAACTTTCTAATTCATATTATGTTTTTCAACCACCATGAGGTTCTTTTGATAAGTTCATTCTCCATTCTGGACATATAGTTGATATTGTTATTTTTGAGTTCTGTACTTTCCTTCCCAAAATTTTTACTCATTTTTTTTACTCTCATATTTATTTATTGCTCTCAGGGTCTCTCTTTTTTTCTTAACCATTTCATCAGTTTCTATGCCAGTTTTCCTGGCAAATTTCCCCCCTCCTGTTTATTGTTCTTTTACTCACTATGGCACATCTGTTACTGTTTTGAAGAGATGATGTGGAGATGAGCAAATGAGCTTAGTCAAAATCACTGAGCCATCTTGCCAGAATGCCCTATTATGGCATCCCCACCCCTGGTCTAAAATCTACAAGGCGAATGCTACCTCCTCCAGCACTCACTAGTTCTTCCTCACAAAAATTATGGTCTTAAATAAACAAATTGTTTGCACTTCTCCAACGAACTTCTTTTAATAGATTTGTGGTCTCATATTTGTTTTATTTAAGCTAATGTCAAAATAGTTTATATTAATTCCACATATATACATGCATATTTATATACATAGAATATCAGTGGTGTTGAAAGAGGTCTGTGGGTTATGTGAGTGGTCAATATGGGATAAAAAATTAGCCATGGATATCGCACATAGATATAATTAATATGTGTGTTTTCAATTAAGAAAACACAGTTTCCTTAGTTTCAAATATGAAAAATAAAGTCTCAGAGGAATCTATGTTTGAAGCATAGAATTTTAAAGGGATAAAGTATTTCCCTATTTTTACCTAATAACCTATTCTATTACAGAATAGGCAAAAACTACAAAGCAACCTTTAAATAGAATTATTCGGGAAATAGTATTTGAATTTTTTCCTTAAAACAAAATAATTTTACAGAATAATTAGTCAATCAAGGGCCACTTGAGGAAAATTTCCCATTATACCATTTTCAACAAATGAATGTTCAGCCTCTTCTTAAAGGAGGGGGAACCAACCACTTTTCATCACAACCAGTTTCACTGTTGGAAGCCCTAATTTTACAACATCCAATTTAAATGTGCACTTTTACAACTTTTTCCCATTATTCCAGGCCCTGCCTTCTGGGTCCAAACAGAACAATCTGATCTTTCTTTTTTATATGACAGCCTTTCAATTCCTACAATAAGCTAAAACATCCCTCCATCCACCCTACTGCTCTTCCTCTCCAGGGAAAATTCCCAATTTTTCAACTGATCCTCATATGATGTGAATTGAAGTCCCTTCAACATCGTGATTTCTCTGCTCTGGACACTTTCCAGCTTATTAAACATCTTTCTTATATTAGGTTGCCATGAACTAAACAGAGTTCCATAAAGGATCTCTATCCAGGGCAGAGTACAGTATACTTAGTATTTTTTTTTTTGTAGTATCTCATTAAGACAGTTGGGGGTTACATCAATATACTTACAATTTTTTAAAGTTATCCATTCCATTATATTGTTGAGGGAACCTAGCTTGAAGACAGATGGATAAAATGTAAAACCAAAGCTTCCATCAATGTCTGCCTTTTAAAAGCATAGACATCAAATGCTAAATTAGGAGAAGTCAATGTTAAATTTGTTGATGAGAGGGATTATGTCCAGTTTATTGAAACATACGATGAATCACAGAGGCCATAAAGTAACTACACAATAGGAATAAAGGCCAAGAGTTTTAATGTAATTAATTATTACCAGAACATTAGGCTAGGAATTTTAAAACCATTGCTTTACTGTAAGACAATAAAATAACAAAGGCAATTTGAAGCCTAGAAATCTTGATCCCTTTTGACACATGACACTTTTCAGAGATGGTTAAGGTTGCTCTACAAATGATCCCATGATATTTGTCTGAATACAAGGCTATACCTTAAAAAACTTGAGTGCAGCTTACAAGCAATGTTATCTTTCGAATCTGTAATTTTATATGTACTTTTTCAAAGATATCTTACTTCAGAGTCAGAGTCTGTATTTGGACCAGTGTTTTATTCCTCAATTCTTAAAAGCAACAAGAACAAAAAAGACCTGGCAGAACTGAAGCACTGACTGTGTACGATGCCAAGAAGGAAGCATGTTTCTAAATAACACAGGGAAGGACGTTGCCATTTTTTGTGGCTGCTGTCCAGAGCCATCCACGTTAAAAATACTCAGGAGTCATGACAAAGAGACCTTGTTAACTGCCAAATTGCAATCAACTTGATTGGATCTCAGCCTGCAAGGCAGTCCCACAGAAGCAAAATCCAGGGGTGGTGTCACAGGAAGTATCCTTTATACTTCATAATGTATGCTAGTAACAAAGAAGCTGTTGCTTAGTTTTCTTTGAAAAAAAGTGTTTAATATAGCCTTCAAAAATATATAGCACTATTAAAAATTCAGATCAAATAGCATAAGATTGAGTTCCAAAACGTATTGAAGAAAATAAATGTCTAAAGAAGAATTAAAAGTTCACGTCTTAAAAATCATCCACAAATAGAAGTACTAGACCAAATAAATGAGTCATACCATATAAAGCCTTTGCACTTGTTTTGGAGTTATGATCTCTGTCCATCTGGGGAAACGTGGGTGACCCATAACCACTGTAATAAGACAAACACACCATGTTAGGTTAAAATCCAGAGCTAGTAATAAAATTCTAGAATCCTTCAAAATAGAATTCCAAAATTATTTTGTATTTTCAATAGAAAACAGAAGCCTTGTGCTAGGCTAAGTACAATGAGCAATATGTTTTTTTTCTTTTACTAACTTCGATCATTTACATAGTCAAAGAAACTTAACATACATCAAAACTGGCCTTAGTTATAATTAAATGCAGTCCCCAAGTTCCAGTCCAAAAAGTAGAAAATTTTTAATATAATTTTAGTCATAGAAAAGTTTTTCATAATTCAGTGATGTAATCTATTGATCCAGGTACAAACTGTCAATTATATATGTTTTACTGAATGGATGAATATTTTTAGATATGTGAAAAGAGTTTAAAATAATTTTATTCACTAATTCCAAATCCTTTTTCCTACAATCATCTCTCTAGTATAACATCAAACAGCAAAATTTGACTTATTTGAATTTCACTCCCAAGCTTGTGTTTATTGTCTTAAACTTATTCTGTATATACCTATATATGTACTTAATACATACACTGTAGGAATATGAACACCTTGCAAGCAAGGGTTGTATTTATACCTCCAATGACTAGCACAAAGTAAAAGGTGCTTAATAAATACTTTTTAACTGTTGTTCACTGATTTACTTGGGCATCTTACCCTGACTAGATGCTGTAAAGTTTTAAAGATAACATATACTAAAAGTGAACAGGAATATATATTGATGAGATACTTGACAAGGAAAATAAATTAACTTCACATCTGAAAATATGAAATGATATGCAAGATAAACCTTTTTCCCAAAGATTAATTTATCTCTTCAACTTACTTCACTTGAGAAGGGTAACTTCCAAAGCCACTGGGATGGTTGGAAATATGTCCATTCATCCTGACCTTCACTCCCTCACAATTATATTCTGTAAAAAAAAAAAAGAAAAATATTAATTCAATATATCTAACAGAGGTAGACAGAGACAAAAAGAGAGATCTGAACATTTTAATTCAAAACAAATTGACATAACCATGCTGAAAATTTCAAAAGGTATTGTCCAAAATATCAAAATCCATTGAACCAATAAGAAACTAGTCTTGAGTCTCAAAGCACATAAGCATACTTTATACTAGACAGAATGTTATTTTTATGGTCTCAAGAAATATTCATTTTAAAAATCAAAAAAGGCTACTTAATTTCTAGAGTTACTTTTAGCTCTTTATTTTCTTCAATTATCTAGCATTTTTTCATACACCTCCAAAATAAAACTGCCCCCCATAACTACAGGAAAAAATTCCTTGTAACAACATACATAGTTAAGCAAAACAAAGGTCTGTATTGGTCATGTCCAAAAATGTGTGTCTCACTCTGCATATTTAATCCATCATCTCTCTATCAGGAAAATGTTAGTATTCTTCATCATCAGTCCTTTGTGGAATCATGATTAAATCATTATATAGATCAGAGTTTTTAAGTCTTTCATAATTGCTATTTTAATAGTGTTGGTGTTAAATTATTCTCCTGGTTCTGCTTGTTTCACTTATCATCAGTTCATATAAGTTTTCCTAGGTTTCTCTAAAAGTGTCTCTTCATTTCATCCAGTACAATAGCATCCCATTACATTCAACTGCCATAATCTGTTCAGCCACAAGCAACTTCAATTTCCAGCTCTTTGTCACTACAAAAAGGGATGCTACAAATATTTTGTACATGTAGGATATGTTCCTCTTTTAAAAAAAAAATCTCTTTAGTGAATAGGCATAATAATAACACTGCTGGCATGTAATTTAATAACTTTTGGGGTATAGTTCCAAATTGATTTCCAGAATGACTGGAACAATTCATAACCCCAGCAATGGCTGTTCAAAGTTAGTTTTCCCATAGACCATCCAAAATATGTCATTTTCCTTATCAACTTTGCCAGTCTAATGGGTAAGAGTTAGACCACAATGTTGCTTTGGTTTGCATAATTTGCATATTAGTGATTTGAAACTTTTCAAAATATGGCTATAGATAGCTTGGCTTTCTTCCCTTCAATATTGGCCTTTGAATATTTATCAATTAAGGAATAGTTCTTATTATAAGATACTTCCTCATGAATATGCTGCCATAATTATTTATCATACTGCAATTGCTTCATGCCTGGGTTACTCCAAGTTTCCCCAGTTGACCTTCCTTCTTTCATATCTAGCCTACCCTTCAAATTGCTGTAAAACTACCTTTCGGAATTTAACTACTATCTCTGCTGATGATTATAAAATCTATCTGTCCTTCCCCAAACTCTCTCTTGAACTTCAATCTTGCACCTCCAACTTCCTTTCAGATATTTCAATTTGGGTGTCCAGTAGTCACTGTAAAATTCAATATGTCAAAAACAGAACTCATTATCTTTCCCTCTAAACCCTCCCTCCCCTCCTCCTACCTTCCCAATTACTATAGAGGGCAACATAATTCCTCCCAGTCCCTCAGGCTCACAATCTAGGAATCATCCTGGACTCCTCATTATCTTTCACCTCTCATACCCAATCTGTCCATAAGGTCTGTTGATTTCACTTTTACAGAATCTTTAGCATAAACCTCCTGTCCTCTGACACTGCCACCACTCTAGTGCAAGCCTCAGCACCTCACTCCTGGATTATTGCAATAGGCTGTTGGTGGGTCTGCCTGGCTTAAGGTTTTCCCCACTCCAACCCATCTTCAGCCATTGAGGTGATTTTCCTAAAGTGCAGGTTCAACCATGTCACTCCCCTTCAGAGGCTCCTATCATCTCTAGAATCAAACAGAAACATGCTCTGTTTGTCATTCAAAGTCCTTCATAACCTAGCCCCCTCCTACCTTTCCAGTCCTTTTATACCTTAGTCCCTAACACCTCCTCTTCCAGAGACACTGAGCTTTTGGCTGTTCCATGAAAAACCAACTTCATCTCTTGGCTCTGGGAATTTTCTCTAGCTATCCCCAATGTCTGGAATGCTTTTCCTCCTCTGCTCTGACCACTGATCAGCCTGACTTCCTTCAAGTCAAAATTAAAATCTTACTTTCTACAGGAAGTCTTCTCCAACCCCTCTTAATTCTAATGCCTTCTCTCCATTAATTATTTCCTGTTTATCTTGTATATAATTTCCTTTGTATATATTTATTTGCATGTTTTCTCTTCTATCAGATTGTAAACTCCCTGAGAGCAGGGACTGTCTTTTGTCTCTTTTTGCATCCCCAGAACATAGCACAGTGACTGGCATATGGTAGGCACTTAAATGTTTTTGATTGATTGAAAAATCTTCAATGGCTCCACATTAACTACAGCACCAAATTGATACTCCCATGTCTGACTGAGCACCACACCCTCTATACAACATGGTCCTACCATAGCTAATAAACACCACAATAACCCCAGTGCTCTGGTTATACTTAATTGCTTAGTTCAGGACTTTTGTTAATGGGGTTTCCTTTCCCTAAAATGCTCCTCTTCCTACTAAAATTGTTATTCATCCTCTGAGGTCAAGTTTGAGTCTTAACTCTTCCAAAAAAGATTTTCTAATACTGAAGTGTCATGGAACGACTGGCATTGGAGTGAAAAGGCCTCAGTTATGAGTCCCTGTTTTGTTATTTAGTATTTGCATTGATACTGGTCAAGTTACAGTTTCCTCATTTATGCCAGGTAACCACAGAGATTCTTTTCTACTTCTAAAATCCTATAATCAATCTCCCTCTTGAATTCCAGAATTTAACTGGGTATAGGAGTATATAGTTTTACCTTCCACATCATGAGGATTAGAGATGTGCTCCCCCTATCTGGAAAATCTGCATAAATTATTCTGGCCCTCCCTTCAGACCACAGAAGAAGTTTGAATTATTATGGTATCAAAATATGGTGATATTATACAATACTATGTATATATTTAATGAGTTTCTAAGTTTCTAAAATTTTCTGTGTCATCTGCTGGCCTTGGAGTGTCATACACAACTCCCACAAGACTCCCAAATAATTCCCATTTAATTTCTCATACCAACCTATCAAAACTGCTATGGGGAAAGTTGTAATGTGAAAGGGATAACTGTACTTGCAATTTAGCTCTAAATTAATACTGATTTTAAAACCACTTCTTTTCATACTATGCAATACTACCTCATCAGGAAGTTTTAGGTCAGACAATATCTGCAGAGCACTCTGTTCATTAGGTTTCCTCACAAAATCCCCTGTTATTACAAGATATCCCATCTGGGTGCCACATTTTAGAAAAGACACTGACAAGCTAGAATGCTTCCAGAAGAAAGTAACCAGAATGGTGAGGGAACTCAAAACTATGTTCTATCAGAATAAGTTAGGAGAAATGCATGGATATCCAGCAGAAGTCTGAATAATTGGCTACATCTAAGCTAAACTCTCCTTTATCAGCTCAAAACAACAAAAAAATAAAGCAAAAACAAGAGTGGAAGGGAATGAAGTCCACATGAGAAAAACTAGTAGAGAAAATGAAGGAATGAATAAGAAATATTACGGGGCCAAATTTCAAAGAATTGTGAAGAAAGGAAAGGACATTCTTGGCATCATCATTATGATCTAATCCTTCTAAATGATTTTGTCCACATTTTTAAAATAAATATATAAATGCAAAATTACACTCTGCTTAATAAATTAACAAATGGAATTGGCCTATGTTCTAGATTAGTGTTTATGAATATTAGATTTTGCTTTATTTCTTCCATCCTCTTCCTTGAAGCATACTTAAGCATTGGCGTCATTATTTCTAGTTGCTAGGAAAAGGGGTAGCGCACAAAGAAATGGGGTTTAAAAGTCAGAAGGATGCTATTATAGTTGTCTTTGCCATTATTAAATCATGTAACCCTGCACAAATCACTTAATCTCCATCCATCAATTTCCTAATCTGTAAAATGATGATATTAATAATGCTTATGATAAAAGCTCATATTTAAAAGTCTTTAAAGCTTATAAAGCACTTTGCACATTCTTTTGAGACTCACATGGAATAATAGGCAAACGTTTTAAAATTTAATGTGTTATGCAAGTCTACCTTACAGGTATCACTGAATCAGAGAATTAGATGTGGTATAAGCTCTGTGCATAAGCACCTCCAGTAAGCAGAACCTGGTACCTTTTAAGATACTCCAGTCCACTTTGTGAAATGTCTAATTTCTAGGAAGTGTTTCCATTTTTGTTGCTATTTATTTGTTTCAGTCATGTCCAATTCTTCATGACCCCATTTTGGATTTTCTTTTGTTTTCTTTTTGAAAGGCAATTGGGGTTAAGTGAATTGCTTAAAGTCACACAGCTAGTTTTTGTGTGTGTGTGTTAAATGTCTGAGCCTGGATTTGAACTCAGGTCCTCCTGACTCCAGGGCCGGTGTTCTATTCACTTCACCACCTAGCTGCCCCCATTTTGGATTTTCTTGGCAAAGATACTGAAGTGGTTTACCATTTCCTTTTCCAGCTCATTTTACACACGAAGAAACTGAGGCAAACAGGGTGAAGTGACTTGCCCAGGGTCACACAGCTAGTCAGTATCTGAGACCATATTTGAACTCAGGTCTTCTTGACTCCAGACCTGGTTTTCTATCCATTGAGCGTAAATCTTCCTTTCTGTTTCTTCTACTTTATTCTCTTTCTAAAGCTAAGAAGAATAAACCCAATCTTCTTTTCTTCATACTAAACATTCCCAGGTCCTTCCACCAATTGCCCTTTGGGAGGCTTTCAAGGTCCTTGACTTCTCTTTTGTACACAATCTAGTTTATCTATATCATTTCTAAAACTTGGTACACAATACTGACTACAGTATTCAAATGTCATCTAGCCAACACCATGATGTTTTGAAAGTTGCCTAGAATACCATTTACTCTTTTGTTGTTGTTATAAAGTTATTCTGTTGATAAAGTGACTCTATAATCCACTAAAGAACTCAGGCCTTTATCACAACAAACATTTAATCTATACTTCTGATTTCCTGAATTTGTTGAATTGAACTGAAACATAGAATTTTAATCCCTATTAAACTTATCTTCAGCTTGACCTGTTAAGATCTTTTTGGAAGTCAACTCTTCTATCTCAAATGTTAGCTATGACCCTCAGCTTTAGGATCAAAGACTAAGAACTGGAAGAACAGTAGAGGATGAATCCAACCCCCTTATTTTACCCATAAGGAAACAATCTAAGAGAGGTTGTTATATGACTTGATCGGTATCAAATTGGAAACGTCCAAGTCAGTATCCCTGACTCCACATCCAGCACATTACCTGTTATATGCTACAATTAATCATTGATATCAACAAGTTTGACAAATAGGCTTTCTGTGGTTTCACACAAATAGCTGATAAAAAAAAGTGGAACAGCACAAGTTGTTAGTACTACTGCTGCTTCTGCTACTGTTAGTGTGATACTGGATGATGAGAACAATGACTACAGTGATGTAGAAGTTTTGGAGCATGAGCCTGATAGTCAGGCTCTATCTGTTTCCCCAAAATAGCCTAGTCAAATTCAGAGATGTTCATGATCAAGAAGCTGGCCACCAGCTAACGAGTTCCCTGGCCACACTAATACATGAAATCATCTACTAAGGTATGGAAGGTTATGATCTTAGCTCAATTCAACAAGCATTTATAAAATATTTACTCAGAGTAAAGCCCTATGTTGGGAACCAAGGATTCGAGGGTGAAAATGAAACAATCCTTGCCCTCATGGAGATTACATTCTACTGGAAAGATATGACATATGCCTACATAAGTAAATAGAGAATAATTTGAGAAAGAAGAGTGAATAAAGAACTAGAGATATGGTATATGAATGTAATAGAATATGATTGTGCTATAAGAAATGATGAACAGGCGAACTTCAGAGAAACCTGGAAAGACTTTGAACTGATGCTGAGTGAGGGGAGAAGAACCAGGAGAACACTATACATGGTAAGAGCCATAGTATGCAAGGACTGATTTTGAAAGACTTAGTCCTTCTCATCAATGCAAGGACCTAAAATAATTCCAAAGGACACATGATGGAAAATGCCATCCACATCCAGAGAAAGAACTATGGAGTCAAAATGCAGAATGAAGCAGACTATTTTCTTTTTTGTTTTATTTTTTTTCTTTCTCATGTTGTTTTTTCCATTCATTATAATTCTTCTATGCAACATGACTAATGTGAAAATGAACTTCTGTCTTAGCTGTCCTGGGAACCACTTTTTTTAAACAGGAAAGTAATATGGTTGGACCTGCCTTCTAAGAAAGATTATTTTAGTAGCTGAACCCAGCATAAGTAACAAAGGCTGAGGAGTTCAAGTGTTTTACTCAAATAACCCTGACTTGAAAAGAAATCATTATGATGATGTCAGAGGCCAGAATTCAGTGGATTTAGAAGAAAGTGAGAGGAAAGGTAATGGAGGCACCAAATATAGACAGCTTTTCAAGAAGTTTAGTTGGAAAGGGAAGTAGAGATAGAGAGTATCAGTTAGTGGTATTGTTAAGATCATGTAAAGGATTTTTTTTTTAGTTTTTAATTTTTCAAAATTTATTTTCAGTTTTCAACATTCACTTTTATAAGATTTTGAGTTCTAAACTTTTCCTCCTCCCCAAGACAGCACACAATCTGATATAGGCTATATATGTACAATCATATTAAACACATTTCCACATTAATTATGTGGTGAAAGAAGAATCTGAACAAAATGGAAAAACCACAAGAATGAAAAAAAGAGAAAATAGTCTGCCTCAATCTACATTCAGATCCATAGTTCCTTCTCTGAATGTAGAAAGCATTTTCCAACATGAGTTTTTTAGAATTGTCTTAGATCCTTGCATCACTGAGAAGAGCTAAGTCTATCAAAGTTGGTCAGATACCATGTTGCTCTTACTGTGTACAATTTTCTCCTGGTTCTGCTCACTTCACTCAGCATCAGTTCACATAAGTTTTTCCAGCTTTTTCTGAAATTTGCCTTCTCATTACACAGTGAGTAAGAGTACCGGCCCCAGAGTTGGGATGACCTGGGATCGAATCTGGGCTCAGAACAATAGTATTCCATTACATTCATATACTACAACTTGTTCAGTCATTCCCCAGTTGGCAGGCATCTCCTCAGTTTCTAATTCTTTGCCACCAAAAAAAAGAGCTGCTATGAATATTTTTGTACATGTGGGTCCTTTCCTCCTTTTTACAATCTCTTTGGGATACAAACCTAGTAGTGGTGTGCACAGTTTTACAGACCTTTGGACATAGTTCCAAATTGCTCTTCAGAATTGGTTGGATCAGTTCACAACCCTACTAACAATGCATTAGTGTTCCAATTTTCCCACATCTCCAAAATTTATAATTTTCCTGTTTTGTCATGTTAGCCAATCTGACAGGTGTGAAGGGGTAACTCAGAGTTGTTTTAATTTGCATTTCTCTAATCAACAGTGATTTAGAGCCATGTAATGGTTTTTAAGGGGGGAGTGAATTTGGTGATGTTTGTAGGCAGCAGAGAAGGACGCAGTACATAAAGAGAGACTGAAAATTATCAGAAAAGTGGCAAAAAACGTTTGGATAACACATTAGAAAAGATGGGAATGGATACATTAAGAGTATATGGGGGGGGGGG
>NW_027186502.1:4258821-4306826 GCF_028583685.1 Petaurus breviceps papuanus
GGGGGGGGGGGGGGGGGCCAGGTAGCACAGCAAGTAAGAGCACCGGCTCCAGTGTTGGGATGACATGTGGATCGAATCCAGGTGCAGACACTTATTACCCACCCAGAAACACCTGGCCATGTAGCCTTGAGCAAGTTACTTAACCCCAATTGCTTAGGGGCAGCCAGGTGGCTCAGCAAGTAAGAGCACTGGCTCCAGTGTTGGGATGACCTGAGGATCAAATCCGGGCTCAGATACTTAGCACCACACCCAGAAATAACTGGCCGTGTAACCTTGAGCAAGTTACTTAACCCCGATTGTTTAAAAAAAAAAAAAGTATATGGGGATGGCCAGGTAGCACAGTGAGTAAGAGCACTGGCCCCAGAGTCAGGATGACCTGGGATCAAATCCAGGCTCAGACACTTAGCACCTATCCAGAAACACCTGGCCATGTAACCTTGAGCAAGTTACTTAACCCCAGTTGCTTTAAAAAAAAAATAGTATATGAAGAGTGGTTGGCCTTGGGATAGAAAAGGGCTGTGTCTTCTGCTCAGACAGAAGTGAAAGAGAAGACAGTGGTGGGAAGATGTCTGACTGATGTGAGATGAGAACAAGAGAAAGAACTATTTGTGAATGGTCTTAATTTTTCCAGTTAAGGTAAAGTCCTTAGCTGAGAGGGTAGAGGAAAGAGCTCTTGTGTTAGGCTTAAGAAGAGACAAGATGGTTGTAGAGATTGGGACAGCAAACTGCAAAGGGGGGTTAGAAGGATTTTCTTGTCATAGTGAAGGTATACTTGAGATTAGATTATATAAATACATATTGGACTCAATAAGCATGGTTTCATGACTTTGTCCAGCTCTATTCAGCAACATATGAATAGAAACAAAGGAGGGAAATTGTGGAAATAATCTAGGTTAGGGGGTTAGCAAGGTGTGATAAAGTATGGGACAAAGGTTTGTGGGATTTGAGAATAGAACACAGTGAACTGATTCAAGAAGGGGTTAAAACTAAGAAGGGAAGAGAGTGTAGCCAATTCTAGGAAAGAACTAAGTGTTAGAGGGCAAGGAAATCATGAGGAGAGCAAACAACAGAGTCAGGGGTTCTAAGACATAGGGAAAGATTATAATCAAGACAAAGAAATTTTAGAGTTAATGAATATGGAAGCAGAAAAACTTTTGATCATAAAACTGAGAGCATGACTACGTATAGTTGATGAGATAGAGAAATGAGTCAGGAGGTATTAGTAGAATGAAGAACTAGAAAGTTAGGATATTTGAAAGAGTCTCAATGTGTCTGTTGAAGTTTGAAGACAGGAATTGAGGCAGAGGGAAAGACGCTGGGCAGGGGGTCCAGAGTTATTATCCACCAATATTTGGGTTGGGCGACGAATTTGGACATCATAAATTTCAAAAGCAAAGATATTGATGAGTGATGCTGCTACAGGAAGAGAGTCTAGAAGTGGCAATGGTATGCAAGGTGCATTCCAACTCCTTCACTGTGAACAGTGAGTCAGTCAGGAGGCATAAAAGGAAACATAACCAATACTGGTAAACAGTATCATCAGGAGGGAACCAGACCTCAGTGAGGGACAGAAGATTGAAAGAGTGAAAAAAGAACAGGTTTAAGATAGAAGGAATTTTGCTAATTATGGAAGAGAGATTCCAGGGGTGCAGATGAAAGAACAGGAAAATCTGTGGTGGTACACTGGTCACAATCCAGAAGATGAGAGCAAGTAAACATGTAAAATGGGGTTATAAAGCTTGGACATTGACCTCTAAGAATTCTGAATCACTGAGTTAGGGAGTGTACACAAGAGTCAGTGGCATCCAAACAATTGAGGAATGTGTCCAAGTAAGATATCAGTGGGTAGAGGAAGGTCTACTGAGGAAATAAAGTGAAGATAGTTGGACATCTTCCCTCAAGGTCCAATACCTGATAGCTATTGATGTCTTCTCCTTTGAAGCTGCAGGGTTAATGGGACAGAGGTACAGCCCAAGAAGTCAGAGAGCTTACTGTTCACTACTTGAGGCAACCAGGCGAGGCAGTGCAAAAAGTGGAGGAATTGGAGTCAAGACTCCATGAGTTGGAGTTCTACTCAGACACTTATGTCACTAGAGACCACCTTGTGCCTCAGTTTTCTGAACTGTAAAATGGAGATAACAATAATAGCTCCTACCTCCCAGGGTTGTTATGAGGTTTGAATAAGAAGAGAAGTAGAGTGCTTTGCACACCTTGAGTGTTCTGCCAATGCTAGCTAGCTGCTACTCGAAGCTGATTCCCGTCTTACGAGATTCTGAAATAGCCACTTGCTCTTGGTTTTGTTCCAACTATATCTAAGGGTTTTCAAATAAGTGTTGCTCTTACTAGGAAGTTCTAACGACACTGGGGACAGGGTCCTTCCTAGATTACACCTTGGACATCTCACTAGGTAATGTGGAACAGCTATCTGGGGGTGGGGGTGAGGGGGAAATCAAAGACAAGTCAATTAGACTTAATATGTTTTGAAGAGCTGGTTGCTGATACCCACTCTGTACTGTGTGACTTTGGGAAAGTCACTTTTCTTGGCCATGGTTCCTTTCTCTATCATAAGAGAGTTGGATCAGAATCTGAGGGATTTGATGATTTCTGAGGTCTTCTCCCAATTCCAACATTCTATGTTAGATGGTCTTTTGCCATTTTAAGATTATGTGCTGTATTTTTGAACTCACTCTATCCACTCTGCCGAACTTCCTCTCAAGTAAGGGGCAAATACACTGGCTTTAAAATCTAGTCTGGTGGGAAACATTAGGATAGGTCCTAAAGCCACCTTAAATGTGGATGAAATTATTTCTGAATTTGAATTTCAGTGACAAGTGAAACTGGTTCTAAAAATAGCAACTATAAAAACTTTGAAGTAGAAGAGAATGATTCCTAACAAAGAAATTTCCTGTTTCTTGTTTAAATATTAAACCTACCCTGTTGTACAGAATTGGCCCTCAGCATCACCTAGAGCAAAGGGCAGAAATAAGTAAACAAAGCCCTTCAGCTCATTCACTCCTCAGCTTAAAAAAAAGAGGCACTTAAGAGGGTCACTTAATTTGCAAAGAATACAGAATTTTATTATGAATAAAAGAATCAACAAAGATCATTTTTCTTTCTTCCTTTCTTTTTGTCTAAAAATGGGTTTTAATTAGTGTAAAGAAAGATATGACAACTGGTCTGACTGGCTAATATAATCTCTGTACTTTAAAAAAAATTATAATGTGCATATCACTCCTTAAAATCTCTAGTAAAGTCCTATTCTGATGTGAAGGCTATGCCTTTGTGACAGTCTACCAAACTGGAAAGGCTTCAAATGCAATACCAGTAGCAAACTGACAGTTAAATACTGATAACGTTATATGGAGAGGCCCATCATCACAAAGCTAGCCACTAGGAGTTGAATATTGAGGTTCAGGGAGACTTTGGAACCAAAGGAGGAGAAAAAGCAATGGTGATCTGTCAACCTCTTAAAACCTACAATGCAAAATTAGCACATATAGTCTCTAAGATACACCACATCAGTGGTTCTTAATAATTTTTTGTCACGGATTCCTTTGACAATGAAGCTTTTGGACTCCTCAGAATGCTTTTAAGTGCACAAAAATAAAATATACAGAATTACAAAGAAAATAAAATATATTGTTATCAAAATATTTTTTTAAAAAAGTTCACAGACCCCAGGTTAAACATCCTTGCCCTACACTATGCTCCTTTGAAAAGGTTAGGTGATGTCCTGGAGGAAACTGTCACGCATGTGTGAAGCTAAAATTGTTCATTTACTGGGCCCTCAATAGGGTATGGGCAGTCCTATTAATTGATAACTAATTTCTCATCTCAGATCCCATAATCACTAATCCTAACCACCTCTTTCAAGGGCCCCAGTAGGATCCCAATCTACTACCCCACCCTCCTCTCTCTGCACATGATTTTGCCTCCTACTTAAGAAGACTGAGGCTATCCATAATAAAATTCTCTCCATTCCTTAGTTGAACTTCACTCATCTTCCACCTCCTTACCTCTTCTCAGAGAATATGGTGGCACTCCTTACTGCCAAAACTTAACTTGCACCCTTGATCTCAGTTTCTCAAAGTCATTGTTCATTATTTCATTTTTAAACTTTCCCTCTTGGGGTAGCTAGGTGGCACGATGAATAGAGCACCGGCCCTGGAGTCAGGAGGACCTGAGTTCAAATCTGGCCTTAGACGCTTAACACTTACTAACTGTGTGACCTTAGACAAGTCACTTAACCCCAATTGCCCTGCCCTCCCCCTTCCAAAAAGGAAAAAAATAAAAATAAAAAACTTTCCCTCTCTACTGGTTCCTTTCTCTTTGCCTGCAAATTTGCTCAGATTCCATTATCCAAAAGATAAACCTTTACATTGATCTCATTTCCTTCTCAAGTTACTGACTTATATTTCTCTAACAATTTCTAGAAAGAGTTATTACTCACTTCCCTTCTCTTCCTTACCATGTACTGACTTGTTAACTTTTGGCAACCTGGCTTAAAATACTGACATTTTACTGAAACTACTCCCTCCAAGGTCACCAAAGATATTAATTACTAAGTCACTAACATTGGCTGTGTGAGCCTGGACAAGTCACTTAACCTCTCTTGGCAACTGAGACTTTAAATGGTGAAGCAGTTGTTGATCTATTTTGGGAAAGGGAATTTTCCCAGTGGGAGTTCCCCACACAGAGTAAATTATAGGTCCATAATAACAAAATAAATAAAAGGGGGAAAAGGAAAAATATTATATGTACTAGACTCAAAGAAACCATTTCCCAAACATTCTTTGTATTCAATTCATTGGAACTGGATCAGCAAAGTTCTCTGAGCCATCTGGCAGGATAAATAATTCTGTGATATCCAACTCTGCAATACTATCATTTGAATGGAATTTCACCTGGCCTATATCAAGCTTTGGGGAATTTCAAGATAATAACCCTAATAAAATAGCTCCCACTTCTTTATGGTTTCAAGATGCTTTCTATGTATGACCTCATTGGATTCTCATATGACATCTATAAGTAAGTAGTATCTTATTACTCCCATTTTACAGATGAGGCAAATGAGATTTAGTGAGTTTAAGTAGTTTGTCCAAGATTTTAAAAATACTGCATGTGACAAAGTCAGGTCCTTATCACATAACACTTCTAAAATTCTACAACATAAAAACTTAATTTTAGCTGTCTACTGATATAAATGCAAAAGCAGTACAGGACATAAAACTAGTTGAAATTTTAAAACAAGTATTACTAATAAATCCAATTCTTTATTGGTTCTATTTAACTAAAAGTAAAATAAAAAATCAGCCCACTCAAGAGTGATCGAACTATCTTCTAGCCTCCTTTTATCAAAGAGGATGTCCGCTGGCAGCTGGCACTGGAAACAATTGCAGGTTTAGTGTAAAGTGAACAAAGTGAAAGAACTTATAGAGCCATAGGCCAAGTAACTCATTTTAAAGCCTGTATCAATCAATGAAGAAGCATTTTCAAGAATCTTCAGGGCCCTCTTTGACAACTCGGGTACAGGGGAACTCCAAGACCCTGAGCCACTGGCTGTCCTGGTTTGAATTCTTAGATCTGAGTTCTGCAGCAGCATAATGGTCTGCTTACCAAGACCTCTGCTGCCTTTGGAGATTTTAGGTCTCATTCCTGAGGCTTTCTGACCACCTAGGGGCTTTTGCAGGGGAGCCCAGTCCTTCTGCAACCTCTGTCTCCAGGTACTTGCTCTGTTGGAGGAGACACTTTTACTATTGTCCATGGATTTCTGGCTGACTTTTGTGCAAACCTGGTATGGAAGAGATCACTGTTGTTGGGCTCTTTGGACTTCTTGATCATTATTTGGACTGGTGCTAACCAAAGGTTTTTGCTGGAGTAGGTATATGGGAGTGGGGTACTCTTTCCCTGCTCAGAGAGCCATCTTGGCAGAAGTGTGTCATAAGTCATTTTTCTATATAGTATCATGTCTGGCATTCAGTAGGCATTTAATAAGTGCTTGTTAATTGATTTTTTAAATGCTACTCATTTTTTTTCCTTCTACATAAGTCTCATGATTGGTTTATCTTCTAGTGAGTTAGGCTATAATCAAACTTTTTCTCTTGGACATTTTTTTCTTTCCTTCTTATTTTCTTAATGGCTTATCTCTTGCTTTTCTGGATACCCTCTAGCCCCTCCCCTTTCCACAACTTTAACAAGAACTCAGTCACTAATACAAACCCTAGAGGCAGGGTGACTACAAACTCCAGGGAAGATTTCAGTTGAGTTTCCCTAAGATGCCCCTTGCCTTCTAACAAGCTCTGCATTCCTGTCTCTTTTCCCCCTCCCTCTCCCTCAACCACACAGTTACACTTCCTTTATTTCACATGACTTGGCAGAATCAATATTTTCTGCTTCTTGTACCAGGAGTTGGGAGGGGTAGGGCTCAAACTAAGTCACTGACATGCGGAGGGATGGGATGGGGAGAGAAAAATTAGAAAGAGCCTACCTTAATCTGATCCTGAAACAGGAGCCACTAAGATTGCCTGTGCTGGCTGTGCCCAGTATTCATGGTGGGCTCAACTTAGCAGGATGAGTGGGAGCTATAGGTATTTAAAGTCTTCATATTATTTCATGAGACCTTTACTCTGTGCATTGTATCTCTCTAAATATCTTATAATTTCAGCTTTAATCAAGTATGTTGGCTCATATTTCTTTCCTTTGATATTGTTAGATTGGAGAAGTATATGGAAAATCCAAAGTTTACTTTATATGGCAGGGTATCATATGCCTTTAAAACTTAATTTGAATTATAAAATTCAATTTATCTGAAAATTAAAAGATTTTTTAAAAAAAAGTAAAACAGGATATATTTTGATCTATCCTCATGATAACTAATGCTTGGGGGTGAAGAGTGCTCTTTCTTTTTTTATTTTCTCTTGAAAATATGGTTAGCTGTTATACTAAACAGCAGTCAGAAATAAGCTTCCAAAACATCACCACTATCACCTGACTGCATCTATAGTAAATTTCCTTATTTTTGAGACGCAGCTTAGCATAGTGTACTCTGTTTGAGGTAAAAACAGATGCTGATATTATATTTCAAGGTTTGGGCCTTGAAGCTGTCAAGTACATATTAGAGGTGAGTCTCAATGTTTTGTAGTTTAGTTTAATTTAGTTTAGTTTTTTAAAGAAAGCTTGTAGAAGGACAAATGGGGAAAAGGTGTTGCAATATTATAAAATGGGATATTCTGAACTTGAACAATTTGAGGTACTCTTTTGAAGTTTAGCGACAGTTATGTTTTAGGATAGATTACCCAAGAGTGAAGAATTTTCCAACTTTTAAGTAATAAAATTATTTTTAAACTAGGAAAGCCTGAGGGCCAGGAATTGTCTGGGAAAGTTTCATCAAGAAGATGGCACCTGAGTGTGTCCTTGAAGAAAGAGGTGAGTATCAGTAGATGGGGCAAGGGAAGCCCACTGAAGGTATGGGAAAGTGACATAAGCAAAGAAGGCAAGATGAGGAAGGGGAATAGAATAGATAAAGTTTGATGAGAATACAGGATATAAAAAGGAATAATATGCAACAGTATGCAGTAAGTCTGCCTAACTGTGAGCCACAAAATACTGGATCTTGCATCAGGATTATTTTGTTCCCTATGCAAGCTGATGAAAGATTCCAGTAGAGGAGTCACCTGTTCATACTGGCATATTGGGAAAATGATTTAGCAATCAGTGAGGAGAAAAGTTTGGAGGACCACTTGAATTGAGGTAAGAAGACCAATCAGGTGGATATTGCAATATTCTAGTTGAATATACATGAGGACCCGACTCCTAGTAGTTGCAATGGGAATGGAGCAGAGGGGCTGAACATGAGAGAGATGACAGAGGACTGAAAACTAATTATTTATATCTATATCGATCTATCTATCTATCTATCTATATATATATATATATATATATATATATACACACACACAGAGGAGGAGGAAGAGGAGAAGGAGAAGGAGAAGGAGAAGGAGAAGAAGAAGAAGAAGAAGAAGAAGAAGAAGAAGAAGAAGAAGAAGAAGAAGAAGAAGTTGAAGAAGAAGAAGAAGAAGAGAGAGACAAGGGAGAAGAAAGAGTAAAAGAAGATTCTAAAGTTAAAAGCCTGAGTGAACAGAATATTGGCAGTTTCTTTGACAGAAATGGAATCTAATTATAATAATGATAATAAGAAATGTCATTTATATAATATTCATAAAGCGCTTTGCATAAAATTTTCTTGTTTAAGCCTCATTACAGATATTTTACAGATAAGAACACCGAGGCTAAGAAGTTAAATGATTTGCCTATGGTTACATAATTAACAAGATGGAGGCAGGATTTGGATGAAAGTCCTTCCAATTCCATACTCCACATGGAACTTAGAGGGAAGATGATAAGTTAAGTTTGAGACATACTGAGTTTGATTTGTCAGTGGAAAAAATAGAGATAAGTATTTAATAGGTAGTTGGAAAATACAGAGTTCTCGGAAGAGCTGGAGGGACAGAGATTAAACAGTCACCTGCCTCCAGAGAGCTGATAAATTAGGCAATGGGAATGGAATGACATCACCAAAGTAGAAAGTATAGAGTGTATGAGTATGTAGTTTCATATAAAGGAAAACCACAAATGAGCTTCCTTCATAAGAAACTGCCCACCTCAGATATCATCTATGGCATAAAGCAAATAGGCATGGCTAGGCCTACTCACATAAACACTCCTATATTTTTTTTCTTCTGGCTTTTAATTGGGGGACGAGGAGGTTGGAGAAAGAATGGCTAGCAAAAGTGATGCAAAAAGAGGTCATTGTAACTTTGTTTAATATTCAGAAGAAAACCTTAGAGATGATTTAACCTAATTTTCTCATTTTTAATTGATGAGGAAACTAATACCCAGAAGATTTAAGTGACTTGCCTAAGGTCATCAAAGCCATTAAGTGGCAAAGTCAGGATTCAAACCCAGCCCTATGATTTCAAATACAGTGTAATTTCTATTCCACTGTGCTATACCTGGATTTATTAACATATTTCAAGCCCAAAGCTTTCTGTGACTGATCTTTACATGGCTGCTTGCTATACTGGAGAAGAAAGATATAAGCCAGTGACTAATTCAGTGGCAGCAGCTTTTTGTACCCTTCCCCCTCATCCCACTCCACCTTGCCAAACTGTATATACACATACTTTAAAGACAGAAAGCACTTCTAGCTGATCCTTCACAAACTGTTTTAGGCTCTTTGAATTGCTTCGACTAAAGCTTCCCTAACATGAGCCATCCCCTTACATAACTCTGATCTGTCTTTTTTCTAGCTTTGGTGACTTTGGCCCTTATCTAAATCTCCTTCTGCCCTTGTATCCCACTTGTCAGATGACTGCTTCAGCACATTATGAACCCACCCTTGGACTTTATTTTCTACTCTGTTTTGACCAACGAGGTACAGTTGCTTTGTACAGACGAGTGCTTTGCTCTGGGCCCTTCCAGGCTTTGTTTTGACTGACTCATTGCCAACCTCTTCATGAGAAATGTCTCAGTTCCAGTCATTACCCCAGTACACCACTGATTGTTCAATCCTGAATCCAGTGTAAGATGGGTTAGTAACTCAACCTGAGATGACTTGGTTTTTCATACTGTAAGACTCTCATTCCCCACTTATGAACCTTCCTCGCCTTAATCATGAACTGAGCCATAGTTGAAATATTAGTGTTCAAATTAGCTTACAGAATGCTGCCCTACATAAAACCCTATACTCTAGTCAAAATGGCCTAATATAATAATTTGTTGAAATACATAAGGCAAGAAGATTTGGTTTAGGAAAAGAAGATAATGAATATAGGGAAGTCCATCAAACAGCAGGAAATGTGGATCTAAATCTTGAGAGAGAAACTGACTAGAAATACCGATGAGTGAGTCATCGCCATCTAGGTAATAGCTGAAGCTGAGAGAATGAATCACCAAGGGAAAGTGTTTAGGGAGGGAAGAACCGAACTTGGAAAAATACCTACATTTAAGTGGTGGGAGAAGAGTGAGTGAAAGACAAGGAAGACTCATCAGGTATGTAAGAGAACCAGGAAAGTTCAACTCTTTAAATGTTTCTGCCTTTACTGGGAAGATGACTGGCTTACAAATGATCACTTCTAATGTTGTGAATATCACTCTATAATAAATGCTTTAAATTTTTATATAATATATAAGGGCATACACATAAGATGAGATTAATTTATCTGAGATTTGTTTAAATACTATGGAATAAAATTAGGATTCTCAGATTACACTGATGTGCATGTTGAAAAACACACAAGAACCCTCTGAAGTGTTCAGTTTTCTTCTGTACCTAGCACAAGGGTTCCTCACTTTATGTGTGACCCTTTTCCCAAAGAAGATATAAAAAGTCTATCAATGGGGCATGGGAAATACTTGGCAAATAGCTATACTATCCTACTGAAATTACTTGATCTTTATTTTTTTTTATGTGCATATGCCTGAAAAATTCTAGAATTTATTTCCTGACATACTGAATAGTGGACAAAAGGCAGTTTACTGCAAGTCAGCGGTTCTAGGGTGGAAAAATATTTGGCGATCCCTGCTCTAGTCAGCACTAGGCCAACAGTTATAATTGCCCTTCAATCATCAGGTCTGAGAAAGTTCTGCTCAATTTCTTATTCTATGATAAGGCAACTGTTAAGGAATTATTTAAACTCAAAGATCTGGGGTGAAGAGAATTACTAGCCTGGTGTTGCCTGAATAGGAATTTAAGAAATTCCAGCTATGTAAAGCTTCTAAAACCCTGAAGGTAGTAACTGTTAGACTACTATCTTAATTGCAAGTCAGCAGTGACAGAGGCAGAGGCAGGAAGTAGTAAGTCTTATGTAAAAAAAAAAAAAGCAGAGGAACCAGAAAGTATCAAACAGAAAATATAGAATGGGGAGAAAATAATAAATTGGGGGATAGGAAAATAAGACACAAAATAACAGATAAAATCATTTATATAGCATTTTATAGTTTACAAAGTACTTTATATAAATTATAACATTATTTCCATATAAGCTATGAATGTAGAACAGATTTGGGTTTTTTTATTATGTTATGTTTTTTATTACTCTCATTTCACAGATCACAGAATCTCAGCCCTGCAATGATTCTCTGAAGTCACCTATTCCAACTCATACTTGAACATGAATTCCTCCTACAATATGCTTAATACTTTATACTACAATATACTTAATATACATTTGGATTCTGCTTGAAGACTTCAGTGGAGAGGGAAACCTCCCAAAGCAGCCCAGTCCACTTTTGTATAGATCTAATCATTAGGAAGCTTTTTTTCTTTATTTTGCCTGAACCTGTTTCTCAGGCAATTTCTTCCCCCAAACAATCATGCCAAAAAAAAAAAAAAATCTAATCTTTGCACCAGATTGCCCTTTGAAAAACTTGAGGACAATTCATTTGTTCCTTTAGATTCTCTACTTTTGGCTTTCTAGAGAAAAACTGGTGAAAGGACTTGCCCAAGAAAGTCAATAGACATTTAAGTGTTTACTATGTGCCAGGGACTACACCAAGCACTAGGAATACAAAGCAGGGTAAAAACATGATCCATGCCTTCACAGAGCTCACATTCGACTGGGAGACACAACATGCACACAACAACACACACGCAAGATATTTGCATGAGAGAGGGAAGGGAATCTTAAAGAAGGCACTAGCAGTAGGAAGAGGCTTTTTTGTAGGAAGGAAAGATTGGAAGGAGCTTTGAAGGATTCCAAAAAGGCAGAAAAGGAGGGACAGTAGGTGAAAAGGCATGGAGGAAGAGGATGCAGTGCCATGTGTAAGGAAGAACAAAAAGGCCAGTGCCATAAAACATAAAGTTCATGAAAGAGGAGTAAAGTATAAGAAGATTGGAAAGACAGGAAGGCAACAGATTGTAAATGGCTTTAAAAGTCAACAAAAAATTTATAATTCAACCCTAAATTTTTCCAGGAGACCCTGGAGCCTGTTCAGTAGGGAAGTTAGATAGTTAGATTTATACTTTGGGAAGATCATTTTGGCAATTGAGAGAAGGATGAATTGGAATGAGAAGAGACTTGGGGCAGGGAGACTGACCAGCAGGTTATTGCAATGGTCTGATCTTGAAATGATAAAGGTCTGCACCAGGATGATGAGATGAGAAAAAGAGAGAGGGCTGTGAAGGTAGAACCTTCAGATATGTTGGGTATATAGGAGAGTGCTCTATCATTCTATTACACTACACTCATGAGAAGAGAGACAATAATCAGCCAAATTGTGAAAGCAAAGCTTGATTTTAGTTTTCTCCTATTTCTCAGAGCTGAAGCCCAAGCCCAGTGCTTTAAAACTATCTGCTTTCTTTTTTTTTTCTACTATTTTTGGAGAAAAGGGGAGGGCAATTGGGGTTAAGTGACTTGCCCAAGGCCACATGGCTAGTAAGTGTTAAATGTAGGACTTCAGATTTAAACTGAGGTCCTCCTGACTCCAGGTCTGATGCTCTATTCACTGAACCACCTAGCCACCCCTATCTATTTTCTTTTGATCTCATTTTTAAAACTCACCTTCAGGTAAAAGTTAGTTAACATCTTAGTATGAACCAATTTATTGCTGATAAGACAATTTATTTTCATGTATAAGTGATATTATATTCATTGCCTTTTCAATGTGTGGAAGAGTGGTGGGAGGAGGGTGAGAATTTGGAACTCAAAATTTTAAGACATGAATATTAAAAAACATAAAAGGGAAATATTTAACAAAATAAATGAAAATATATATATACATTATATATATATATATATATTTTAAAAGACTTAAAGTGTTTTGCCTGTTAATGAGAACTGCATTTGAGCAGAGGAAAATCATAATGCCAAAGGACTGAATGTCCAAGAAGGAAAATCTCACAAATAACACATCTATCAACACAACTACCAAGGATGGCCCTGCTAGTAATAAAATACAGTTCTTAGATTAGTAAGCCAAATGGAACACTAACAAAACAATCTGTGAAACACTGCCATCTATCTCAATATGGCAGTTGTAATGGAGAGTATCGGTCTTAATAGTTATCATCTCCAAATGAACAGCTGGATTATTGAGAGATCAGCTGTCAAGTGATAAATGTAATCTGTTTCTCTTTGTCTAATTTTAGAGCTTTTATTTTAAGAATTTAATGAGAATTATCTATTTTTTCCTTTGTTACTTTTGGCTATGTATATTTTAGCAAGTACTCATGGATTTTTTAAAATTTAGTAGCATATAGTGTGTAATACATACTGATGATATGGAAGGCAGCATGGTGTAATGGGAAAAGCAGTGAACTTGGAATCAGAATACAGAGGTTGAAGCTCTGATTCTAATATTTACTAGTTGTGTAAGTGATGGGCAAATCCATGAACTACTCTGGAACTTCGTTTTTTCATCTATAAAATGGTGAGGGTGGGTTGAGACGGGTGACAAGTGATGACCTCTCAGATCCCATTCCAAATCTGTGATCAGATGCACTGCTGCTCTTCTTGTTCTTTGGTCCTTCTCATCTAGATTAACTTGAACTCCCTAATACATGGGATTGTTGTGAGAAAAAGTACTTGAAGTAATTACTACAGAAGGTTAGCCATTAGGACATAAGTCTTCACTTTCACTACAGCTGAAGTAGTCCATTTACCATTCTATTCACACATTTTGCACTTTTCCACCTCCATTCCTTGGCACACATTGGTGCCCCTCTCTAGAAATTTTCTTCCTTCTTCCATATCTAACCACATTCCATTTACTTTTCTAGTTCCAGATCACATTCCACCCCTTGAGGAAACTATTCCCTGCCGATCCCATCTGAATATGTTGTCTTTTTCCTCTGATTCCTGAAAATACTTGTTTATACATATCACTCATTTGGTACTTAATATTTATTAACCTGTACCATTCATTTTTTTCATGAACCTATGTCTTTTCTCAACTAAATTATGATCTCTTATGGCACCAACACTCTCATAATTGACAATTTTATTCAACAATTGTTGTTCAATTAAACAAAAATATATTCAGAGACAATTATGCAAAAGGCTTATTCTCATTAGAAGCATTTAGTACACCACCTTGCACATAGGCCTTTGAAAAATATAAGATTGATTATTTCTGGAACTGTCAAGATTGTCACAACATTTTCAGATTTATAAGAAGTTCCCCTATGCAATATCCACAACTAAAACTGTCACTGAAAACAAAAGCAAACAGAATGGTCTGCAGTGGGGGGAAAAAAACCCAAATTGGTTCTTTCACTGATTAGTTATGGTGTGAAACAACCCATCTCTGGCACATAGGCTTCCTACTTTGTAAACAAACAATAACAATTTTCCCTTGCATTAAATCAGTACTGTGGAGGTATATTCATATATGTTTTTGAAATAAAATATGACACTTCTATGACAAAATTGACCATTCTTGGCTACTTATTGAGAAAGGAAAAAAAAGTCAACTTTTCCACCAACTCCTTTCATCTCTTCCCTCCTATCCATCCCAACACAGGACTATTTAGCAACTACATGGTTCTACTTTTTTTGAAGTGAAACCCAATAATATCAAACAAAAAATAATTCTGAAGCACTCAATTTAATTTAAATGGGAAAAATTCTTTTGGGGGCAGAAAGCAAGTAAGCATATCAACCTGGAAATGGACAAGATTTATTTACTGGTAATGATAGTGTATTTACTTTTGTTGGCAATGCCATATACATATCAATTTTAACATATTATATAAAAAATACAACTTATCATAGGATTGCACTATTTATATCACAGAGTTTCAGAACTGACTCAGAGGAAAGAGTATTCTCCTCTGACTCACTAAGAACACTTCCTGCAACGCCCCATGTTTTTCTTGGAAGAAAGACCACATAGTTGCTATGATTACTGTTTTATGATGTTACGTGACATCTAGTAGTGCTAGATCCCCTTTGTTCCTATTTTTTTTATTAATCCCTTTAGATTCTAGACCTGTTACTCCTTTAAGTGTATTTTTTTATTTATTCTGTCTAGTTCTATAAAGAATGTTAATTTGATTTAGTAGGACTGAATCTGTAAATTAATTTAGGGAATATATCATATCTTCCCAAATATTTGTCTTCCTTTATTTTTAGAATTTTTTTTTATAATTTTATGTGGCTTTTATGTGTCCTGATAGCTTAACCTCCCATAGTTTATTCATTTTGTATTTCCTTTGAATAGAATTTCTCTATCTCTTTTTCCTTAGTTTTTTTTTTAAATGACAGCCAAAAAAGCTGGTGATTTTAGTAGGTTTATTTTTTTAATCTTTCTATTTTACTAAAATCATTGTTCCTATTCGTTTTTATTGAATCCCTGGGGTTCTCTAAATAAATCATCATAATATCTACAAATAGATAAATTTTTGCTCTTTTTGTTTATGTTTATTCCCTTTTATTTCTTTTTATTGTCTAACTGCATTTCCATCACTATATCAAATAATAATAGAGATAAACTGTATACCCTTTGCTTTACCCCTGATCTTGTTGGAAAAGCTTTCAGTGTTTCTCCAATTCAGATAATGCTATCTTTCTGCTTTAATCTTTTTATTCCAATGCTTTTTAGTATGGTTTTTTTTTCAAACCAAACAGGGTTATATTTTGTGAAATGCACAAATTCATAAATAAGAGAGATGTAAACTAAAGCAACCCTAAGTTTTCATCAAACATTCATCAAATCAGCAATCACAATTAAACAGTTAAACAGTGAACATATTAGATTATGAATTCTCATTTCATGACTAAAAAGTACCCCTTCATTTTAAAACTCTTTCAAAGGGATGTTCTTTCTATTTTTGAATATTCAGAGAGACCTGAATTCCCTAAGCTGAACCTATATCTTCAGGATGCATCTTCTTTCACATGCTCTCATCTCCTAGAGATGGGGTCAACATAAACATTGCCTACCTATTACCATTTATAGACTCTTTCCCCCAGATTTGCAACTCTAGTGGCTCTAGCTTCAAATACAAACTCCTCTCTTGTTTTTGAAGACATTCATAACTTGACTCCAACCTAACTTTCCAGCCTCAATATACATTATTGATCTTCCCAAGCTTAATATAGCTAAACTACCAATCTTACTGCTCCTCAACACCTCATCTCTGATCTCTATGCCTTTGCATTGGCTCTTCCCTCAACCTTAAATTCACTCTCTCTTCACCTCTCTCACAGATATTCTTACTTCTTTCTTCAAGACTCAGTTCAAGCACATTCCTACATGACACCCTTCTTGATACCCTTAACTGCTAGTGCCTCCTCTTCTTGACCTACCTTGTATTTATTCTGTATATTCTTAAATATATACACTTGCCTCCATGAATAGAGAGTAGGAATTGTTTCATTGCTGTCTTTTTATTTCCTATGCCTAGCACCATGTCTGGGGCAAAGTAAGTGCTTAATGCATTTAATGTTTGATTAGAAATATGGACACATTTCTATTGTTGGTAGGACTGTGAATTGGTCCAGCTCTTCCAGAAAACAACTTGGAATTATGCTAGAAAAGTAACATAATCTTTGACCAGTTACTGGTCATTATTCCATGGGTGTCAAAAACAGGTGGAAAAGTCCAATACAACCAAAATATCTATATACTTTTTACAGTAACAAAATGGATACTCATCATTGGAGAAATAGCTGAACTAATTATAGTGTATGAACATAATGTAATATTACCACCTAGCCAAAAAACAAAAACAACAACACTATGAGAAATTCAAAGAAATTTGGGGAGACTGATACAAACTAAGAAGCTGAAGAAAACAGAATTAAGAGAACAACATATTCAATTATCACAGTAATGTAAAGGAAAACAACACTAAAAACATCAAAATTCAGTTCAATGTACTGACCAATCCTGATTCCAGAAGATAACATATTGAAACATATTTCTATCATCTGGATAGAAAGGCATTAATAACCAAAGGTACAGTATGCTGCAATGTTATCATAGACAATACTTTGTTTTGTTATGTCTAACCTGTTCTCTTAATTACAAAGCATAGACTCACAGAGTAAGTTATTGGGAAGTGACAAAGATGAAAAAAATTTAAGGCATCAATAATTTTTTAAATGATAGAAAAAAAATATCACACAAGTGCCATTATATTAGAATACTGATCAAAGCAGGCTAACGTCTTTTCCAGGATGGCCTACAGTCATATATATTTCTGAAGTTTCCAGAGCTTAAAAAAATATATAGAAAGAGATTTCTTACTCCACTAAATCAAAAGATTGGAAGATCAATAAAATCAAGTAAAAATTACTCTATTCACATGAAGCAGTATTAAAATTCTTTTAAAAAGTCAACTTTTGGATATTACTATATACTTGTTTTGTATATAATTTATATTTACTGATATTTGTGCAAGTGGTTTATTCCTAATAGAATGTAAACTCTTGGAGGAGAGAAACTTTCATTTTTGTTCTGTATTTTTAGTGTCTAACAGTGATTGGCACATAATATACTCGATGTTTGTGAATGAATGAAAGATATATAATTTTAAAAGCATATGTGTATGTGATAGAGACCTCAATCTCATGACAATAAGTTAAAAAAAAAACTAGTGTCTAAAAGAGGTCCCATGGACTTACTATACAGTACCATTATTCTAAGTTTTTTCATTTTCACATTCTCTAAATAATCTCTTCTCTCCAAATCAAATTTTGTGAAGTAGGCAAAAATGGAATACAATCAGAAGCACTCAGCAAAATACAAAGATATTCACCCTATTTATTGTTCATGTTGGTCCTACTGACTATGGCAAAGACATGACTGGATAGTGGTTATGGTATCCTACCTCAGAGAAAATAATTCAGTTTTTGATAATGAAAGATTTTATTTCATTGACTTTTAGTAAGATATTTTAAAGAGTATTGTTCAAATAACATTCATTCAAATATTTTTTATTTCATGTATTCTGTTGATTGTTCCTTATTGAAGAGGAATATTTTAGATAAAAATGGTGGTGGAGTAGAAGCATTGTAGGAGAGTAGAAAAAGTGTTAGATTTGGATTCAGATGCTCTGGGTTCCAAGTTTGGCTTTGTCAAAAGAAATTCTTATATTGTAAAAGCAAAAGGGAGCCACTGAAGTCTCTTGACCATAGTGAGATCTGAGATTTAAGAATTTCTATCTGGCATTCTGTCATTGATGAAGTGGAGAAGGGATTGACTATAAGTAGGAAGCCATTACAATAATCCTAGTGGGAGGTGATAAAGGTCTGAATTAAAGTCATGCCTGTATTAGTAGACAGAAAGGTATGGATGTCATGGTATCAAACTCAAATAGAAATGGGGACTGCTAACCCACACCTAAGGATCCCGGCAGGTTGCCTATTTGACATGTCTGCTGTAGAAATAAGAAGGCATGGCAAGTATTTATGGAGAATGAGGAAGAGCTCTTGGAGATCAAGTCATTACATTCATTTTACAGTAAATAATTTACCATAGAGGTCAACATGAGGAATAATGGCTATATGCATTCTTGATTTTTAAAATCTACACAATGGATAACTGACAGTTTAAGTAGGGGCAAATAAACTGTTAGGTCGATTATTCAAATAAAAACTGTTTCCTTCAGTTTAACCTGGTCCTGACTAGCCAAAACCAGATGTCCATCCCATCCTTAAAAGATTAAATACTTGCTGTTGCACAACCTCCTCTGTGTCCCATTATCCCTACCTCCCCACCCAGCCAAAGTTAAAACCACTCTGGACATGTCTCATATCTAAAGGTCCTGATAATGTAAATTGCATATAAGATATGGTATAACTCGAAGGGCACTAGGAAAAGTATACCTTCCCCAAGATATTTTCTTTACCTAGGCACTACCCAGTAACGAACTGCAGTTCAGAATTAAAGATGTAATCCTTTGAATTAAGCATTGAAATCTCTAAGAATTTAACTGTAAATACTCAAATTAATATTAATATATATCCCTGGGAAACAGAAATAAATTAAATCATTACAACCATCCTGTAATCCAAGTTTCCTCCAGTGAAAGAAGAGGAAAATGAAGCCTAGGAAGATGACATGACTGCCCCAGGAACACACAAGTAATGAGGGCCAGTACCAAGGGTGGAACCCAAGTAGTCCTTCTACACCACCCAATCTTTTTTACAACATAGTGTTTCAATTCAAGAATTCTTTAGTAAAAAACTTCTGAAATTGTGAAAGGAATTCCAAGTCAAATACAGAATGAAAGCAGCTTTATCCCTCTTTAGAGGTAAAAAGCTTCCCCTGTCTACCAAATATATCTAGCTCAATTGCTACAGCCTGACAGGAATTTCAATAAGCAAATTCCATCAGGGAAAATGATTAAAGAATATCATTGAAACCAAAGAAAGTAAGAAGGAAAAAAGTAAGGACCTCAGGTAAAATAATCACCTTATAATGATTAAATGCTACATCTTTCCACATCTAAACAAAATTTTATTGGGATATGCTGAAATGTGATAAGAGTTTTATAATGCTTAAAGTACTATGTGTCAGAATTATTACCACCTTTATTATTACTGAAAAAAAACATCATGTGAAACATAATCTATTGCTTCATTATCTCATACCTTATGCCACAATAAAATGAAAATTATGTAAGTAAAGTCATGCCATTAAAAAATTTGGAAAATAAAGGTTATTTTTTTCACAACTAAGGATAGAGAGAAATTCATTTCCAGGCATTATATGATAGGTACAAAAGAAGAAATACATAAAATTTAAAAGTTTTGCACCAATAAAATTAATGCAGCTAGACTTACAAGAAAAGATATGTGTTTATAACATCTCTGAAAAAACCTGAGCCTATAAGTTATAGAAACATAAATGTATATATGTATATACATATACATATATTAATTCCTTAACAGATTGATCAAAGGATATAAATGGCTTTTAGAAAAGAAATGTGAACTTGAGTTTAAATATGAATTTAGAATTTTGAAATTTTGATAAAAAACATCAAAAATCACACTGCTGGTATATTATTCTATATCAATCAAATTGAGAGAGATGTTGACATAGAAGAAACATTCCATGTGGGGGCTATAAAAGACAGATACGGAACTTTGCTATTGTTGGAGCTGTGATAGTACAAACATTCTGGAAAACAATTTGAAATTATGTCAGAACATATGCCAAATTTCTCATACCCTTACATACAGAGATAGCAATTATAATTAGTACTTATAAAACCAAGATTTGTAAAGAACTTTTCATATATCTCATTTTTTCCTCATAACAACTATATGAGTTAGATGCTACTATTATCCCTATTTTATAGATCAGGAAACTAAGGCTAAGAGAAAGTAATTTCTTTGCCCAGGATTAAGCAGCTAGTAAATTATTGAGGTAGGTTTCAAACTCAACTCTTCCTAACTCCTCATCCAGTATTCTATCCATTGTTAGCATCGATTCCATTAACAGGACTGTGCCACAATAAAGTTATTAAAAGTTTCAAAAGACCCTACTTTTCCCCACACCCTCTTCCCTATATCTCTCCCCTGACCCAGGACACAAAAACTCAAGCTGGGGTCCAGGTGGAAAAATCTATTTCTATTCATATCACTTGGATAAACTAGGAGTCATTAAGTATGAGCCTTCCAGTGAAATGGTGAACCAGCAGGCTTTACCATCTGCTCTGCCACTATCCCCTTCAAAACTTCCATCTGACCTGCTGGTACCTCTAAGGACCCTTGGATTTTGCCATCTGCCCAGCATCTGAACTCTCTCATATGTGTTGTTTCCCCAATTAAGTATAAGCTTCTTAAGATCAGGGATGATCTAATCTTGGAATGCAGTAAGTGTTTAATAAATACTTTTTTCATGCACTCATTTAGTCATTCAAGAAGACCTATGCATACAAAAATTTTTGATGTGTGATAAGAAAAATTTGTAAACAAAAAACATGTCCTAAACTGGGACATAGATAATTTGTGGTAGGCTAATGTAATGAAATATTATTGTACCATTAGGAATAACAAATATAAATATTTCACTGAAACAACATAAACAAAATTCAGATCACAATAATTCTAACCAATTAAAGTAAAAGCATGCATCCCTGGTTTCTGTTAATGACTACTAGAGTGGAAAATTATATTTACATCAGAAAAAATAACAATATTACATGGTTTAACAACTTTTTTTTCAGCAGTTTTACTTGGTAGGGTATTTACTTGGTGTTCATTGTATATTATCTTTTGTGTCAAAACAAAGTGCATCCCAACTATTCTGGAAAGCAATTTGAATACTAAAGAAAATAAAAAGTTACTAAACTGTCTATAACCTTTGATTTGGAGATTCCACTGAGAGCCACATTCACCAAGGTGAAAGAAGGTCCCATATACAATAAAATATTCACTGAAATACTTTTTGTGGTAGCAAAGAATCGAAAACAAAGGTGATCATCAGTTGGGGACTGGCCAAATGAACTGTGGTATAGAAATTTAATGGAATATTTCTGCACCATAAAAAGAATGATAAATATGAAGAATCCAGAGAAATACAGGAAAAACAAATATGGGCTCATGAAGAACAAAGTCAAACACACTCAGGAAAATATCATAAACAAAGACTGTAACAATGGGCATGAAGAGAAAAAAGAAATCGATCACTATGTAATTAAAATGACTAAGATTGTTCCCAAAGAAATAACCATCAAATAAAAAGTTATTGAGAGTAGTGATGGAAAGAGAAACCCCTTGACTTAAAATGCTAATTGTTATTTGTTGAGTCCTTTAACATTTTCAAAGCCTCTTCAATGCCCTAGTCTCATTTGATCTCAAAAACCCAAGAGACAGCAGGAACACTGGTTTTTTTTTTTTTTTTCAAATGAGGAAACTAAGTTTCCGAGACCTTAAGTGGTATGGCTGAGATTACAAAACCAACAAGTGTCAATCTGGCTGTTCCATGAACCGGGCCCTCCATCTCTCAAATAAGGCATTTTCTCTGGCTTACCCCATTTCTAGAATGCTCTCCTACCAGGACTACTGACCTCCTTGGCTTTCTTCAAATCCCAACTAAAATCTCCTGTTTTACTGGAAGTCTTCCCCAACCTCTTTAATATTCTAAGGCCTTCCCTCTGTTAATTAGTTCCTATTTACCTAACTATACATGTTTGTATATATTTGTTTGTATATGGGCTCCCCCAGCAGATTTTAAGCTCCTCCAGAGTAGGGACTATCTTTTGCCTCCTTCTGCATCCCCAGCCCTGAGCATAGTGCCAGACACACACTAGGCATTGAATTAACTGATTGACTGACTGAATCCAAAACTCTTGAGTCATAGCTCAGTACTCATTCTGCCGTACCATGTCATCTGACATTAAAACCTACACATACAGAAATGATCAAACCATGCCTTTCTGGAGTAGTATTTTTATAATAATGCCTGTGAAGGAGATGTGACATTTGAGAACTGCTTATTAATTAACTATTACAACTGCATAAAAGTTCTTCAACTTTATGCTGTTTCCCACTCCCCTTGAGATTTTCCTTTGTTACTGTACTTCTTAATTACCTGAAGCACATAGCTGCAAGAGTGGATAGGGTGTTGGGGCTGGGTCAGGTTTCAGACACTTAATAGTTCTGTGATCCTGGACAAGTCACTTACCTTCTTTTGGTCTGTTTCCACAACTGTAAAATGGGGATAATAACAGCACTTACATCTCAGGGTTGCTGTAAGGATCAAATGAAGTATTTGTGAAGGGCTTAGCACAGTGCCTGACACATAGTAGGGATCATATAAATGCTTATTCCTTTTCCTCCTCTATCATTTGACAGAAAGACTGATTCGGGGGCGGCCAGGTTGCACAGCGAGTAAGAGCACCGGCTCCAGTGTTGGGATGACCTGGGGATTGAATCCAGGCTCAGACACTTAGCACCCACCCAGAGAAACACCTGGCCGGGTAACCTTGAGCAAGTTACTTAACCCCGATTGCTTTAAAAAAAAAAAAAAAAAGAAAAAGACTGATTAGATTATGAGACTCCCACAATTTCCTCAGTCTTTTCAATCTCAAAAGAGAATACAGGTATTACAATCCCTTTGGCAAATATAAACAGTCTTTATTTGACTTGCAAGGTGTAAGCAGTAGATCATAAAGGACTGAGAACTGATCTTCTTTATGGTTTGTAAAGTGCTGTGTTCTCATATTATGCCAAAAACAGCTCTGAGAGGTAGGTGCTATTACTATTGCAAATGATGAAACTGAGACAAACAGGATAAGTGGTTTGCCCATAAATCACAAGTGCAGCTTTTATCCCTCAGCACAGGTAGCAAGAACAAATAGATTTCCTATAGAAATCTATTTTAATTACATTAAAATCTAATTGTACTCCAAAAAAAAGTTTTCTGTGTAATTTAGTTTTATGTTACATAACTCCCACTTTAAGTAAATATTTCATCCTAAGGAGTAATGAGAAGAAGAACTATTTTTTCAAGTCTTATTAAAACATAGACCAGAGAGTTTGGTGCCAATAGTAATGTAGGAAAAAGTTTAGCAGCTCCACCCTATGTATGGTCTTATAGGAAGCTCCAGGGTAATTAGTGGAGTTTCAAGCTAATAGCCAGGTACAATAAGAGAGGTGAAAGGACTTTCCTTACCCCAACTCTAACAGCAGGCACATCTTAGAGAGGTACAGTTGAAAGCAAAGCAAAAAAAAAAAATGGAAAATAGATTTGACCTAAGAGTTTTTTCCTAGTTGAATGGGTGAGACTAAGGATATGACTCACAGGAATAGCCCTGAGGTTATGGGCTAGTTGTACAAAGCACACACAAACAACTATGCCCCTACCACTGCAGAGAAGAGACTCCACGTGAGCTAAAACTCAGTGGACAACCAAGAGATGCCTGCAGATGCAGAGAATCAGCGACTACAAACCAAGAGCTAGCAGAGTAAAGGGGAGAAAAGTCATCAGACCATGAAATAGTTCCTACTTCATAGCCTACAGAAGAAAGCAGTCCATGAAATGGCACCATGAGACCAGATGACATCATAATAATGTCTAACATGTTAATAGTGCTTTTAGGTTTGTAAAGTCATTATCTCACCTGATCTTTACAACAGCCCTTTGAAATAAGTGGTATCATTAGTCCCAGTTTAGAGAAGAGGAAAGAGAAGCTCAGAAAGACTAAATGACTTGCCCAAAGTCACACAAATAGTAAATTTCTTTTGCTTTTTTATTTTGGAGGGGGGAATGCAGGGCAATTGGGGTTAAGTGACTTGCCCAAGGTCACATGGCTAGTAAGTGTTATGTGGCTGAGGCCAGATTTGAACTCAGGTCCTCCTGACTCCAGGGCCAGTCCTCTGTTCATTATACCACCTAGTTGCCCCAAATAGTAAATTTCTAAGACAGGATTCAGACGTTGGTCTTCCTGACTACCATTTAATGACTTCCTCCATCTACCACATAGTATACTTTAGTGGCAGTTTTGGAAGTAGAGAGGGAATCCAGGTAGCACAGAGCCCTATGTTCATGAGATATTCTGGCTACATGTGTTCCCTCTCTCACAAGTGTTAACCTGTTTATAATCCCTATTAGGTTTCTTGTACTGCCATACAAACTTGTTAGTAGGAAAACTCAAAATCAGCCATCAAGAATGGTTTTAGAAAACATGTTTCAAATGATAGATTACTATGGCTGAGAATGTCTAAAAGATCTGGATATAACATGGAAGACATCTTAAAGTTCTTCTACTGGATTCTGTTATGAGCTTAATCCTCCTCAACTGGAAAAGCTTAAAACCAACAACAAAAAAAGAATATCCACTTCGACAATATTTGGCTAGGTGGCTCAATGAATAGAACATCATACCTGGAGTCAGGAGCACAAGCTCTAATCCGGCCTCAGACACTTAACTTGTTTTGTGATGCTGGACAAGTCACTTAAGCTGTCTGCCTCAGTTTCCTCATCTATAAAATAAAGATACTCATTGAACCTGTTCCCCAGAGTTCTTCAAAGAAGAAAATGAGATATTTGTTAAGTACTCTGCAAACTTTAAAGCATCATATAAATGCCAGGTATTATAATTGATTTGCTATAAATGCCAGCTATTATAACTGGTTTTGATGCTAGATTTCTAATATTTCATAATAATAAATTTATAGGATGGCTAGGTGGTGCAGTGAATACAGCACCAGCCCTTGAATCATGAGGACCTGAGTTCAAATCTGGCCTTAGACACTTAACACAAAAACTAGCTGTGTGACCTTGGGCAAGTCACTTAACCCCAATTGCCCTTCCTTCCCCCCTCCAAAAAAAAGTAAAAACAAAAATTATATTTACACATTAATTTATAGATTTACAACGGTATTTTTAAATTTTTTCATGCCAATAGTAGATTCACCATCTCCTTTTCTTATTTTAAAAGCATTGTGTAGCATTACTTTGTGATCCATGAGTACTTCCATGGTCCTTGGGTGTGCTCCCACCACTTAACTTGCTACTGATCAATCAATCAATAAGTATATATTGACCATTGTGTTAAGGGCTGGGTACACAAAGCAAAACGAAAAACAACCCCTCCTGCCCTCAAGGAGCTTATTTTTCAAAGAAGGAGATACTTAGACATAAAACTGTATATATCAAATAATACAGAGTAGACTGAAGATAACCTTAGAGAGGAAGCCACTAGAAGCTGTAGGGACCAGGAAGTGCCTACTATAAAACATGGCATTTCTGCTCATGTAAAAGAAATCTGTCAGAGAGTATCATGTGACTGGGAGAATTTTCTTGTTATTTATACTGTTCCTGTTAAATCAAATGCCTTTTGCTTTGAATTAATATGTCTTCTAATTTGGACTAGTAGAAAAAAAATGATGTATGGTCTAAAGTGATTCCCTTTACTGAAGCAGCGGAGGACTATAAGTTAAATATTCCATATACTACCAGCTGTGGCCAATTTGTTGGTATGTTTTATTCAACTGTGTTCTTTTTCTTTTTAATTTTTATTACAAAGATCACTGGATGAGAAAAAAAAACAAATGTGCCATATTTGAAAATGAATGTTGTACAAAAAACAAAATGAGTAATATAAAATATAGCTCAAAATAAAAATTCAGAATGTCAATTTTAAAAGAAATTATTGCATAAGGCAACTTATATTGGCATTCTAAAGTATCCAGAAGGAAAAAAAATGTAATTATCTGTGATCTACTAAAGCGGTTTCATAGGTCAAACCTTATATTTGTAAAAAAAAAAAATAGGCTTCTATTTAAATTCATTATTCAAGTCCAAAGTGCATCAAAGTAAACTTCTAAAAGCTTTCCAATAATTAAATATAAAAGAAAATAAAATGTCTCTAAAAATTGAAATACTAATAGCAAAGTATTTTTTAATAAGACAAGAATTATTTTTAAAAATGTCTTATAACAAAATCTCTTAACTTCTTTAAGAGGAAAGTTGTCATTAACTTGTAGTTACATGGAAAGTCCATTTTTAATAAGAAAATTTTAACAAGGTAGTTTTTAACTTGAAAATCACACACCTCTAAGGTACTCAGGAACTGTTTCAGGGAATGATTGCTGATGCTCAGAGGCTAATCACACAAAAAGATGTGCACACACACATTTGGTATGTTTATTAAATATACATATATACTATATAGGACAGTTGGTGACATGGGGCCCGGAGTCAGGAAGACTCATCTTCCTGATTTCAAATTTGACTTCAGACACTTTTTATCTGTGAGACCCTTGGCAAGTTACTTAACCCTATTTGCTTCATTTTCCTCATTTGTAAAATAAACTGGAGGAGGAGACAGCAAACCATTCCCGAAAAAAAACCAAAAAAAAAAAAAAAAAATAACAAAAGGGGGGGGGGGGGGGGGTGACAAAGAACTGAACATGACTGAAAAATGACTAACAACAAATCATGTTTATAAATGAGAGAGACAGAGAGAGAGACAGAGAGAGAGAGAGAGAGAGACAGAGAGACAGAGAGACAGAGAGAGAGAGAGAGAGACAGAGACAGAGACAGAGACAGAGAGACAGAGACAGAGAGAGAAAGAGAGAGACAGAGAGAGACAGAGAGACAGAGACAGACAAAGAGAGACGGGGAAATGGCAAATTACTCCAGTATCTTTGCCAAGAAAACCCCAAATGAAGGGTCACAAAGTGTTAGACATGACTGAAATGACTGAACAAGTACAACTGACTGGATATTTTGGAGCCCAGAAGTAGAAAAGGGGGTTTGTAAAATGTGGTAAAGCACAGAAACCTAGAGTCTGCTACCTCAGAGGTTAAGACAGATGGATTGCTTGACCTCAGGGGTTCTGAGTTGCAGGGTGCTAAGTCAGTCAGTCAGGTGTCCACACCAATTTTGGCATCAAAATGGTAAGCCACCAAAAGTGGGTGGCTTCTAGGCTGCATAAGGAGCAGCAAATTATACCCAGTTACAAATGGAACACTGCAAAGTTTTCATGTTGATCAATGGGGTTATCAGGCTGAGGAGTCACACTGGGGAAAAGGAAGACCCAGGCTATTTCTGCCTGCCCACACCCCTAAAGGCACAGATAACTCATATTATTAATCTGGGTGACTAGAAAGATGGCAATATTCTCATCCGAAAAAGGGGAATTCAAAAGATAAGCAAGTTTAAGGGGAATTCAATTCAATAACACTCTATTGTATTCCTATTTTATGGCACTTCGAGTTTTATTTAAAGTTTGAGGTATTCATAAGCAATCCAAGTAGAGAGCAAGAAAACAATTGGAAAAGCAGGAATGGAGTACAAGACAGATATGGGGGGGGGGGGAATCATCTACCTAAAGATGATACATTAACCCAGAGGATCTGCTGAGATCAGCAAGACAGAAAGAAGATACAAGAGCCCCTAGAGTGGGGTGGCTAGGTGGCACAGCGAGTAAAACACCGGCCCCGGAGTCAGGAGGACCCCAGTTCGGTTCCAGCCTCAGACACTTAAAACCCACCCACACACAAAAAACTAGCCGTGTAACCTTGGACAACTTAACCCCAATTACCCTCCAAAAAGGAAAAAAAAAAAGAGAGAGAGAGAGAGAGAGAGACACCCTGGGGAGACATTCCCGCCACCGAGGTGTAAGATAATGATCAAGCAAGGTAAACTGAGGAAGAAAACTTAGAAAAGTACAGAAATGAAGAAACACCACCAAGGTGAAGAGAGAACAAGAGAGGAAAGAAGTCAGGGGTGGCAAATGCTGCTGAGCGCCGGTTTAGGCAGGAAGAGCCAAGAGAAAAGGCCAGCAGACTGAGTAGTTAAAGGGATCAACTGTGATGTTGAAAAGTGCTTCAGCAGAGTGGAGATACAAGGTGCATTACAAACGTTTAATTTTTTTTTAATTAATGGGGAGAAATTGGGGGTGGAGATTTCACACATTTCTTCGTAGACTACAGCTATGAAAAGGAGACATACTGCAACAGATTGAAGGAAATGTCAGGGTGAAGTGAAGGACTTTTTTTTTAAGGACAGGCGACATATGAGCCCATCAGTGAGCTGCAGTCAGTACACAGAAGGAGATGGAAGGAAGAGCACTTTTCTGTATTTGGCAGGTGGGCTTGGAGAATCGGTATAACCAACAAGTCCACCACCCAACACCCAGTCTGATGATGTCTTTATGCGTTAGCTCTCAGGTCCCTGGATGACAGCAATGTTGTCCATCACTGAGCCTTTATTTGAAGTCCTTTCTGTTGAGTGGGAAATGTCATCATGAGTCTAGTAATGAGAGTCTGCCTTGGAGTCTGGAAGATTTAGGTAGAAGCTCCATCTCTGAGGTAGATTAGTTGTATAACCCTGGACAAATCACTTAATCTCTCAGGGATCTGGATAGCCCTAAAGTACATAAGTTACAGAGTTATGCTGATGCATATGAGGTCGAGGGGGCTTCTTCACTCAGGGCTCTCTACAGCATTGAAATCACAGCTCTGGATGGGTTGAAGGAGGTAGAGGAAAGAGAAACTGAGATCCCTGGGCCACTTTCACTTCATAATATAGCTTAGTAACAGGGCTATAGTGAAGGTGCAAATTACAACATCTTATACAAATGTAGCATATTCTCCCATGCCCCCCATATAGAAACTGAGGACAGCTGAGGTTAAGGTGATTTGCTCAGGGTCACACAGCTAGCAAGTGTCCAAGGCTGCCTTCGAACTCAGGTCTTCCTGACTTCAAGCCTGGAACTGTATCCACTGGGTTACCTCACTGCACTGTCATTTTTTGGATCACCGTACTTGAAAGTTTGTGTTCCCCCCCTTTTGGAATGAGTACCATTTATTCCCTTGTACTTCCCAAACTATGAATATACTGTTACAGGTTGAGACGTTGCAGCAGTTATTAAAGGAAACAATCCTTGTGGAGAAGGGGCCTCCACAGCCAGATATAAGCTAACGGACCCTGAAAACACCACTACCATCAGCACTTTGCACTTGTCCAAGGCCAATATCCCTGCTTCTAGTCTGGGCTCTGCATCCACAGTCCAAGGAAGCAATTCTTAGGGAGATAAACCAAGCAACTTTTCTCTACAAGTACTGCAGACCCTTCTTCCTCAGCAGCAAAATCCTCAGCACTGTCAGATGGTTCCACACCAGAAGCTTCTATGGTTTAATCATTGCATTGCCATTTGCTTTGCCAGGTACCCAAAGGAGCAAAGGGCCTTTCCATAAGACTTGAAGCTAAAATTTCCTCTATGTGTTGTGTCCCCCTATTAGAATATAAACTCCTTGAGAGCAGGGGCTGTCTTCCTTTTCTACTTGTATCTCCAACACTGTCTTGGCAAAGCACTGTGCAGACAGGGCTGAGTAAATGCCTCTTTTTCATTCATTCATAATATCTCACTTGCTATTTGTGGAGCTTGCTGCTCTATAAAGAATTGTCCGCTGAAAGACAGTGATTAAAAAGAGCTGCCCTTTTTCCAAATATTGATTTCCACTGTCGACTTTCCCTCAGTTTACCTCTTTGTGACAAATACTGCCTGAAACTGTTCTCTGACCTATCCTTGGCTCTTCTGTTCTCACGACTTTTATCTACAGCTATCCCTTCTACATCACGTCTTTCCCCATCATGGTTTCAAATTATCACAGGGTGGCAAAAGAAATTAAATGGAAATTTGGGGGAAGCTTTGCAGAAGCTGCAGATGACATGTGAAGGCCAGGAGATAACACAGAAAAAGTGTGGAAACTCAAAAATGCATAAAACAAATGTATAGTATTTTTACTCAACACTGACCTACATATACTCTATTACTAAATACTTCACTCAAGTTTTATAGTAAGTAGGCACTTATTGTAGCTTTGTAAATAAAAGAAAAAGAAAAAATTCAAGCTTCTCTGCTATGAAGGGAGGGTCAAAATATTTTATGCAAATTTTCCCGGTCGAGGGGGAGCCATCCTCCTAATCCCCACGATGTGGACAGAATAACTGTACTACATTCTAGCTTGCCAAGCTGTAGTTCTCTATAGATCTGACTGACTCAATTCTTCATACATGTCTAAATTAGCATAACTACATCCCAGTGGACTCCCCTTTAATCCTGACGATTTGGCTCTTGTCCAAGACCCTAGAGGCCTTCCATCCAATGTAGATTATGATGATGGAACTCCACAAAACTATAAGATAAGTCTAAGTCTTAAAGGCAGGGTCAAGCTAAGTGGTGCAGTGGATAGTGTTGACCCTGGAGTGAAGAAGATTCATCTTCCTGAGTTTAAAACTGGCCTCAGACATTTACTAGCTGTGTGACCATGTCATTTAACCCTGTTTGCTTCAGTTCCTCAACTGTAAAATGAGCTGGAGAAAGAAATGGCAAAATACTCCAGTCTCTTTGCCAAGAACTCCCCCCCCCCCACCACGGGGCCATGATGATTCAGACATGACTGAAAAAAACTGAAGTCTTGAGCACATTCCAACTATTTTACAAAAGGCTTTATGGTTCTTCTTCTTGGTTCTATGACTTTGTTGCATGCTCACACAAGAGCATTCCTCGTAAAATATTCCCTCAAGTCATGACATATGCCTTCTGATGTTCAGTTCCATTCGACAACCTCTGTGCCAGACACCATTCCCATGTAAATGTTTATATACCTGAGTAGTGCTTTAGCACACACTGCCTTCCACATTGTAGGCACTCAAATATTTGTTGAGTCAAAAAGATTCCCGGAAAATGGTTTTATTTCCTCCTTCCTGGCCACCATTCTCCCTTACAATTACATTTCTCTAGTTGACTGACTGACTCATGTCTCAAATCTTCCCTGTATTTTTTACATAGTTAACATAAAATGCAATGTCTCTTTATAATGATGTCACTTCTGATTTCAAACTTTGACCCCACTCCACTCAGCAGTTCTACTGGTTGCTACAGCAGCTAGACTGATGGCAACATAACCACTAAATAAACAGCTCCACCAAAAATAGGAAACAGCTCCTCTAAGGTGTCTGCACTTAATCTTCAAGTTGAATAATCCGGAATTAACACAAATTTTTGCCAATAGCAATCCAGGCCAATCCAACAAGCAAATATTTCAAGAATAACAACTCTTATTTATATAGTGTTTTTACCAAATGCTTTCCTCAAGGTCCTTAAGCCACAAGTGTAATCCATAAGTAGGAAATGTATAATTATCTAACATAGTAGTACATTATCCCTATTTTACAAATAATAAAACTGAGGTTTAGAGATGTTCAAAGTTAGAGAATTATCAAAGGTCAAGTAGCCAATAAATATCCGAATGAGGTTCCAAACTCAGTTATCTCCCAATGCCAAGTTGAAAACTCTTTCTATGATACCAAGTACAATGAAGGTTGCAGAGTATTCAGCAGTGAGATTTCCAACCACTTGTTTTGTTTGTATCTGCTAAAACATATTTGCTGACGCAACAAAATGGTCTTGGGCAAATGACTGCTACAAATGAAATATTTTCATAGTCTACTAGTTTTACATGAATCCAGTTAATTACCAAAACACATATTTTGTCCCTGTTATTCTTGCATACCGTAAATAAGCTACTAATTGCCTAGGGTAATAACTACAGTTATGATTTTTTAAATGTTTTTATTTGCTACAAAGGGCTTTTTATGCTGAATAAAATGTTAGTCTGATTCCCAGACTTCCTGGCTTTGCAAAAGAAAAGACAGAAAAAGGGGAGGACTCAACTCTTACATTGCTTAATTATGCCTTTAGATCTGGAACCATACAAACCAGAAGATTGACTGAAGTGCCGCCATTCACTTGTTCTCTGAGGGAGAGGGCTAGGGTTAGAGTAGGTCTCATATATTCTACCTTCACCACTTTATACCCAAAGATACAATCTGATGGGTGTGAGTAAAAGCCTTAGAGTTGCTCTAATTTGTAAAAACAAAAGCAAAAAAACAACACATGCCAAAGGAGATGTCCCCCCTTAAAAAAAGGCAATTGTGTTACTATAGTTAACTTTAAAATATATTTTAAATGAATACATAAAGGTAACAGTTTCTTATATAATACTTTTTTGTATAGTTTACTTTTTGTTTGCTTATAATTATTTTCTGAAGATTACAATGAAAGAGAAAAAATTAAATTTTTATCTATCTTTCCTCTCTATTCCCATTGTTACCATTTTAATAAAGGTTCTCAATATGACCCTCCTGGGCTACAGTAATAGTGCCCTAAAAGGTCTTCCTGCTTCTATAATTTCCCCATCTCCAATTCACATTTATATAGAACTTTCAGATTTTATTATGTTTTTTCTCCTAACAGCCCTCTGAGGTTGGTAATACAAGTATTATTGTCCCCATTTTTTTTCTTTTTGGAGGGGAGAAGGCAGGACAATTGGGGCTCTGACTTGCCCAAGGTCACACAGCTAGTTTTTGTGTTAAGTGTCTGAGGCCGGATTTGAACTCAGGCCCTCCTAACTCCAGGGCTGGTACTCATTTCACTGCACCACCTAGCCACCCCTATCATCCCCATTTTATGTAAGTGGAAACTGAAGATTTAAGAGCCATGATGACGATTACACAGTCTGTGAGGTTGGATTCAAATACATGACTCCTGAATCCAAATGCAGCCCTCATATATGATATTTGTCTATGTGGTCATGTCACTCCTCTGCTCAAAACCTTTGATGCCCCTTACTTCCTATTAGATAAAGTTAAAAACATAACTGTGTGTTCAAGATACTCCTAAACCTGGCATCAGCCCACCTGCCCAACATTGCCCCATGCTTCCTTGCATACTTTGCTTCTTCCTTCCCTGAAGACATGCTACCCCTGGGATGTGCCCTGAATTTGTATCTTGGTTCACTTTTGCTGGGTTTCCTTCATATATGTTCATCTGCATTAAGAATTAAAACATGTATGTGAAAAAAGGTGTATGAGAGCTCAAAAAATTGTAAGAACTTTTCCACTTCAGAACTACTCAGAGTCACTAATAAAAGTTCAAACTCTTGAGCTTCTCAATCAGGAGCCTCCCTAATTTGACACAACTTTACTTTTTATCTCAGTCCCCGATGCCATAGTTACACTGAACTATTCTCCATATCCCATCCTGTGATTTTCCACCTCTTTTTCTTATGATGGTTGCTATGTTTGGAATGCTATCCATCTTCGCCTGCCCTCTTCTGTTGAAATCCTACCAATCTTTTAAAGACCAGTAAAAGTTCTACCTCTTCTTTGAAGCTTTCCCTGATTCAGCATGGCATAGTCATGGGGGTACTTAACCTTTTTTGTGCCATCAATCTCCTTGGGAATTTGGTGAAGCCTATGGGCCCTTTCTCAAAATAATGTTTTTAGGTAATTGAAGGAAACACAACATTTCTGTTAGAGGTAAGTGAAAAGATATATATATATTTCCATTTGGGTGGGCTTGGGGGAAAGATTATGAATTCAGTTCTAGATGATCTGAGTTTGAGATTATTATGAGATATTCAATACTGAATGTCAAATAGGCTGTTGGTGATGTGGGATCATAACTGAGGAGTAAGACTAGGAATAGATATATAAATGTGTCAGTCATCTGCATGAATATGATCATTAAATCCATGGAAGGGATAAAATCACCAAGTGAGAGAATGTAGAGAAAGAAGAGGATCCAGTATGGAGACTTGAGGTCTACCTACAGTTAGGATCATTGATGATGATCCAGAGAAGGAGACTGAGAAGGAGTTGTCAGACAGGTAGGAAGAAAACCAGGAAAGCAATAAAAAAAAACCCAGAGAGGAGAGAGTATTGGAAATGAAGAAGAGTGATAAGCAGTGTTGGAGGATGCTGTGAAATCAAGAACATCAAATGAGAAAAGGTCATCAGACCTTGTCATTAGGAGATCATTGGTAACTTTGGAGAAAACTATTTTAGTCAAGTCAACAAGCATTTATTAAAGAGTTTGTTATGTGCTAGGCACTATATTAAGCATTAAGAATACAAAGTAAAGCAAATACAATCCCTGGCCTCAAGGAGTTCACATTTTGATTGAGATAGGAGGAGACAACCTGAAAACAATTAGACACACATGAGATATATCCAGTATAAATGAGAGGTAATTTCAGAGGGAAGATACTAACAGTAGCAAAGGTAGGATTTGAACTGGGTTATTGAAAGAAAGCAGGGCATAGATATGAGGAGAAAGAGCATTCAAGTCATGGAAAATAACCAGTGAAGAAGAGATATAATCTAAAGAAATTTTTTCGAGTGTCATATGGGAGGAATAGTAAGAAGGCTAGTGTCATTGGATCTTAGAGTACATGGAGAGTAGTAAAGTATAAGAAGACTGAAGGGATAGGAAGAGGCTAGGCTGTAAAGGGATTTTAAAATCTAATCAAAGGAACTTATAAATAGAATTTTTATCTTATTATTTATTTATTATTCTAATATAATTTGTTTATTTATTATATAAATATAGTTTATAAATATAATGTAATCTTGGGGGTAATATGGAGCCACTAGAGTTTATTGAGTAGGGGGTGAGATTGAAGCTGAAGTATAAGATTTAAACCTTTTCCTTCTATCATTAATTTTCAGAATTTAAAATCTTGGATTTCATTTGAGATATGAGGTTGTAAGCCATATTGAAAAAAGATGAGACATGATTCAGAACAAAAGTTGTGATAATGTGTGTAGATAACTTTTTCTAGACATTTGGTTGAGAGAAAGGGATAAATAATTTTTTTAAGGAATAGGGAGACTTGGATGTTTGGAGGCATCAAGGAAGGAACCAGTAGATAGGAAGAAATTAAAGATTAGAGAGAGAAGGCAGTTTACTGGAGAATATGGGAGGGGATGAAAAAGGGCCACTTTGTCATCAAAAAACAGTAAAAAAGAATAGAACTGAAAGAGAGATGATGTTAGGGATTATAAGATACAGTGAGGGGAAGGGGAAAGATTATGGAGAATGGATTCTACTTCCTTTATAAAGTATGAAATAAAGTCCTCCCTCAGCTGAATGGGGTGAAGAAATGGGGTGCAGTATGGGATGTTTAAGGAGAGAAGAGAATGCTTCAAACAGCTTTTGTAGGAAGTAGGACAAAGAATAAGTTCCAAAGGAATGAATGGACTGCCTTGCTGAAGTGAAGGCTCAATTGAAATTAAATATTATAAATTTGTTTTGAACATAGCAGAGTCATGTCACTTTCTTCAGTTCCATTCAATAACAACTCAAGAGGAAAGAAAGGAGGTGGATAATGGAAATAATCTGAGATTGGGAGCTTGGGAAGGCAGGGAAAGAAAAAGGATTGGGAGCAGGGGAAGGCATTAATAATAGAAGACATGCTAGAACTGAGCAGGTTTGAGAATGGGAAGGAAGGCACATGAAAGCAGTGAAAGAACATGGTCTGGAAAAGTACTAAAGGATTTAGATAAGTGTGAGAAGACTTGTATAAATTGATGCAGAAACAAAATAATCATATGAGAAATTGTGAAAATGAAAATTATACTAAAAGATGACAGAATTTAGACTACACAAGATGTATTATGGTATATAGAGAAACAATGGCATAGTACATTTACTTCCTTCGTGTAGAAAAGTGTTGATTTAGGGTGTGGATTATTGCCTATGCTGTCAGATTCAGTTCCTATATCCCTTTATTTCGCTTAAATATTTTTCTTTTCTATAAGAGAGGGTTCCACGGGAGGATGGAGAAGGCAGGGTAAGTATTGGAAAATGAAAATGATATAAAAACAGAAAGCAACAATAAGACTTTTTAATATTCAGGATCCAGGGGCACTAGAAGCCCACGCTTTATCAATGTTACCTTTGTCAATGATTTTCAGTATAGAAAACCCAAGGTTTCCTATATTTATATATTCATTTAAAACTGATGTTACAAAAGACATGAAATCAGTTTCTATGAAAATTGTTAATTTACTCATCATAAATCTGAAAAATGTAAATTTTATTTATTTGGTTTTTTTTTTTTACAGATTTCTACCATTTTCAATGGTTGTATGGTTCCCCTCCCTTCCCTAATCATAATACTTTGTGAAATACAACTTTCTTCAGAGGAACTCAAAGTAATAAACAAGTGAACTTTTTTTTCCAATAGTATTTCTTTTTTTTTTTTTTTGGTGTATAAAATAATATCTTTGTCTTAATATTTTTGCCACTTCTCTGTCCAAAATACTGTGGACCTCAGAAATAGAATGTGACCTGACAGCATACAGAACAAGAAAATGTAATACAGTATGGCACCCGATGTTTTAAAGATAAGCATTCAACTCAACAGACATTTATTAAAAGCCTACCATGTGCAGAACATACAGGTTCATGGAAAACAAAGCCTGTTTTAGTTAGACAGACAGACAAACATATACATATGTATACACAATTCAGTAATGATTGAGGATACAAAGTGCTGGAAAAAATGCTGGATTTAGAGTCAGAAAAGATGTAGGTTTGAATCCTACCTCTAATGCTAATAATACTACCACGTGCAGGTCATTTAATCTTTTTACAATTTGAATTCTTCATTGAGGAGTATGATAACAATACTCACTGAAGGGCCTGAAATTAATTAGATAATGTATGGTATCCTTTAAGATGTTATCAGAAAATGCACTAGTGATAAGGATACTGTAATAGAGAGGTTATCTGGTTGGCAGTTGATTACATTTTTAATATATGTAATTTTCACTCACAATAATTCAGTCCAAATCAAATTTATTCTTGAAAGACATCTGAGTTTGTAAAAAACAAAATTCACTTAAAATATTTAGAAAAATAATGTATGTGAGCATAAATGAAACCAGTAAAACACAACTGTCTTTTAATTCAGTAGCAACTGAAGTCAAAAGACATACATTTTCGATAGGTTTTGTATACTATCATCAAGATGATATAATTTCATCAGACAACCTAGTGTATCATCTCTGAATAAAAATTATGTAGTGTTTCCAATACCAAATGACTATGAAAAAAATAAACTGACTGGAATAAAATGCACCTTTTAATAATATTCTTAAATGTCTCAAATATCAACATACCATAAAATAAATAATTTCAAAATATAAAGTGGTCTATATTTTATATAGCCTTTACTCTGGAACGTCAAACATTTCAATCGTTTTCATTTAATATCCAAATGTCTGGTCTTTCTAACCATTTAAAATCTAAGACAGATTCAGGATTTACATTTTACACTTACCTTGGTGGATTAGCAATGATATGCAATGCCACTAAAAAGGAAGGAGAACAAGCTTCTCTTCAGAATTTACTTCAGACCTCTTTACACAGAAAATGAGACTAAACAGCTTATCCTCCCCACAGTCATTTCCTCTCCTATGCAATTTACTTACACGATACTGAAGAGGCCCTTTCCAAGTTTAACTGAGTGAAGAAAGGAAGCTCTGTCTTAAAATCTCAGCTCCAGGAGACCTTCCCTGACTATCAATAGAGGAGAACTGGTGGACCAAAGTACTAAATATTTTACATACCGTCCTGAAAGTATGTGTTAAATTTAGTTTCAATATGATTATAGCTTACCTTGGAATTTGACCTGTTCCTTGACGATATTTTATTGTAGGGTGTGAACAAACCAACCCATAAACACTTACACCTACTTTTAATTCAGAGTATCTAATGTTATATTTGTTTGGGAATGTTCTAAATACTGCATCTACACTGTATAAATTGGCACTGCTTTTTGTGTGGTTCAACTTGGTATACCTTCTTTCATCAGGAATAAACTGTACTGAAAGAAAATAAATCACAGGAGGTCAAAGTAAACTAATACAGGTAATAATTCTTCGTTTAAATATAAGTGCAATTATCAATGTTTGGTATCAAAAGAATGATTTCTCCTCTTGTTTAGTGTTTTAATTTTTCAAAAAGTTTTTAGAGCACATTTTTAATTCTCTCTTTGTTTGAAGTAAAACAAAGAGATTGGACTTGTGACTTCATTAGCATATGGAACTCCAGATGAGGAAACTCCCAATACTAATAGAGATTAGCATCTGCTCAGCAACTTATAGTATTTGCTTGCCTGGGGTTAAGTGACTTGTACAGAATCACAACGCTTGTATGTGTAATAGGTAGTACTTGAACTCTGGTCTTTCTGAACACAAGACTGGCCATCTATTCAACATGGCAATGTGGCATGTTGGATAGATTGCCAGTCTTATGTTTGAAACGATCTGATTTCAAGTGTTACCAAATATTAATAGCTAATATTCTAAGCAGAAAAATAGGGCTTCAATCAGAACAAAACTATTTTAAGTGAATACATGATAAAATCAGCTACAAAATCATTACATATACAAAAATCTAATTCACGTATCTTATTAGGTTTATCATATTTAAGGATATAAGGTACTTGTGCAATCAAATTTAAGATGGTTTCAAATTCAAGGGCCACCAATTTATATCTAAGAATCTCTGCAAGCAGCATATTAACTTAGTTTTAAAATGTAATCTATCTATGTTTTATTGTGTTTATATCTATTTTGTTAAATATTTCCTGATTACATGGTGTAATGGAAATGTAAATTTTTAAGATCTTCCCTGTGCCTAGGCTAAAGTGCACCTGGAGCCTGGGGTAGGAAACTTGTTTTTCAGTAGATACTTTTTGATTGGCCAGTGGGTCCAAAAGGTTGTTACATTCTCTGAGCCAGGAGAAGGCTATATAAGCCCTGATGTGTAGCTTTGTTTTGGGGGCTCACTTTGAGAAGTGTTCTGTGATTTGATCAGATGAAACTCTGGGAAGCTGGCTGTTGACACCTCCCCTCCCCTGCTTTTAAAAAACCCAGATGTTGATTTGGTATGGATGTAATGGTTGGACAGTTTGGAAACTGTCTACTTGATCTGTTTCTCTGTCTTGATAATTCTGTCTGTATACTCTGAAGTTAGGGGTGCTGACCTTTTTCCCCTGAACTAGGTAAACGATACATATCTGACTGATTAAAGTAAGCTTGTTAACCCATTTTGAGTTGCTTTCCTTTAACAAAGCAGATCCAAGAACCTGTGCTGGCAGACACCCTGGGGATACTGGGGTGCTTGCTGCTACACATGGTAGTCTGATTAAGGCTACACTTGGGAGTGTATTGCACTGATACATCTAAGAGTATATAAACTTTATTTTTAAAATCTTCCTTAAATATTCAATGACATGCAAATTTTCAGGGATGGGGAGGGGAGGAGGGAATGACAATATAGAGGGTGTATATGATTACGTACACCTTTGTAAATAAAACACACCTACCTGTGTTGCCCATTATAGTGTTAATCATCAATTTAGAGTTCAGATAGTCCAAACTTCTCATTTTATAGATGAGGAATTTGAAAGAAGAGAATTGACTGGTCAAAAGGCATACAAGTTAACAAATGACTGAAAAGGATTCAAACTCAGATCATCCTCTTCCAAAACCAGCACTCTTTACTTGGTGAAAGAGCAATAAATAGGAGAAACTGCCAACTATCTGATCAATGAGGCATATAGACTGATTGGTTTGAACAGGACCCCCAATTCCTCAGAGGAGAAAACTGTCTTCTTTGAAGAAAGACCTTGTTGGAATAGAAAATCACTGTCGGGGTGGCTAGGTGGCACAGTGAATAGAGCACTGGCCCTGCAGTCAGGAGGACCTGGGGTCAAGTCTGGCCTCAGACACTTAACACAAAACCTAGCCATGTGACCTTGGGCAAGTCACTTAACTCCAATTAAATAAAAGAATAATTTAGGGGTGGCCAGGTAGCACAGCAAGTAAGAGCACCAGCCCCAGTGTAGAGATGACCTGGGGATCGAATCCGGGCTCAGACACTTAGCACCCACCCAGAAACACCTGCCCGTGTAACCTTGAGCAAGTTACTTAAACCCAATTGCTTTAAAAAAAAAAAAAGAAAAAGAAAATCATTGTCATAAATAATACCCAAATGGAATAGCATCAAATATTGATTCTACAGCAGAGGCCAGGCTAAGCAATGAAGTGGACAGAGAACTGGAGTTTGAGAGGCAGGAAAACCTGAATCCAAATCCAGCCTCAGACACTTGTAAGTGTTGGCAAGTTACTTAATTGGTGTTTGCCTCAGTTTCCTTATCTATAAAATGAAGATAATAATAACATCTACCTTATAAAAAGCAAATGAGAAACTATGGTTATATGTAGTGTTTTTCAAACCCTAAGGCCCTATATAATATTAATTGTTTATTATTATTATAGAATTTGGCACAGAATTCTACCATAGACTTTGAGGCAGGTAATCAGAAGTGGACTGAGCAAACCTGGTCTATTTGTATATCAGGTTTAATATATGACAGAGTGGTCCTTAATAGTGTGGGAAATGCTTCCTGTAGAAGATGGGATTTTAGTTGGGACTTAAAGGAAACCAGAGAAGTCAGAAGATAGAGATGAGGTGAGAGAGCATTCCAAGCATGGGTGACAATTAGAGAAAATGCTCAGTCAAGAGAAGGAATGTCGTGTTTGTGGAACAGCAAGGAGGCCAGGAGCAAGAAGTAAGAAGACTGGAAGGGGCTGGGGAGAGATTACAATGGGTTACGAATGCCAAATGGAACGTTTTATATTTGATCCTGGAGGCAATAGGAATTCACTGGAGTTTACTGGGAACAGGAAGGATGAGGAAGGATTGTGCAGGGGGGTGGAGGGGTTGGCATCACAGGACCTATGATTTAGGAAAATCACTTTAATGTCTGAATGGAGATGGAATGGAGGTAAGGTTTTTGGTTAGGAAAAATCCTTTGCTAAGTGTAAAATTTTATAAACACATACTATTGTCATTAGTTAATATTCATTCATTGCAATAATTCATTGCAAATAGACAAATAAATAGTATTTCGGTCATAGAATCATAATTGTAGAGGTGGAAAATGCCTCAAAGGTCATTTAGTCCAACCCCCTCATTATAGTGACAAGGAAAAACTCAAGCCCCAAACCAGCCACAGGCCCAAAGTAACAGCTAGCAAGTTTCAGAGATAGGATATAAACCGAGGTCCTTAGATTCCATAGTACTAAGGGTTTGCTTAGAAGAAATGTTTTCTCCTTTATCATGCAAAGGTTAGAAAACTAACCTGAAAGCAGAGGGCTTTCTTGTTTGTTAATCACATTTATGAGCTCACCTCTGTTCTACCAGCTACTAGTGATCAAGTCTTTGCACTGTAGCTGGGGGTAGGGAAGGGAACATATATGGCCAAAAATAATTAGAAAATAATTAGTCTATTATCTAATTTGGTTGCATGATATAGGCTTATATAGCCTGTATGCTATGCTACAGCAATTGAGAGATGAGAATACCTCATTGTCAGAGTGATCAGGATGGGAAGTTTTCATGTCAAGAGGTGAAATGACCTGGGCTTGTTGTGGGCCAACATAGTGGTGGAACTGGGGGAGTATGAGTTAACCTTCCTCACTCCCACACCACCAGCTGACACTGTTGTAAGCAAAGAAGGTATGGTGCAGAAATGGGGGAGTCTAAGTCAGTTTTGACCCCAGGTGGATTGATATAGGACCCAGATGTTAGCTAGAAGAATACAGAAGTGTTTTTTGGCAGGGAATTCTTGAGATTCCATGGAACCTGCTGGCTGATTGCTTTTAATTTCCTTGCCCTTGTGGCTTTTACTGGCTTATATTTCCTTGAACTGCTTTTGTAACTACTTTAGAAACTGCTTTTACCTGGGTGGGCATTTGTATATATTTTTATTAAAGGATTTGAATCCTCAAGCTCTGAATGATACATCACACCATTTACTGAACCACAGCCAGGACAGGGCTTTTGTAGATTATTTCTGAAGAAAATGAGTTATGATACAATAATAATCTTGTGGACAAGCTAGAGAGGTATGGGCTGGGGAAGAGCTTATGGTTAAATGGAACTGGATGAATGACCCAAACAATAGTCACTAAGGAGTCAATGTCAACTTGATGGAGGCATTTGGGGGCCTTATGTCCTTGGCCGTATAATCTTCTACATTTTTATAAAAGACCTGGCTGAAGTTATAGTCAGTAAGATTGTCAAATCTATAAAGCTGAAAATCTCAACGGGAGGGACAAAAGATTCAGAATACAAAAAGCATTTTGACAGGTTAGAGGCAAATTAAATCAACCGTCATTTGAGAAGGACCAATGTCATTAGACTATAAGCCCCTTTAGGGACTACTTAGTTTCTGTCTTTGTATCCCTAATATCTACCATGGTCTCTTGCAAATTCCAGGTAATTTATAAAAGTTCATCGAATTGAATTAATGTTAATTTCTACATTTCTAGTCAATAAGACAACCACAATTTGGGGAGGGAGAGAAGGAGAAAGAGGAGAAAGAATGACTAGGCAATAGTTAATGTAAAAAAAGATCTGGAAATTTTAGAGAATTGTAAGATCAATATGAATCAATATGTTAATAGAGGAATAGAAAAAAAAAAAGGTAGTGTTAGCCAAGGTCCCATTAATAAAAGCATGATGACTGGAACAAGGAAGGTGATAATCCCACTGTACTCTGTCCTGGTCCAATCTCACTGCACTCTGCTCTGGTCAAATGACATCTACTGTATATGTGAAGAAGGGCATTGACAAACTAGAGCATGTCTATAGGAGAACAATCAAAATGGTGAAGGGTCTCACATGCCATGTGAGGAATAGTTTAAAGGAGAGGCATGATTAGCCTAGAGAACATAAGCCTTAAGGGTAGACCAAGATTGGTGTCCTCAAGTAAATGAAAGGCTGCCATGTAAGTGGAAGAAGGATTAGACTTGTTTTGTTTGGCCACCAAAGTATGCAGTGGGTAGAAGGTTCAGAGAGGAAGATTACGCTTTAATCAAGCCAAGCAAAAGGTGAGTATGCAGCCTTATGAGGTGATGGGTTGTTTTAATCTGTGTATAGATTGACGTTTTAAAAAACATGCATGCTCAATTGACAGCTATGAATAAACAGTATAAAAGATAGAACGTATTCATTTACTTTTGAGGACCAAACCAAACTAAAATGTTTACACAGGAATTTGGCAGGTTGAAACCTGTGGACACAAGGCCAAGACTAACCAGAAACAAAATGTTACTTGGTTAATAAGCAGGTATTCATAATATGATTGACATTGCACAAATATCCCAAAGCATCTAATATTTAAAGGGTAATCATATTATGTGTGTCAGAATAATTACAAGGTGCGGTTTTAAAATAATTTTGTATATTATACAAGTGGTTTCAAAATGCTATAAACAGCTCTCCATTAATGCTATAAACAGCTCTCCATTAATGCTATAAACAGATCTCCATTAATGCTATAAACAGCTCTCTAACAGCCTCTTATTATCACTACCCTACAATATATAAAAAGATCAACACCCTGAAGAGGCCAGAAGACCTGTAAAGTCTTCTTTCCAAAGTGGCCTCAAAGCTTTCACAGATCTTCAGTCTCTGAGAGTCACAGGCAGTAGATGACTGGTTCCTAAAGGCAAGTATTTAAAGTCATTACAGATCCTTAGCCTCAGGGTAGAGAAAGTAGCAGAAAACCTACCCAGCACATTTTCAAAATGACTGAATTAAACAACCATCTATTAAGCACCTACTATGTGTTCTGTGATAGGCACTGGAGAGACAAGTACAAAGAATGAAACAATCTCTCCTCTCAATGAGCTCACATTCTACCAGGAGATACACATACAAGTACAGCATAAATAAAATTTAATAAATACAAATATATACATGGTAGTTAGATAAATAGAAGCTAGTTTGTACCCTTTTGCTAGTTGTTCAAGGGCCTAAAGAAAGGTTCACAAAGATCATGTTTCAGCTGCATCTCAAAAGAGGCAAAGGAAAAGGAAAGCATGAAGTATGGCCAGTGTAAAGGCAAGGAAATTAGAGAGAGAGTGGACTCAAGGAATAGGAAGGGGACACTTGCTCCATATACAGGACATCTTCTGAGCAAGGTGCACAGTCCACTATCCCAGAGTGGGAATACAATGTGCCTTCCAATACAAGGTCCTCTTCGGGATGTAGGAATACCAGTTTTTCATTGACCTAGGTGCTTGGATAGAACACCCTGCTGTCTCCTACCATTACCTACACTCCCATTCCCACTGAATGGTGCTCAGTCATCACAGAACTCTGAGCAGCTAGAACCCCAGTGAACCAGAACTTCCTTCATTCTTTGAGGGAAGAATTCAGGATAATGTCTGCAGATGGAAAAAAATCCTTTCCTTCTCTCTTCTTCTAGTCATACTTATCCACTTTAGCTCTATCTTTCCATAGTTCATACCCTCCCTTCTCATCTACCCTCATTTCACTGTGACCTTTAGAAGCCCCACTCTGTTGCTAACAAATTCTCCTTCTTCCTAGATGTCTTCATCATACCGTGTTTCCCCGATAATAAGACCTATCCCGAAAATAAGCCCTCCCCTTACTGTGTAAGATTCCTCTAAAATAAGCCCTCCCCCGAAAATAAGCCCTATTGAGATTGCTACTGTAGTGAAAGTGATCCCCTGCGCTACACGCTACATTACGGTACCCTCTGTATGCACCGTCCTCCCCCCAGTGAAACGCACGCTGCGCTCCAAGCTGCATCCAATCAGAGCTGCAGCAGTGAGCACGTCATCCTGTTCTTCCCCAGTGATTTTCTTATTGAATAAAGGTACATTTTTTTGTTCACATTTACCTGTTTATTAAAATTTCTGTCAATGTTCATTAAAATAAGCCCTCCCCTGAAAATAAGCCCTCTGGTGTTTTTCTGTCCAAAAAAAATTAATAAGACAGTGTCTTATTATCGGGGAAACACAGTAGGCAGATATGTGGCATAGTGAATAAAGTGCCGTACTCAGAGTCAGGAAGACAAGTTCAAATCCTACTTCAGATAGTTATGTGACCCTGGCTAGGCAAGTCGCTTAGAATGCTGTTTTCTCAGTGTCCTTATCTGTAAAATGGGGGTAATAGGAGCATCTACCTCACTGGATTGTTATGAGGATCAAGTGAAATAATATAAACATTTTGCAAACTTTAAAGCACTATATAAATGCTAGTTATCATCATCATAATCATCATCAGACTGAACCTTCTCCTTTGAAGACACTTCTCTGGTCATGCTCTCCAGTACTGCGTCCACCTTTTCTCATGCCTCCAACATACTGAACCACAAGAAGGAAACTCTTTGAAACTCCATGTCCCCTCAGCTGTTTTGCCTCCCTCCAGGTTCACTGCTGATCTTCTTTATTACCTACTGGTGTAGACATTCACCAGTTTCCTGCCACAGTCCTCTTCCTTTCTTTTTAATTTTTTGCTTTTTGGAGGGCAATTAGGGTTAAGTGACTTGCCCAAGGTCACACGGCTAGTTTTTGTGTTAAGTGTCTGAGGCCGAATTTGAACTCAGGTCCTCCTGACTCCAGGGCCAGTGCTCTATTCACTGCTCCACCTAGCCGCCCTCCTCTTCCTTCTTAAGGAATTCAATAGCCATCACACAGTCTTCCTCTCTACCCCAACCCAAGCCTTCATATTCATGAACTTCAACCTACATGGTTATGTCCTTTTAAATACTCTGTCCTTCCAGTTCATCAACTGCCTTAATACCTACATAGTCACTCAATCTTAGTCTACCCAGCAGTTCTTAAACTGGGGTCTATGGACTTAATTATTAAAAAAAAATATATATATATATATATATATATATTTCAGTATAATTCATTTCATTTGCCATCCCCTGTATTTTATTTTATGTACTTAAAAACATTATTCTGAAAAGGGGTCCACAGGCTTCACCACAGAGCCAAAGGGCTGATGCCACTAAAAAGATTAAGTGCCTTTGGACTACACTGAGGAGCCATTGGACTCTTGATGCATCTACCTTAGCATACAATAGGTACTTAATAAATGTTTACTGATTGATGGCTAATTGATCCAACTGCTCTACATTCTATGATGTAGAAATCTGGGTCATAATTTTATATCTGTATATTTCTCCGTCGGCCTACTAGTCCTTCAAAATCTATCCTCACCATAACCTCCATTCTTTCCTCTCACCCTGTTCTCATTTTTGTTCCTTTACAATTCTGATTATGTAACTGATTAAAGTTCAACTACATGCTATCATCTTCCTTTGAATTCCTTGTTCCCTTGTCCTATTTCCAGTCACATCTTACCAAACTCTAACCTGGAGTCTCTTCCTCCATCTACCTTCTCTGTTCTTACTTACATGATATAAACATTGGGAGTAAGTTGTGACATGATGCTGACTGGGTCCACTATGAATTTATGCTATACAGTATAATCTCACTCTTGTCCAGCAATCCTTTTCTTCTCCATGTTATTGACTTTTCTTTATGCTCTTTCTCCACACTGATGGCCAGAATCATATTACTCTTCCTACTAGGCACCACAATTCCTCTGACCAGGAAGTTAGGGTCACATGTAACTACCATGTGCTTCTCAAGTGTACTCCACCCCTCTCCCAGATGCTGTCATCTCTTGATCAAGGAAAATCCACTCTTAGCTCTTTGATTTCTGATGAGTACTCAGAAAGAGAAAATAAAAAGTAAAAAGAATCCAGTAACTCTCCTCCAGACCCAGTGAGCAAATACATAGCTACCAAGTGCTCTGGGGCAGCCATAAAAGGCTCTTGCACATTCCAGAAGAAAATAGAAGGGAAAAGACAAAAAATATTTTAAAAAGGACTGTCCAGATCCATCAGTTTGATGTTATGAAACAGCATAAAGTGCTGTCTCTCCTACCAGAGATCATTTTCCCAAAAGTCTAGCCAACCCGTTCATCCCAGGTGCAGTCCCAGCCACCTAGACTACATCAGTTATGTTATGTCCATGTTCTGTATGGTAAGGGTCTTTCAAAAGTTCAAGCACATCAATTTAATTGTGTAAGCTCACCAAGTTAATTAGAGAATTCCTTTAATCAATTAGGTGGTGAAGTGGATAGAGTGTTGGTCCTGGAGTAACTGAGTTCAAATCCAACCTCAAACAACTACTAGTTGTGTGACCTTGGGCAAGTCACTTAACGCTGTTTGCCTCAGTTTCCTCATCTATAACATGAGCCAGAGAAGGCTATGGCAAACCACACCAGTATCTTTGCCAAGGAAAGTGAAGAGATGAACATTACTGAAATGACTCAACAACAAACAACTTCCTCCCCATTTTAATGTGCTTTCCTCCAAAGCTTGTTCCTGGATCCTCTACTCTCTGAGTTACATCATCATTTCTCATAGATTTAATTATCATTCCTAGAGGCAGCCAGCTGGGTGGTACAATGGAGTTCTGAATTTAGAATTGGGAAATCTGAGTTTGAATTCTTCCTCTGGCACTACTGAGCTGTGTGACCATCAAGAAGGCACTTAAATTCTCTCAACCTCAGTTTCCTCATCTGTAAAATGGAGATAATAATAATACCTACCACACAGGGTTATAATGTGGATCAAGTGAAATATTATATGGAAAGTGTTTTATAAACCTTAAAGTCTTATACAAATGTTAGCTATTATGAGTTATTCATATGTAAATGTGATCCCTGAATCTATATATTCTGCTCTATTCTTGCTCTTGAATTGCAATCCCACATCAACCACTGCCAGCGAGGCATCTCCCTTTGAATGACCAACAGGCACATCTCAAATTCA
>NW_027186502.1:4306836-4330813 GCF_028583685.1 Petaurus breviceps papuanus
AAGCTGTGTGTGCATAAAGTTGGTTGGTCTTAACTAGACAGAGCTTGGATACATGAAAGATTCAATACACACAGGGCATTCATTCTTCCATGTCCATTTCACAATGTTCCAATTTTGACCTGGATAAAAAATGTTTCAATGGCATTCCCAAGACCAAGGCCCCTAAAATTCAGGCAAATCCACGTAAAAGCACATTCAGGGGAAAAATAAGACCTTTATATTTGTGACCTTCAGTCTATTAGATGATGCTCCAACCCGACCCTCTAGACCACTGCCAAAATTATCTTCTTACATATAGATTTAGTGATGTCACCCCTGCACAACAATCTTCAGTGGTTTCTAATGAATGTTAGGAAAGTACTCAGTAAGCCTCATAATTCTAGAAAAATATGAGAAATCATCATTATTTCTTCCCAAGGAAGTTCATGCTCCTCTGCCCAGGATGGCCCCACTTCACTAGGTTATAATGACAAAAATACTTGTCAAAATTTGACCTTCAAAAGAAATATTTTTTAATTAAATTTTTTTTTAAAAACTTGACCTTCACCACCTCATGAGGGAATTATTGCAACAGCTTTCTGGTTGGACTATATGCCTCAAATATCTTCCTAATCCAATCCATCTTCCATTCAGGTGTCAAAGTAGTTTTCCATAAGCACAAGTCTGATATATTACCCCCTATGCAACAAATTCCAATGGCTCCCTTTAACTTTCAGAAACAAATATAAAATCCTGTTGGCTTTTTAAAAATGCTTCATAAATTGGCCCCTTCCTACCTTTCTAGTCTAGTACACTTAAGTCCCCTTCATGTGCTCTGTGATCCAGTAACTGACCTTTTTCCTATTTCTCATAAATGATACCCCTTCTCCCAAATCTGTGCCTTTTCACTGGCAATCCTATGCCTAGAATACTCTCCTTTCTCACTTCCACCTCCTAGCCTCCATAGCTTCCTCAAATCTTGACTCAAATCATACCTTTGGCAAGAAAACTTTCCTGATCCATTCCCTCCCTTACCCATACTTCCAGTGCCTTCCCTCTGAGATTTGCTTCTATTTACATTATACATGCATACATACATACATATTGTTTACATGTTGTTTTCTCCATTATTAGAATGTTTTCCTTGTAGGCATTGCCTTGTGTTTGCTTTTTTTTGTCTACCCAGCTCTTAGAACAATTCCTGGCACATAGTAAACACTAAATAATTGCTTGCTGATGGACTAATTTAAAACCTCATATTAGTGTTTCTCAAACTGTGGTCCAGGGAACCCTAAGGTGACCCAAAGACTCTTTGAGGTGGTCCACAAGGACAAAACTAGCTTCATAACAATACTAAATTGTTTTAATTTCTAATATCATAAATATTGACAGCTATACTGTACAAATAAATGTTTTTTCAGAGGTTCTCAAAAATTTCTAAGAGCATAAATGGGTCCTGAGATTAAAAAAAAACTTGAAAAACATTGTTTCATATAGATGTGTCATAAAAATGATCCTCCATAATTTGGCCCAAGAATGCCTAACATTCTCTTACTGTATTTCTTTCCATGTGTTTGTAATAGCAATCACCCTAGCATACCCAGGAAGCCTGCTAGCATAGGTTCTTATATTTGCTTTTCTAGGAAAGATAGCTGTTTAATGGGTCAACAATCTTTTTTAATTACATTCACTAGTTCAGGGGGAAAATTGGTACCCTGAATTCAGAGAAAACACAGAGAAATAAAGATCAACAGACAGGATTCTATACACTTTACATACATCCCTGGATAGAGAGATCCTTTACATCTGAGCAGTCAGGGAGCTCTGAACATGGGCAGAAGGCATCACAACCCTCCTTACTCAGGGCCTAATTAGAAATTAGCAAAAGGTGTTAAAGTCTTCCTACAAGCAAGCCTCCCCTAAGAAAGCTTCCCTTAATGGGCTCCATGTGAGGCCTATTAATGCACAGGGAAGATCTTATATTCCATTAACATTACTACCTTGTAGGCTCCAGCTAACTAGGCCACCTCCTTTTATATCCCTTAGGTACCTAGAAGCTTCTCCATTGTTCTTTATGCCTAGAATGTCCTCTTTATCCTTCTTTACCTGTTGGATTCCTATACATCTTTTAAAGTCTAACTCAAATACAACCTTGTCTAGGAAGACTTTTCTGATCCTCCTGCTTTTTAAGTCAAATTTATAAGCATTTACTAAGCACCTATGTTTCCAGGCACTATGTTAAGCACCAAGGTTCCAAAAAAAATAGGACAAAACTGCCTCTGTGCTCAAGAAAATTACAGTCAGATGAAGGAGACAACATGCAAATAACTGTATGCAAATAAGATACATCCATGAGATAACCAACAGAGGAAAGGCACAGAGATTAAGAAGGACTAGGAAAGGCTTCTTACAGAAGACAGGATTTTAACCGAGACTGGAAGAAAACCAGGTAGGCTAAGACACAAAGACAAGTAGAGAGAGAATTCAAGACATGAGGGATGGCCATTGAAAACACATAGAATTGGAAACAGTCTTTATTAGAACAGCGGGAAGAGGAGGAGGTTTTAAAAACTAGAAAGGAAGAAAGGGGCCAGGATACAAAGGCTTTAGAAGCCTGGGTGCCTGGGTGGGTGATGGTGGCCTTGAAAGTAATAGAGAATTTAGGAGAAGGGGAAGGTTTGATGGGAAAGATAATGAGTTCAGTTTTAGACATAGTATGTTTTTTTCCTCTCAACCCCCCCAAGGAACTATGTTCTACAACTCTCCGATGCATTCATCACAAAATGTTTTACATTATATTTGCATCCTATCCCTTATCACCGCCCCCCCCCCAGACTGTAAGTCCCATAAGTGCAGAAACTTTGTTTCATCTAATTTTTTCTCTCCCAAGTCATTCATAGAGTGCTTTTCACCTAGGAGGCCCTTAATAAACATTTGGAAATAATGTTATTGTTTGTAGTGGAGTGAGGGCATCTTTGTTATAGTACTGAATTATATTATTGGATATATATTCCTGAATTCCAAGAAGACTTGGGTTTAAATCCTGGCCCTGCCACTCTGTGATCTTAGGAATATGGACAGGCAAGGGAATGGACATGGGCAGGATGACAAGCATGGGGATGGAGACAGGGATAGATGGGCACTGAACCTATGAGTTTACTGATATAGGGAAATCCTGAATAAGGAAAGTGATTCTCCCATGGTCACACAGAGAGTATGTGACAGAAGCATGACTTAAACCAAGTAAGGACCTCGTGGCCCCAAGGTCAGCTCTTTGTCCACTGGGAGTATAGCATAATAAGACTTAGAGCTGGATTGAACCATATAGAGCATTTAGTCCATTCTCTTATTTGACAATCACCCTTGTCCTGCCAACTTCTTGGGGTTATTTTGAGGAATAAATAAGGTAACTTATGCAAAGTGCTCTGCAATCATAAAGAACTATATATACATTGGCTGCTTTTATTACTGTTTTTGTTTGGCAAATGTTTGGCATGAATGTATAAATGTTTGGCGACATAACATCCTCAATTTTAAGACATAGGAAGTATTTTTTTTCATCCTGAGTTGATTATCTAGTTGGCAGAAAATCCACAATGAGTCATAGCTTCCTACTTTCACAATAAAACCAAGACTGTAAGGAGAACAAGGAAAGCACAGGATCTTCCATATTTATTTTGAGCATTATACTCAAAATGTTAAATATGTGTGTTGATATTATGTTGAAGCTACAAAGATATATAAGACAACTGTCGTCTTCCAGGGGTTTGTAGTCACGTGAAGAGGAAGAATCTATGAGATATGGTTCCAAAGTAATGCAAAGGATTTCGTGTGTGGCTGTTGGGATCAGTCTCATTACATACTAGCCCTACCTTCTTTACAACACAGAAAAGTAGTGAACTCTTATGTCTTGGATAGATTTTTTTAAATCCTCAGCTTTACATCCCAAGAACTTTCCAACCTGGCTCTCATCTGCCTTTCCAAAATTATTCCACACTATTTATGGAAAAATCCTATGTTACAGTCAAACTAAACTACTTGCTGGTCCCTGAATTAATTTTTCTGTTTTCTAATTCCATGTCTCTGCTCAGCAACCTTCTTATCTATGTCTCTTAGAAATCTCAGCTTCCATCAAAGTTTAACTAAGTTCCTAAGAAAAGCCTTTCTTGATCACCACAATTATTAGTATTCCCTCTCCTTCAAATAGTATATATATATATATATATATATATATATATATATATATATATGTATATATACACACACATATATATAATATATACATATATATTTCGTCTATCTGTATTATATAGATTGCATTCCCCATGAGGAGAGATGTTCTTTGAGAACAGAATCTGTTTCATCTTTTTTCTTTATGTCCTTAGTGTCCAATATAGTATCTTATGCATAGAATATACATAATAAATAATTTCTGAATTTAACTGAATTATTTTGAGGACTCTGCAATTTCACTAGTTTGGCTAAATATGCTTTTCACTGATATGGATCACAAACTGTTTTGCAATTTTTCATTATCTACGATTCTTGTCTTTGTCCTTCCCTCCAAGTAAGTAGCCTACAAACAGGAGCTATGCTTCCCAATACCACATCCTACCGTAGAAAAGGAGATTTAGTGGCCAACAGATGCCCCCAGGAGTCAGAGTAGCAAGAACATAGGCACAGAGGTAGTATATATAGGCCTTAGGATACACAAGCAGTAAATGAACAGGCATGGAATAAGAGAATATTTGTGACAGAGAATGACTTCCACTCTTCCATACTGCCTTTCTTCATGAATTAATATTTCTGAAAGACTCATCAAAAACCTCAAGATATAAAACATACACAATGGAACAGGTGAGGTTGATTGAATTCATTGTTGAATAAACAAATGAAAGAACAAAACTTTTTGCCTCCAGAATCCATAACTTCCATAAATAACTTAGAGAAAATAACTGAAGGAATATATTTCCCATGAAAGGGATACTAGGCTTCAAAACAGATTAGAAGACCAAAGAAATGAGGAAGTCAAAGTAAATAATTCTCAGAAGAAGAGACCATAAATGAATGATACTGAATTTAAAAGGGTAAACTGGTCAGAGGGTGAAGGGAAATGAAGAACAGGGAGGATTTTGTACCATATGCTTATCTAGGTTAGGAGAGAGAAATTTTTAAAAAGAGAAAAAAATAAACAATTTAAAAAGAAAGATAATAAGTAAACCAAATAAAATGACCAAGGAAGAAGGAGGCATAGGAGACTATGTGGGAGGAAACTGGGATAAAATTAGTACAAGTAAAACTAATCAGAGACCAAAGAGGAATGGAAAAATCAATATGGAGGAATTTCACGGAGAAAAACACAAACCTAACAATTACCATGTTAAATGTAAATGGATGAAATGGTAAAGAACAGGTAATTAAACCAAACACAATAATCTGCTGCCAACAAATATATTTTAAATTTTTTTAAAAATAAAGACATGAACAGAGAGAAAATGAAGGTCTAAAACAAAATAAACTCTGCTTCAAGTGATTTTAAAAAATAAGTAGCAAGCATGACTTACACAAAGCAACAATAACAAAAATCACAAAGTTAAAAGACAGAAACAGAGAAATCACATGATACTTAAAGGCACCAAAGACATTTAAGCATTATTATGAATCAAAAGATATAACATCTGAATTCATGAAGGAGAAGTTAACCAAATTGTGAAAGGATAGATTAGCATGATAATTGTAGGAAATGTCAATATTCTTTCAGAGCAGAATAAATCGAACAGAAGAATAACCAAAAAGAAAAAACAAATAGTTTTTCTTTTTTTTTGAAACCAAAAGGCTAAACAAATAGTTGGAAAAATTAGATTCAGAAGAATTATAACATATTTTCAAAGCAAACATTTCAAATTCACCTATTTCTCAACATCAATGATAACTTTACATAAATTAATAAACAAATGTACTATTTGAAGGAGAGGAAATATTAATATAAGTGTACCATAAGTAAATAATAAATCTTTAATAGCAGAAATTTGGTAAACACCTCCTTCAGAGATTGTAACACAATGAACACAGCAACAAAGGAAAAAAAATTAAGATCTCATGTAGACTAAGTAACAGTACCCTGAATAAATGGGTCAAAGAACAAATCATAGAAATAACTGATAATTATGTTAAAGAGAATAACAATGAGACTACATACCAATTTTAGGTAGATGCAGCTAAAGCAGTCCTCAGAGGGAAAATAAGATCCCTGAAAATATTAATAAAATTGAAAGGAAAAAGTTAATAACCCAGACCAGAAATTTAACAAAAGAAAAATCTAGAAAATCAGCAAATAAATTAAAAATAAGCTTAAAAGAAATCTTAAAAATTCAAGAATAAATAAGTTAAACAACAAAAGAACTATTCTCCCCTTTAATCTGTCCCTCGGGGTGGCGAGGTGGCACAGTGAATAGAGCACCAGTCCTGGAATCAGGAGGATCTGAATTCAAATCTGGACTCAGACACTTAACACTTACTAGCTGTGTGACCTTGGGCAAGTCACTTAACCCCAATTACCCTGCCTCCCCCCCTCCAAAAAGCAAAACAAACAGAGAAAATACTGTTCCTCCCTCCAAATTTCCTAATTTCTGCTCAAGATGATACAATTGTGCCACTCATTCAGGTTCATTAAGTGTTATTTTCAACTTTAACCTTTTCCATAACCCTACCATATCCAATCAGTTATCAGTACTTGAATTTTCATTTCTACCTCCACAATGCCTCTCACATCTCTCTACTCACACTACTATTACCAATTTCAGGCCCTAATCACCTCTCTCACCTGAACCACTAAAACAGCTTCCTAAGTGGTCTCCCTGCTTCCAGTCTCTCTCCTTTTAACAGGTAGGTAGTTAGGTAATGAGAATTTATTAAGTGCTCACTATGTGCCACCTTCCCCAGACCTGCCAAAACAATCCTGGTATCAAGTTTATTAAGATTATTCTCATGATCAAGAGTTTGGCAACTCCCCATTAGTTGGTTATAGGACAAAATACAAACTCCTCAAGCCTAGTACTGCAGTCCTCTATAACTTTGTTCCAACTTACATTTCTAGCCCCACCCCTACCCAAACCCACCCACACATGCACATTACTCCCTTCTACATTCCAGGTAACCTGACCTATTTGCTATTGCCCAAATTCAATACCTCATCTCCCATCTCAGTACATCTGCACACATTTCACACCTGGAAGGCACTCTATATCTATACTGAAGCAATCTCTTCCTTTCTGAATCCTTGACTTGCTTTAAGATGCCACCTCCTAAGGAAAGCATTTCCTGAGTCCCCTAGAAGTTAGTGTTCTTTCCCCATGCATTTATTTTTCTGTGTAAATATCATATCCCCCTTAATATAATGAAAACTTCTTTTTTTTGGGGGGGTAGGGGGAGAAGCATGCCAATTGGGGTTAAGTGACTTGCCCAAGGTCACATGACTTGTCAGTGTGTCGAGTATCTGAGGCCGAATTTGAACTCAGGTCCTCTTGACTCCAGGGTCGGTGCTCTATTCACTGCACCACCTAGCCACCCCTTATAATGAAAACCTCTTAAGAGTGAGGACCATTTTTCATTTTGTACTTGAATTTCTGATGCCTTGTACATAGCAGGCATGGAATAAATGCTTACTGAATTGAATCTTTGTATTAGCTCATTAACACAGTGTCTTTCACATAAGTGCTTAAAATACCAAGCTGCTACTTAGTGAAGAGACCCATGATTTTCAATATAAATATTTTCCTAGTGATGTGTGATTGCAAATCTTTGAACACAGCATTCTTCCAGGGATCCGTGATATTGGTGAATGCAAGCAATATGCCATATTTTCAGGGATGATCTATGCTCAAGAAATATATATTTGAGCAAATGTAGTATCAGAAAAGTAAATTGGCTAGTGATAGGGCAAGAATAAAGGCAAAAAAATATGCTCCATTACTTACCACCACACCCAGAAATAACTGGCTGTGTAACCTTAAGCAAGTTACTTAACCCCAATTGCTTTAAAAAAAAAAATATGCTCCATTAGGATCCATAAAAGTTTAAAGACTCAGAATGAAGCCTCCATGGTTTTACTTGGATTCTCTAAAGAATATAGGAAAGAAAAGGGAAAAGACTCAATAAGAATGAGAAAGTATGGATGACTTCTCCTCTTATATTTATGGAGAGAATACTCACATCAGTGAGATAACAGATTCACTGAAGTATGCTTATATTTGTGCCAAGAATACAAAGATGTTTAAGCATTAGGAAATGCTTAAAGGAAAACTATGAGCATTAATGGAAAAGATAACCTCCTTGATATTACTATCTGAGGAGAGAGAAAAAGGAAAAAAAAACCATAATTTTAATCAGTGCAGAGAATCCTAGATAAGGAAACTCCTTCTATTAAAGCAAAGTAGTATCTGCTCTAGAACTTATACTCTGAGACATCGAGAGGTTAAGTGACTTAGCTAGTATAGGAAAGAAGCAAGCACTGAACTCAAGGCTTTCTGACTCCAAGGCCTGTTCTGTATTAAAAGAGAGCACTTGCACAAGAGTAGGCACTTAATAAATGTATATTAAACCCCTTCCTTTTCTCTACTATGCCATTTTATATCTCATGATTATATATTTATAGACAAATAAAAATGTCCAATGAAATATAGCATTAATGACTAAAAATAATGGAAAGAAGAGGGGTAGCTAGGTGGCATGGTGAATAGAGCACCAGCCCTGGAGCCAGGAGGATCTGAGTTTGGATCTGGCCTCAGACGCATGACACAAAAACTAGCCATGTGACCTTGGGCAAGTCACTTTACCCCAAATGCCCTACCTTCCCCCTACAAAAAAAAAAAAAGCAAAAAATAAATAAATAATAGAAAGAAGTTCAGGATTAAAAATGAATTTTCCTTAAAATGATGAAAAGCATTTACCTTAAACCAAGAATTAATTGACAGTATTTATGATGGAGATACACTGGAAGATTTCCTAGTAAGATCAGGGATAAAGTTGAAACACCTACAATCATCATAATAATCTGACATCCTAAAAATGCTAACTATAGCAAAAAGACAAGAGAAAGAAATTGGAGGACAGGCAAATACCAGGTGAGATCATCTGTACTGGAAAGGGATATGATTTAATTTTTAAGAATCAAGGAATCAATAAAAAGGTGATAAATAAAATATAAAAGAAATTCATGAAAATCATGAGCATTCCTATATATTGCTGGGCCAGGGTGGGGTGGAGGGGGGAGGGTTAGAGTACAAAGGGAAAAAGAATAGAAAGAAAAATCTGACAACAAAAGTCATCAAGTACCTGGAATTAACCCAACCAGGTCATACATAGGACTTATATAAATACAACTACAAAACAATTTTGAAAGAAAGATAAGCAAGGCCAGGATGGCTGATCAATGTGTTGGAGTGAAAGGACAACAGGAAAACAGAATTCCTTCTCTCTCTCTTTCTTCCCCTCTCCTTCCCCCCCATTCCTTTCAGAGAAACAAGAGATGTGTTTTACACACACACACACACACACACAAACAACCAAAAATTATTAAAGAAAAAAAGTACTGATAAGATTTTTAAATGTATTTTAACAAACCAAATCATCTAAAATATTGGGAGCAAAAGAAGTAGAAAAAGAAACAAATAAGATGAAATTTCCTTGGGTAAAGAGCTAAAAGAAGCTCAAAATAGCAAGAGAAACACTCAATTTTCATGAGTAGGCTAAGGCAATATAATAGAAATAATGACATTAACCAAATTAATATATTGACTAAATATTATATCAAATTACTAAAGGGATACAAATACTTATTCACTGAATTAAATGAAAACAAAATTCATACAACTAAAATTAATAAAGGGGGGTTATCAAATATAAAATAAAATAAAGGGGGGTTATCAAAACTAAAATCATATTTTAAAGTAGTGATTATCATTACTGGATGAAAACATTTAAAAGCAATCTGCATAACAGAATAGACAAAACTTAGAAACAAATGCTGATTCTGTTTGGTTTTGGAGAAACCCAATAGAACAACTATTGGTGAAAGAACTATTTAATAAGAACTCTGGAAAAAACTAAATAAAAATTAGGTCTAAAATGGGTTTGTTCAATCATTTGACAGGAATAAATGATCTAAATATAAAAATATATTAATTATATTTTTATAATTATAAAAATATAACTTTATAATTATAAAAATATTAAAAACCCATTAAAACACCAATATATAAACATGCTGGCATATATGTTTATAGATACACTTTAAGTACTTTTAGCAAAGAATTTTAAAAGTAGGTGCCTATCAGTTAGGGAATGGCTAAACAAACTGTGGCAAATGATTGTAATGTAATGTTATTGTACTGTAAGAAATAAAGAACATGATGAATATGGAGAAGCATAGAAAAACTTACATGAACTGATGCTAAGCGAAGTAGGCAGAATCAGGAAAACTACATACACAATGACTGTAGCAGCATAAAGAGAAAGAACAGTACCAAAAAACATTTAAAGTCGAACACTGAAAAAATTACAAAGGCCAAATTTGGTCCCAAAGACCTTGCTCCTTTGCAAGAGTTGTGGTACAAGGGTATAGAACACTGCATGTAATTCCAGATTTTTTTCCCCTATGTATTGGTTTTGCTGAATTTTTTTCTCTTGTTTATCTTTATTTGTGATAAAGGTTGAATCTCTGGGAAGGAGGAAGAGGAAGACATACAGCAAAAAATGTAGGTGATGTCAAAACCAAAGAAATCACTAAAAATCTATTTCTCTTTCACTAATTATGGGAAGGAGAAGAATTTATAACCACCCTTGGGATAGTGAGACCCCAGTTACAATTATCAAAGGCATAATAGACTACTTTGGTTATATAAAAATTATGCACAAATAAAATCCATGCAATTAGAATAAGAAAAGATATGGAAGGAGGAAAATTTTTGCATTAATCATCTAAAAGCCTGACACTGAATATGATACAAATTCAAAAGATTCTGTGTCAATGCAATGTAGTAGATACAGTACTAGATTTCAAGTCAAAAGATCTTGGATTTGCATACTGGCTATAGTACTTTTTATCTCTATGATCTTAGGCCAATCATTTAACCTCTTTCTGTCTTACTTAGTCATCTATACAATGAGGGGTTTGCATTAGATAGCTTAGAAACTCTTCCATCCAACTCTTCATCTACTATGCTATGATCTAGGCATTCCTCAATAGATAAGTAGTCCTTGAAAAAAAAAAGTCTGCAAAAAGGAAATGCAAATTTTCAACAGCCATGTGAAAACTTAGAAGTGCTAATTAACAGAAAAATGCAAATTTAAACAACTCTGAATTATCACTTTATTCCCATCAAATTGGAAAAGATGGTAAAAGTTGAATATTTTCTATATCGCAAGAACTATGGGAAAATAGAAATGTTCATCACTGCTCATGGAGCTGTGAATTTGTCCAACTGTTTTTGAAATCAATCTGGAATTGTGCAAAAAAAAAAAAAGTTACAGAATTATACATATCTTGGACCCCATGATAACACCACTGAGTTTATACCCTCAGGAAGTTATTGAATCAAGAAAAGCCCATCTGTGTAAAAATATTCATAGGAAAACTATTTGTAAATGAAAAAAGAAACAAATTATGCGCCCAATTATTGGAAAAAAGCAGAATAAATTATGTTGCAATGGAATATTATTGTACCACATGGAATGACAAACATAAAGAACATAAAGAAACATGGGAAGACTTTTATGAAACAATAACATCTTTATGTAGCATTTTAAAGGTTACAATGTTTTTTCCATAGATTATCTAATTTAAGTATCCCAACATTGTTATGAAGGTACTAAACATTTTATTCCTCAATTAACAAACACTCCTTAAGGGCTTTCTATATTAGCCAAGCACTGAGCTAAACACTGGAGATACAAAGAAAGGCAAACACATCCCTTTCCCTCAAGGAGCTTACATTCTAATGAGAGAGAACATATAAATAAATAGGGACAAGCAAAATATTTTCAAAACACATAGAAGACAGCTGTAAAGGGTAAGATTCTAGCGCCTGGGGAAAACTGGGAAAGGTCTCCTATAGAAGGTGGTATTTGAACTGTCTTGAAGGAAGCCAGGTATCTAAAAGGCAGGGATATGATATCCTCTTGGTATAGATGAGGAAACTGAAATCCAAAGAGGTTAACTGGCTTGCCAAGGGTCATCCAGCCGACCACCTAGATACATTCACCTCTTAGGCTTTTCATGATACTTCTCTGCCTTTGTTCTCCTGCTGGGCAACAATTCCTGCTTAGGCTATGCTGCTGGAGCTTCGTCCATGTCACACCACTGAGTGTAGCCCAAGGTGCTATCTTACATCCTCCACTCTTTTCTCTATTTGGTGATCTCATCAGCTCTCACCAATACAATTATGATTTTTAGGCATATGTCTATAAGATCTATATATCCATCCCTAGTCTCTCTACTGAGCTGCAATCCCCTATTCCTCAATTGACTACTGGACATTTAGAACTGGATGTTCCATAGACTACCCAAATACAACACATCTGAATGAGAACTTATTATCCACTCCCCTTCCCAACTTCACTATTATTTGTTGGGGGCATCATTATCCTTTCAATCACCCTGCATTGCAACCTCAGTGTTCTCTTGGACTTCCCATTCTTACATATCTCAGATAGTCAATCAGTTGCCAAATATTGTCATATTTCCCCTTCTCTCCATTCACACAGTCACCACCCTCATTCAGGGCTCATCATTTGTCACCAGGATTACTGCAATAACTGCCTAACTGGTCTCTCTGCCTTATTTCTTCCCACTCATATCTAATCTTCACTCAGCTGCCAAAATGATTTTCCTAAAACATAGGTCTGACTAACTCCTCTGTACCTCCAGGGCTCCTTATTACTTCTAGGATAAAATATAAATTCTTCTTTGACTTTTAAAGCTCTTCACAAGGTGTTCCTTTACTATGTGATATACTCTTCTTACATGTTTCCCTTCAATGCCCTCTACAATCCAGACACCCTGAACGACTTGCTGTGTCACACCATACTTCATATCCCATCTCCAAGTCTTTGCACTTTCTGCCCTTTATGACTCAGCAAAGGTTCTCACCTGCTGGAGAGAGAAATGAATAACCAGAAGTCAGTCAAAACCTTTAATGACCAGGAGTAGCTAGGTGGCACAGTGAATCTCAGAGCACTGGCCCTGGAGTCAGGAGGACCTTAGTTCAAAACTGGTCTCAGACACTTAACACAAAAAAACTAGCTGTGTGACCTTGGGCAAGTCACTTAACCCCAATTGCCCTGCCTTACCCCCTCCAAAAAGAAAAAAAAAGGATTCAAAAAAAGCCTTTAATGAGTGCCTAGCGTGTGCTAAACACTGGGTTAAGTGAAGATCAGACTACTAGCAAAGGGAAATGAATGAAGTTGGGTATATCTAAAGGATGGACACTCTTGCTTAAAACTGAGGCCCCTAGTTACAAGCAAGGTAATATTTATCAGTTCAGATCTCCTTGCCCTCTTTGCCTTCTGCCTCCTCTGTGTCTTCTTCCTTAGTACCTAGTCTTTGCTCTTTTTCACCAATTTTCCCTTTGCTATCCAAAACCAAACTATTTCTTTTGATAACCTGACACTTTCACCTCTTGCCCAGGTTTCCTTGGTCAATGTGCCTGTAAAACTTCAAAAAAAAAACAAAGAACTTCTTAGCCATATCACTATTGGAATACTCTACCACCAAATCTCTAGCAAGACCTTCCTTGCTTGGGGTACCAGGTCCAACTGTTCAGCATCATCAGGATGCAGCCACAAGGACTGCAAGAGCTCCTTGGACCAAATTTGAATAAAGAGAAGAAAATGCAATACAGATGTCTCCTTGTTAGCATCAGAGTCACTGCCTAGCAAAAAAGCCAATACATTGCTAATATGTAATAATAATGCTAACACAAATATTGAATGATTTTGACAAGAAGGATCAAGATGCCCAGATGCATATCCCCTAGAAGAAGGGTGTCCTTCCATTTATTCTTCCACAGTTAAATCCAGAATGGTAAAGCCAATATCAATGCTCATCCAGTAGTATTCCTGCTCAGAGATGAAGTCTTCACTCAGTTCAGAAAAAGAATCAATATACATCAATAAACACTGTTGGTTCTCAAGCAAACTGAGAAGCAATTCTTGGTCATTCTGGCACATGCATCTGTACCTGTATGTAAAAAGGATTTTGTTATCCCTCCTAGAGTCAGTTTCTCAGGATCCTTGGCCATGGGAATGTCTAGTTTTCAGGTGTTTGATAACAGCTCCCAGAATAGACCCAAGGACTCTAGACAGCAGCTCCCAGAATCATAGTGACAGAAAGTTCTACTGAGGCTGTGCCATGAGATAAGGGATGACATAATGTAATATTTACTATGCTTGCACAGAATGATGATATTGCTAAAGTTAACCTGTGAGCTTAATGTTGGCAAGATGCCTTCTTTGTCTGTTGCCCTATAAAGCAGGTGGGCATTGGTCAGTGGGGGGTGGAGAGAAATTATGGGGAACCCATGAGGGAAAACCACAGGGAACCCATAGGAAAATCTGTATGTGCCTTGACTGGCCCCCATCAAGGTTTGAGGGGATTAAGGGGAGTCACAAGTTGTGCCTGTCTCGATGGACCCCATTGAGACATAGGGGTAGTTCCTCCTACCCTCTCCCCCCCCGCCCTTCTCACTGGCCACTGTGAGAAGGGTGATTAGGGAACTCTGTAGGAGCTGGTTCTCCCACAACCCTCTGAGAAGACTAGATTAGAATAAAGCTGATTATTAACCCCTTTGAAGCTGTCTGCCTATCTGACCAGATCCAGATTGAACTTGTGAGAGGCTGGAGACTGAGAACTCCAGTACCTCAAACATGGGCTCCTGGAGCCCAGTGCTATGGCCTCCAACCACTGCTGGCCACCATTCCTTTACCATTGACTCCTGATTAACTGACCAGATCATTTTTCAGATTAAAGCCATAAGGCAGTAAGTATCAGATAAAGAATGTGAACCCAAGCACTCTAAATCCCAAACCATGTCCCATTATCACCTCTCACTGGATGAAGAATGTAAGAGGAAGGGTTAGTTTTAGGGAAGCTAACTTTAGGGAAGGTGACCAAAATCTTGCCTTGTAGAAATCATTAAGGAATTTCTCTTAATTACTAGGTAAATACATTTTGCCTTTTAGCATATTAATCTGTTTTGCCTAAATGAATGGAGCAATTGAAGTTGCTCTAAAATCACTGATCTAAACATCTCACCCAATCTCATTTTGCTTAGCAAACCCCTTCTTTTATTTTAATTTTAATTCTATTTTTTTAATTTATGGAATAAAACAACCATTTCCATAACAGAGTAAAATTTAAAAACAAAGATGATTGCAAATGAAACTGCAAATCTATTATGTACAATTTACTATTCCTTTTAAACATATAATTAAGTTATCATATTAATCCCCCCCCCCTTTTTTTTTACAGAAGCAATATGTGTATCCCTTGTTCTAAATTTCAAATTAACAAAGTTTCACTATTTAAATTTCCCATGAGGACCTACCATGCCTAGGTCAAGTTCTTATTTTCCTGGATAATTTAACATCTTCTTTATTCTTCTATGGTTTTGGACAGCTGGGATTGTTTTTAGGGACACTGGCCCTACATGGAAAACTCTCAAACTCCAATTCGGCAGATGTGACAAGGAGGCAGCACTGATAAGAAAACAGTTCAGAAAGTATTTTGGTTTTGTGGCATTCTTAAAATTTACAATATTTTATACTATTTCAAAATTGTTTTTAATTTTTAATGGGAGATGTAGTTTAAAAAAAGCTCACCCACTATCACAGATTGTGTGAACACAATAAAGCTTTAAAATGATTCTTTAAAATTTCAAATCATTAGTCTTCCTCAGCAGAAAGATTTTCTCAGTTTTCTCTACCCTCCCCCTCACTTCCTCAACTACAAATGTAAAGCATACAAGGGTAGTACAGTTCTGAAGGCAATGGAAAGGCTGAAAGCAAGCTTGCTTGAATGAAACCGCTAGCTAGCAAGGAAAGGCAATTCAGCAGATTAAATTTATTTATGTCACAAATTCTCCTAAATTGCTAGTTCTATATTCTAACTAATCACTTGTTAGTGACAGTGTTATAATTGTTGTACCAAATGTGAGCAACTGTTAGAATGAGAAACACATGTGACCTTACATGTAAGAATTATTCCAACTATAGAGTTAAACACACTATTCATCACCATAGTAACACTGAAAAACAAATATGAAAACCAACTCACAGATCCCATTTTTCAGGCTGAGTATGATCTGGGACACACATATATGTGCATAATTTAAACAAAATGTCCTTTGCCAAAATGGTTACAACAGATGCAAAGTCTGCCTAAAGAATATACATCATGTTATAATCTACATTTAGGAAATTAGCTGAAAAATATTCTTCAATTAAATCTTTTCTGGATATACAAGTTTTGTACATAGACTCTTTTTCTTGTCCTAGTGTGGATGCTGATATACCACAAATGTACTTGTTTAGAAAGCCATTGGAGCAATTAATGTATAATAGGGAGATTTATTGGCTCACTCTGCCATCTAAAGAAAAAAGAAACCTGTCATCTAAAATATAGTACTAATTCATGTTGAAATCAATCAGAAACAACTAGGTTCAAGTCTTATATTTGACCAGTAACAGAGATGTGAATCTGAGAGAGTCAGCCAAGTCCTCAGTGCCTCTGTGTGTGTATATGTGTGTACATATATGTATATATGTATTAGTGAAATCAGAATCAAAAGAACTAGAAAGAATTGCACTAGAATCCTTATTAGTATAAGTAGAATCCAAAGAACTAGGCCAAGGTAGGCAATCTAAATGTGACAAGACTAAAATTTCAGTTGTTTCTATAAAAATAAGTTAATATACTTTGTATTAACTTTTAAGGTAATGTAAAGGGAGTAGTAGTCAGTGAAGCATTTATTAAATACTTACTATTTGCCAGATACTTTGCTAATCATTAGGGATAAAGGAAAGAAAAAGATAGTCACTTATTGTTTTAACAGGAGAGGGGGGCATTGGTCATTTGTCCATTCCTTTTAAAAGCTAGACACCGTTCAAGTTAAAAATCCCAAATTAAACATACAAAAAAAAAAAGCTTTGAAAAATCAAAGGAGACATAAACACAACTGAAAGCTAAAAGCTAAACACAATGAAGAGTCACTTTATAAAATGACTGATAAAATAGCAAAACCATTAGCAAAGCCAATCAACTATATAAAATCTGAGAATAGGACATTTACAACAAATAGAGAGGAAAAGAAGAAAATTATCAGAAACAGTAACCCCCTACTACATAACAACAAAAGTGAAATTTAAAATCAATCAATATCTGCAAAAATACCCAAATTAACAACAGAAAATTTAACATTTAAACAACCCAATATAAAAAAGAAAAAAGTGAACATGATTTGAAAGTACTCCCCAAACAAAACAAAAATCTGGAACAGATAAATTTACAAATGAATTCTATCAAAGACTTAAAACTATTAAAATAGAGAAGGCAATATAACAAACTCCATCAGTGGTCCTAATAATGAATACAAAGTGAAAAATGGGGCAGAGAAAGAGAGTCTATATTCTAGTATCACTAAAGAACACTGATAAACAATTTCACAGAAAGAATCTGTCAAAGGCTTTATAACAATATTTTTTTCTTAATTCATTATTACAGAACTTGATTTGTATCAAAAACTCATTATGCTAAACATTAAGTAATCAATAACATGAATCATATAAAGAATGAAAGCAATCCAAAAATGCATGATTGCATCTTTAGATACAGAAAAGAATTTCAAAAAATGAAAAGCCAATAGAGGAGCAGTAGCTTGAAAAGAGGAGAACAAAGAAAGTCTTAAATCCAAGCTTCATAAGGATCACAGGATTTATATCCTACAAAGGGAATGGACTTCAGAGAACATGTAATTCAAGGGTTCTTAACTGGAGCCTAAGGACTGCCTGAGGTTAGATTTTAGGAGGTTTGTGAACTTGCACAGGAAAAAAGATTATGTATATTTCAATATAATTGGTTTCTTTCATAATGTTTTGTATTTAATTTTATCCATTTAAAAACATGATTCTGAAAAGGGATTCATAGGCTTCAAACTGTCAAAAGGGTCTATGACACAAAACAAGGTTAAGAATCTCTAATCTAGTCCAAACTCCTCTTTTTATGGATGAAAGAAATTGAGGCTGAGGGAAGTTCAGGCAGTTGTCCAGAATCACAGAGGCTGTCTTACAGGTGAAATTTGAACTTAGGACTTCTGAATCTAGGGCCAACACATTTTCTCACTGTACTTTGTGTACTCATTCTCAAGATTGGGTCATTTCCCCATAGACAAAAAAGTTCAAAGATATGAACAGTTTTCATAAGAAGAAAAAGAAACTCTCAATAGGCAAATGATGAAAAGCCTTAAAATCACTGATAATCAGAAAAATGCATATTAAACAACCCTGAGGTATCAGCTCAAATCCATCGAGTTATAAAAAAAATTGGGAAAACTTATTAGGAAAGAGAGTAATGTGTACCATTTTACTACTGGTGCATTGATTCTATCTGGAAAATAATTCAGAATTACACATGAAAAGTTATTAAATTCTTCATAACCTTTGACTCAGATATCCCATCACTGAGCTTATTCCCCAGGCAACAAGAAACAAACTTTCTGCATTTATAAAAATACTCACAGCAATACTATTTACAATAGCGAAAACTGGGAAAGTATGTGCCTCAACCACTGGGGAACAAATTATGGTGTATGGATATAATGAAATATCATTATAATGTGACAAATTATGAATAAGGAAGTATCAGAAAAACATGGAGAAATGTATGTTGTAATACCAAATGAACTAAGGAGAACTAAAAGAATAATATGCATAATGATGTAAATTAAGGTAACACAGAAAGACAACATAATTTACATTAAATTCAAAGAATAATGCTGTTGCCAAATTATTAATGTTAAAGGGCATTTTCACATTCTATGAAAAATTAGGTGTTATATATCATCAGTCATACTCATTCTATTACATTATTTTTATTGACTTTTCAAAGAATATTCTGGGAGTGGGAGTGGGGGGTATTGTAATGCCTATTACATGTTCGCTATATGAAAACTAAATATTTCAAGAAAACAAAATATAAAAAAGTAAAGTATATCTGTACTTTAAAATTGATGATTTTTAAAAAAAATAATAATCAACTTTTCTGGACAAACATGGACTAAAACCCCCTAAAGGTACCCTGCTATTTTAAAGGCAGGGGAAAGCATACTTTATTTGCAAAGAAGGATCCTCTTCATTGGTAGGGCTATACCAAGAACATGTCTTACCCATACAGAGTATAAAAAAGTTTGCATTTTTCAAATCTCTAAGTATTTAGTCACTCAAGGCTTTTGCCTATTTATTTAAAATTTATGATGAATGCCCTTTGAGTCAGTTATCTCACTGCTAGGTATATTCCCCAAAGAGATTAAAAATAGAGATTTTTAAAAATCATATCAATCAGTCAATCAATAAACATTTATTAAGTGCCTGCCATGTGCCAGGTGGAGGCAGTTACGTGGCTCAGTGGATAGAACACTGGGTCTGGAGTTGGGCAGACCTGAGTTCAAATGTGGTCTCAGACACTTACTAGCTGGGTGATCCTGGGAAAATTACTTAACCTCTGTTTACCTTAATATACTAAAAAAAGAAATGGCAAACCACTCCAGTATCTTTGCCATGAAAACCCCACAGACAATATTGATGTGATATGGTCCATGGGGTCACAAAGAGGCAGACAAGATTTAATGACTGAATAACAACAATGTGCCAGGTAATTTGTTAAACACTGGGCATAACAATATAAAAAAGAACCAAAAGATATATAGCAGTACTTTTTGTAGTAGCAAAGAACTGGAAAGAAAGTGGGCACCATGGATTGGGGGATTTCTTTACAAATTTGGCATATGGATGACATGGAATATGTCATCATGGAATTACACTATAAAAATAACAAATATACAGAATTCTGAGAAGCTTGGAAGACTCGTATGAATTGATGCTGAGAGAAATAAACAGAACCAGAGAAAAATTTTATAGCTACAATACAAAGGAAAACAATAACTGATAGACTTTAGAACTCTAGTCAATGCAATAGTCAAATCATGATTTCAGAGGACGGATATAGACTCAGAAAGACAAGGAACTCTAAAGTGAAATGACATTTTTAGGCATGAAAAATTTATTTATTTGGAGGGGGTTGTTGTTATTAAAGAGGAGGGTACTTTTGTGGGGGTTCGGGGAAAGTACTGGAAAATAACAAAGATTTCCTTTTTAAAGAGCATCAATAAAACATTTTAAAAACAAAAAAGGGATGCCAAAAATTCAAAGAACTAGGAATAAATGGAGCAGAAAATATTTTCCTAGTATCTTTCTAATAAAAGGCTTTAACAAGTTTAGTTTCACATTTAGAGACAGCAATTTTAGTTATATTCACATTGTCAGGAAGTAGACAGTCGGTGCTTCTGTTATCTAACCAGTTCAGCTTGTCTTTTGCACACTAGAGTCTACAAGATGGTGGGTAACAGACAGCAGTAACAGAAGGAGAGTTTGGAAAATCATTAAACTTCTAATAATTGCAGAATAATCTCCTCTTTGAAATTAGGCTTCACATGGCAATTTATTCATCTCACTTATACATATATACATGCTGATTTAGGATTTTCTAGGATTAACAGAAAAATCTAAGCAATTTTTCTTCCAGAACTAATTATATGGTTTTTTTTTTACTTTGTTTTTTTACACTAAACAGCTGTCCAACACTGAGTTTAGGCAGAATGAACACAAGTTTTATGCTTCACAAAACTGAGGTAATCATTCTGAGAAATTTGATACCTTCATGACCAATTAATTAATTCCCATTAATCTGTTGTGTAAATAAAAAGTACACGGGTCCCTCTCTTATATCATGCTGAAGCTTAACAATTGGCTATATTCTTTTCACCCTTGACATTATGACATAAAAATTTTCAAGGTGGCTTACTGAAATGAAAAGAAAAATGTATCAATGTCACATTCAAGTTATAGGTAACCCTTGCCAACCACCTCTATGGGCTTTATACTTGGGCTTTATATTATTTATATTTATATCTGACTGTGGGGCAAAAATATTTAATCACAAGAGCCTGGAATATGGTCCATTCATAAGCAATGCTCATCACACTTCAGCTTCCTTTAGGTTAATCATCTACACATTTACTGGTCACCAAGGTAACAAACAATCTGACTCACACATTCAATAGAAGCAAGTAATGTTACACTACATGAGAACACCAAATTTCTTTAAGGGCATAATGACACATATTTGAGGAAGTATAATAAGGCTATTGATAAATGGAAATTTGACCACTTAGCCATATGGTAATTTAAATGGGGGTGTGTCAATGTGAATTGAAGTTGTAGTCATTTCTATGAAGTTTAAAGGTCAATTCACTAACAGGAAAAAGGCTTTTGCAAAGAAGCCTTTTAAACAAGAAGTTAAATACATAGACAATTCAGTAGGCACTGAAGGTCATATATCCAGCTTTTTCATATAAGGTAGTCAGGGGAAAAGAAACTGTCATCAGCAAGCCTAGAATAGGAAAGACAATCAGTCAACATTTCTATCAAAACAGTAATGACCACACAAGACTGACTTTACTCAGGGTACAGATTGTAGGAAGAAAACTCTGCCCATGCCATCTGGCTGGGACTGCTTTCTTCCCAACTTAGCATCACTATTTGCCCATTGGAAACAACAGTTATATTGGTGGGCATTTGGACTGGGAACAAGAATGAAAGGTCACATGGAAAAATGTTGGCAGGAAGTAAAACATAAGGATACAATATGGGAAGAAAAAATTTCAACAGGAGTTAAACCCCCCCCTCCCCAGAATTCAGTCAAAGAAAGGATGAACAAAAACAACACTCATTCAAGTTTTACTAAAAATAGCCATTTATCAATTACCTAGGAGAATGAGATAAAGAGCTAAAATACTGGAAGAAATAAGAGGAAAAAATTAAATGGTTTTTTTAAACAATGAAGAAAAACTAAAAATTAACAAGTGAAAAGATCAGTATATTTATTTTGCACAAATAAGGTGCTAAACTAAACCAATTCTTGAGATCTTTTGCTAAGGAAGAAAACAAATTATATAGTATTTATATAGTGTTTTAAGATGTAAAAAGTGCTTTACAAATATTATCTAATTTTATCCTCACAACAACCCTGGGAGGTAAGTGCTAGTATTATCCCCATTTTACAGCTGAATTAACAGAGAGAGGCTGAATAGATGCAAAGTGATTTGTGAGATCTGAGCTTAGAACAGGGTCAAGTAGCTGAGGCTGCATTTGAACTCAGGTCTTCCCCAGATATTTCGCTGTTCTTTTTTCCGCCCTTCAAACCGCCATTTCATTCTTAATCAAATATCTACATATTGCCTTCCACTAAAATTTTGCTGAGCTCTCAGACTTGGAGATTTTCAATATCTCATTCTTGAACAGATGTTGTATACAATAATTCCTCACTACCCTTTTAATGCTACATAATACTTCAAGACATCAATGAATCTATGAGTTCATCAACTGGCATATTCACTCCATCAGTGCACCAGTAAAGGCCACCCAACCACTCCTTCTTATCCCATGTAAGTCTCATCCATGGAAAGATCTACTGAAGGCACTGGAGATCTTCTAGGTCTTTTTCCATTTCGTAAGACACACTGAAATACTTAGGCTATCTGCTATTGCTCACTCTCATCCTATGACTTGTCGACCTCTTTCTCTACTAATACAACTTTTTAATGAAATGCCACTTCTTGAGTATGTCACAAGACCACTGCAAATATGTTTCTGTTCAATTGTGCCAATCATTCCAATGATCTGTCTAGTGTTTTTTAAGTCACCCACAATTTTGATTCCTCAGAAACTGAAGTATTCTAAAATTCACAACCAGAGGGTCACCAAGAGAAAAATTTTTGTTGAAAAGATGTATTGATGCTTGCCTTTTCAATGATGGTAAATAGGGAGGGAAGAAGGGAGAGAATTTGGAACTCAAAGTTTTGGGGTTTGTTTTGTTTTGTTGGTTTGGTTTTTGGTTTTTTTGTTTTGTTTTGTTTTGCTTTTTGGAGGGGGAAAGGCAGGGCACTTGGGGCTAAGTGATTTTCCCAAGGTCATATGGTTAGTTTTGTGTTGTGTGTCTGAGGCCACATTTGAACTCTGGTCCTCCTGACTGCAAGGTCAGTGCTCTATTCATTGTGCCACCTAGCTGCCCCAGGAACTCAAAGTTTTAAAAACAAATGTTAAAAATTGTTTTCACATGCAACTGAGAAATAAGATATAGAGGCAACTGGGTATAAAAATCTTATCTTGCCCTACAAGAAAATAAGGGGGAAGGAAATAAGATGGGGATGTGATAGAAAGGAGGGCAGACTAGGGGAAGGGGTAATTAGAATCCATGCCACCTTGGGGTAAGGGGGGAAAGGGGATAAATGGGGAGAAAATTTGGAACTCAAAATCTTGTGGAAATGCATGTTAAAAACTACAAATAAATAAATAAACTTAATTAATTAATTTTGAAAAAAAGAAAAGATGGTATTGATTCTGGGGTATAGGTTAATATGGTACTGTGCTAAACTGCCTCTAGCTTCAGAATATTAAAGAACCAACTCAATGAGACTCATGATTATTCAAATGGAGAAAGATTAACAATACATATAAGAAAAAAAAGGATAAAAACAATTTCTATTTTCCATAACAAATATTAAATTAGTTTTGAAAAAAAACAGGTATTTGGCCTGCTGGTACAAGACATTATGCTAGGTGTTAGAAATGTAGAGGCTAAATATGAAAAGAAAAAGAAGGAAGGAAGGAA
>NW_027186502.1:4331213-4338627 GCF_028583685.1 Petaurus breviceps papuanus
GAGGAAAGGAAAGGAAAGGAAAGGAAAGGAAAGGAAAGGAAAGGAAAGGAAAGGAAAGGAAAGGAAAGGAAAGGAAAGGAAAGGAAAGGAAAGGAAAGGAAAGGAAAGGAAAGGAAAGGAAAGGAAAGGAAAGGAAAGGAAAGGAAAGGAAAGGAAAGGAAAGGAAAGGAAAGGAAACAGAAACTGTTGCAGCCATTATGAAATTTGTATTTTAGTGGGTGGTGTAGCATATACACAAATAAGTCTATTACAAGGAAAACTGGAGTAAGAGTGAGCATTAATGGGAGCTGGGTCATAGAGGGAAGGGATCACAGAAGGCTTCACAGAAGTGGTAGCACCTAAGCTGAGCTTTGAAGGAAGACAAAAATTGAGATAAAGAGGAAGAGTCTGAAATGCTAGTCTAAGGGGTTTCTGACCAGAGAATACCATGGCCACACCTGCTCCTTGTTAAGATTATTTCAGCTACTATGGGGAGGGTAGATTAAAGATAGAAGAAATTAAAAGCAAAAAGATCAATTAGGAGGCCACTGAGGCAGTTTAAGCAAATGAATTAGGATGATGACTAAATGAGTGTAAAACGAGGAACATGAAGTTGGATAGCCAAGTTCATTGAGTTAAGATTAGTTAATCTTTGTGACACATCCTACAGATAGATAAACAAGTTGGGCTTAGTAAAAGGGAAATTTTAAAATGCTTTTATCAATCCTAAACTCCAAAAAGGTAAATAATAATAGCTTATACTTAGATTGTTCTATATACTTTTCAAAGCACTTTCATATCCATTATATAATTTCAACCTCACAATAATCTTGCAAAACGAGATAAACAGGTATTATTATCTCCATTTTAGAGATAGGGAAACCTGGGTAGAGTTTGAGTGACTTTCCTAAAATTACTTGGTAAATGGTCTCCTAACTCAGTTTTCTATGATCACATAGTGAAGATTTTCACATCTTGTCCATAAAAATACTTACCTTAAAAATGAAAATATAGCTCCTATTCCTAGTCCACAAAGTTCACCATTAAGTTCAATGATGTTACCCTTAATAGATGGCCTGCACAAAAAAGTGAAAATTCATAAGTTTCAGTGCTAAAAAGTACAGAGCAATTATCTTTTCAAACATTTCTATTTGTTTATTATAGTCTGAAAAGAGTGAACTAAGGTTAACTCTACCTTGACAGCAAATGCTCTAATACACCATCCATTTAGAAAGTCATACAGACCATAAAATAACTTAAACCAAATCATCTGCTTTTGTCTCATTTTAAATACAAGACACTACTTTAAAGAAATTACTTTTAGTGGTGGCTAGCTGGCACAGTGAGTAAGAGAGCTGGCCCCAGAGTTGAGAGGACCCTGGATTGTTCCAGCCTCAGATACTTAACACCCATACAAAATAACTGGCCTATAACCTTGGGCAAGTTACTTAACCCCAATTGCTTAAAAAAAATAAAGAAATTACTTTTAAATAACCATAAATTATCTTTAAAGAACACTTTAAAATTTAAAAGTAGGAAATATTTTATCTCCCTATATTCAATTACATATCAATAACACATACAGGGTCTAGAATATTTTATAATGTCCCTTCCTTTTAAGTCATGTGTCACTAAATGAGACCTACTTTAAATACTGTCTCAATAGTCAATAATCAATGAGCATCATTGTCTATTTATAAAAATAATTTCATACAGAGGGGGATGATAGAAGGGAGGGCAGATTGGGGGAGGGGGTGGGTAGCCAGAAGCAAACACTTTTGAAAAGGGACAGGATAAAAGGAGAAAACAGAATAAATGGGGGGGAGGGCAGGATAGGATAGAGGTAAATACAGTTAGTCTTTTACAACATAACTACTATGGAAATGTTTTGCATAACTACACATGTATATTGAATTGCTTGTCTTCCCAGTGGGGGTGGGTGAGGAGGGAAGAAGGGAGAGAATCTGGAACTCAAAGTTTTAAAAACAATTGTTAAAAAGTTGCTGTTACAACTTTTGTTGTTGTTTCAGAAATAAGATATACAGGCAATGGGGTATAGAAATCCATCTTTCCCTACAAGAAAGTAAGGAGGAAGGGGGGAAAGGGGAAATAGCGGGGGAGTGGGGAGGATATAAGAGAAGACAGATTGAGGGAAGGAGTAATCAGTATTCTTGCCATCTTGGGATGGAGTAGGGGAGAGATGAGGAGAAAATTTGGAACTCAAAATCTTGTGGAAATGAATGTTGAAAACTAAAAATAAATAAATTCTGAAAATATTAATAATAATTATATATGTTGGTATGATGCACATTAAAAAATTTTTTTATTATCAGCTTGTTTTAAAAGTAGAATGCAGTATATATAAATGTAGTAAAAAAAAAAATTAGTATGGAATTATCCATGGAAAGCAAGGCTAATATATGATACTCCAAAAAATCCACATTTTCTCTACAATTCTGTTTAAAGAGTTAACAATATCAACTTTTTCCAAAGTTCTTTTTATGATACAGTAATGTACAGGTCTCAGATAATCTTGATCTCGGGAATAATTTCTTGTATATGTTACTGGTTATACTCGAGCTAAACTTTGGAAATGTCAATGCCAGTGCATTGACTCTTAGTTCAAAGACTAATACAGGAACAAGTTACATGCACTATGTTCATTTATTCGACAACCTCAAGAATCAGAACTATAGCTAAAGAACTAGAAAACACACAAAAACAATCCATGGGCTGCAAAAATGGACATTACAAAGTTCATGCACTCAATTTCAAGCACTTTAACTGTAGAAGAGGCCTTTAAATCTCCACTCGGTATTCAATTATTATAAAATCCAAACAATGGTGGTGATACAGTTTTAAAAACAGTATCCAATTAGATGCAGCAAATTACAAGTAGAAACAAGGGCAGTCACAAGAAAGGAAATGTGGATGGGAGAGTTGCCCAGCAATATTGAGAATATCATGATACCATCTCATACAGAAAAGAGAAAGCTATACATTAAAAAAAAAAACCTGTTGACACTGATTCCCAACTCACCCCCGCTGTCCTCATTTTATTGTCTCTAAAAAACAGAATTTGTTATATGGGATGGCTCTCTGGGAAAGGGTGGTTGAAACATAGTGAGGATAACTATGATAACATAAAAAAAAGACATTAGTAAAAACTTATTTTAAAAATAACCACAAAACAAGAAGTGTGGGTTGAATTAGTGTGTGTTAGTTGTCTCCCTGAAGGTTTCACTTTTAGCAGTGATCCATCAGACCTCTGCTCTGAACTTTAAAGTGGAGGTAATCACTGAAATGACCTAGAACTAGTGATCTAGAAAGGAAAAAGTAGGTATAAGAGATGAGAAAGGGGTCAGGCATCACTGGGTGCTGGTGGGGTGTTGATACAATTCTGCAGTAATGTTGGATGTAAGTCTAATCCCCTACTCAGATAAAAAAAAAAGAAGTGATACTCAGAAAGGAAGAAGGACAAAAAGAACAAAACAATTTAGAAAAAGTAATAATGTAATGAATAAATATCATGGGATCAAGACTAGCAATTTGAAAAATGCTCATTAAAAGGGAAGCAAGTGAATAAACTCTATGGGGCCTCCAGGTATGATCATGGAACAACAGCAAGAAACACTAGAGTCATTTTTAAAAAGAAATAAAATAACCAAGAGATATATTAAAATAATAGGGAAAAATTCAGAGAGGAAATTAGAGCTCTCTAAGAAGAAACTAAAAAGGCAAACAAGAAAGAAGACAATTGAGAACTTATGATGAAGAATCCCTAAAAAGTAGAGTGGGGAGAGTTAGAATTGAAAGGACAGATGGATCTGAACTTAGGTCTTCCTGACTCCAGGCCCAGCACTCTCCAAATGCATCCACTGCACCCAGAAGTACAGAAAACAGAAAAGAAAGTGCAGCTTAGTAAAATCCAGAGATAAATCTGAAGTTTAACTCACCAAGAAATATAGCAATCAAACTTCAAACCTTCATCATCAAACAAAAATACTGCAGGCAGGAGAAAGTTGTTTACCTACCAATGGGGGAAAAATAAACTATTTATGAGAAACGAAAGAAGAAATTGGAATATAATCTTCCAAAAAAAGATCATCATATCATAAAATATAACCTACAGAAACTGAGATTAATCAATTTTTTTAAATGGGTTTCAGTAAGAGGGAGAATATTTGAAACATTCCTTCAACAAAAAAATAGGGGTGAGCAGGGTACTTAAACATTTCAAACAAAAGAAACACAAGAAAGGTAATTAAGTACAGGTAGCAACAAAAACAACAACAAAAACTAAGGAAAGAAATTAATACTTTCATTTTCCTGGGGCTACACAAGGCTACTATTTAATGAAACTTTTAAAAAGAATTGTTTAGCACCAAAGAGAGAACAAAAGAACATGTAGGAACAAAGGAATTTAAGTGACCAAAGATATAGTAAGGCTAAAAGAGTCAAAGTGAAAGCAAGAGAAAGAATTAAAATTAATATTTCTTAGAATAAAACTCATAAGTAAATCAAAGTTGGGAGGAGGGGTTCCTCTTATCACTGAAGAGAAACTGCTTGTAGAGACAGACAAAAGGAGAGTCTAAGATTAAGAGAACAGAGGTTGTCAGTTTTTTATTCTAATACCCAGTCTAAGGAACTGGGGGTGGAGAAAGAGGAGAAAATCAATATGGATGAGGGAAGAGAGTAGAGATAAAGTAGGAATTTGGTTCTACCTTGAGAAAAGAAATGCTCTGAAATCCCAGGGGTGGAAAGGGGTGAAAAGGTGGTTTGTAATGGGTTCACTCAGAGGACAGTGGATATTTCAAGAGACCTTCTCTAAGCAGGGGTCATGCTTCTTAGGACTGGGAAGGAGAGATCTGGACCCTTACAGGTGTCCAGCATGGTAGGTAGACAGATGGAGGAATATAGGTCTAGAAGCAGAAGAGGCAAGTCGTGAATTTAAGAGCATGAAGTAGAAACAGACCCCTTAGAAGAGATAGAGAATTATTTTTTTTACCAAAGCATACTTTGATGAACTGATACACCAAAGAAAGTAAAATAACAATATCCAAAAGAGTGAAAATAAAAGAAATGGCAACAATATAATATCAGCAAATTTTTAAAATTGCACTATTTGCTTCATGTTCTTTATACTGCTACCTCCAACCCAACCAAGACACCATACTATTGGTTCCTAAAAGTAATGGCTACATCAACTACTAAGTCACAAAAAGTTTTAAACTAGCTAGGTTGGCAATGAGGATGGGCCCTTATCAGCCCCCCAAAAGTCCTTAAAATGTATAGTTACCAGGGCAGCTAGGTAGCGCAGTGAATAGAGCACCAGCCCTGGAGTCAGGAGGATCTGAGTTCAAATCCAGCCTCAGATACTTAACACTTACTAGCTGTGTGACCATGGGCAAGTCACTTAACCCCAATTACCCTGTCTTCCCCTGTCCAAAAAAAGAAAGTTATAGTTAGCCTGATACTTTCCACTAACATAAGATCTAACATGTGGGATGCTCATATTAGTGATTACAGAATTAAGTAGAAAGTTTGAATCTAACTTCAGAATGGGGTAGACAAGTTTCATCAACCCATATTACTAGAGACTCTTCCCATGAATAATTCAACCACAGTCTCCCCTTATAAATGGGAAGTTCAACAGTTCCTTGGGGGAAGGCAATAGTAGGGGACCCAGGGAACAGCAGAAACCTTGAGAAAATGATTGAAGAAAGGTATAACTAATTCCTAATACAATAAGAAAATAATATGAAGTAACAAACTCTCCAAAAAAAACTCTTAAAGAAAATTATTTTACAATAACTAGAACTAAAATCACCTTCTCACAGGTTATGTGATGATTATCAAAAGAGATTGGAAGACCTAATAAAAGAAGTGAAAAGAAATAACAACTTATAGTTGAAGAGAAGAAACCTTAAAAAAGCAATGGATAACACCCCAAATGAAATAATAATAATAGTTATACAAATATAAGAAGTGATTGAACATAATAAAAGAAAAAAACCATGAACAGTTTATTTAAAAAAATAAATGAAAACTGCTCAGATCTATTAGAAGTAGAGAGCCTAGTGAAGACAGAAACAATCTACCCATAACCTCCTAAAGGAATCCCCAAAGTGAAATATACCAGAAATTTGATACCTAAAAATCCAGAACTACCAGGACAAAGAAAAAACTCTGCAAGTATATATATATGGAATCACAAGCTATAATAACTTACCCTGCAAAACTGAGTATCATCCTACAAGGCAGAAAATGGACATTTAATGGAATAGATTTCAAGTATTTCTGATGAAAAGCCTTGAAAGTCTGAAATGCAAACACAAGAATCCAGAGAAATCTAGAAAAGTAAATTTATTTTTGTAATTAGAAAGGGCAGTAAAATAATGCAGTGCTAACTTTCTAGCAGAAGGAGAAGAAACAAGTGTCCCTTCAGAACTTTAATGTCTTCAAAGAATATTGAGGGAGTTAAGTAAGAAAAATAAAGGATTGGATATGAATTGCCCTGTTCTGAGGGTTTGAAGAAAGTAATAGAAGGGCAGGTAAAAGGAATGCACTACCATAGAAAAAAGGGAAAGACATAGTATTTTTCTTTTTCTCATAACTTGGGTGAATGAGATTATATACAGACATGGAAGAAGGGGGCAAAGGAGTATCAGATGAACATAACGTTTATCTGACAGGAAGATTGAAAATACACGACATACACAAGTGCACACATGTGCACACACACACAGAATTTGGTGCACAAAGACACTAAACTCAACAGACTAAAAATTGAAGATTGGGAGGGGTTGCTGGAGGAATGATAACACCAGAGATGAAAAGTCCAAAGCAAAACAAACTTCCTGATATTGAATGGAGGATTCAAAGGGAGTGGGGAAAAAAAAAAGGAAAGGAAAAGACTTGGAATATTACAGGGGAATGGTTGAACAAATGCAGAATACAAATATAATTGAATATTATTTTGCCATTAGAAATGAAAAAAGATGACATCTTGATTAATGATTTGTTAATTATAAAGAGAAATTACAGAAATAATAAATGAGCATGTTAGAGACAATGATAACAATGAAACAATATACATAAATTTGAGGATATAGGTAAGGCAAACTTCAAAGGAAAAAATTATGCAAATGTGCAACAGATCTAGAATTTCATAAGTGGACAAAGCTCTAGGTATGAGAACTCCCACCCCTAAGGAAGGTCATGATCCATAATGGCCTTACTACCGTAGCATGAAGGCATTGTGTGAGACATGTAGAGGTTAAATGAATTGTTCAGGATTGCAAAGCTAGTAAATGACTGATAGAATTTGAACCCAGAACTTCCTAAGCCAAAGACTCTATCTGCAACAACAGATAGACAGGCAGACGGATAGATAGATAGATAGATAGATAGATAGATAGATAGATAGATAGAT
>NW_027186502.1:4338637-4367087 GCF_028583685.1 Petaurus breviceps papuanus
GATAGATAGATAGATAGATAGATAGATAGATAGATAGATAGATATAGACAGATACATATAAAATATTTCTGAAAATATATAAATGTTACAAGCGTCCTGCCATCCCTCACATGTGAGAATGCCATGGCTAATTGGCCTGTGCTCTCCTGCATCCATGGAACCACTGATGAGCACTCCGTCTCAAGGATCTACAAGGCATACTTCAACTACCCTGGCTTTATACTTAAAACTGCTACGTTCCAGGCTATAAATCCAAGGCAAATCACTTATCATTGCCTTGTTTTGTCTCCCACTGAACCTAGCACATTCAGGTTATTAATATTCACTCTGACCTTAAGTTCATTGATAAGCAATTTAATTGAATTAGTGAAATATGACAAATATATTAGACATATTAGAGTGCAGTATCTTACTTCTCTGTTCCAACTCCTAAAGCAAAACTATTTCCTTTCTCTTTTGTCATCCAAGGTAGAGGAGAAAGGAACCTACAAGCTCAGTATCTTATCATAAACTTCCCACGTGCCAGCCGAGAGGGAGAGCACAGGTAATTTAACTCCTAACAGGATGCCACACTGAGAATGGAAAGCACAGAAGGAACACAGTTCTTTTGCTAACGGCTACATATAGAAATAGGATCAGAGGATCTTAATCTCCAGGGTCCAGAGGATTCAAGGCATTGAAAACTACACAGCTCATTTTTCATCTAGCTTGTATTTTTAAAATGTCTGACAACTTTAGCAATGAAAACACCTGGCAACTGACTGCCCAGTGCCCAGTAGCCACTCTCCTCCAATCCCTTCTTGGCCAAGACCGGAGTCTTGACAAGCCAGAACTGGAGGAGGAGAAAGAAGGTAAGTGAGAGGTCAGTCCTTCCTCACAGCTCCTTAACTCATCAGGATGGAATTAGAGGTATACAATTGAGTTCATTGTTTCATTACAGAAGTTAAACCCACACAGGAACAGTTGAATTTTTTTGAAGAAACAGAGTGAAGGGTCATAAATATTTGTTCCTAAGATACGTACTGACTTTTTCCTGCTCCTAAAGCACTCTAAGAGAAAGAGTTCCTAAGGGGATTTAGGAGACATAGGCTTCTGAAGTAATGGAATTTCTCCCTATATTCTTCATGATACTGAATATGCAACCCAAGCTGTTGATGACTCAACCATCCCTTCATTGAATTAAAAAACATATTTCCATTTCCCTTTCTTTGCCCAACGTCCTGTTGATTAGAAATTACTTTACTAAAATCTTTGGAGAAAAGTTTTTTAATAATAATTTTTAACCTCATCTATGTTTCCCTGAAAGTCTCTTAGAAAACCTAAAGCCTAACACCATATATGGAACCACCTTTAAGGTTGAAAAAGGAGCCAAGAGGCTTAGCCATTATTTCTTTTTCCTTTTTCTCCTTCAACCTCCACAAATCCTTTGTCAGATCCTCAAGTCAAATCAATCCAAGTTATTCTGGAACTGAGGAAAACCAGAAGATATTGCATTGACAATTCCTAAGGAATCACTGCCTTTGAGATAATGGGATTGTACTCTCACAGATATATTTCCTCCACCTTCCACTGCCACCTCCTCCCCCATGAAAAAATTTGTAGTCCCTGAATATTGTATGTAATACACTATCTTATCTATAAACATCCATCATAAGCATAATACATTAGCAAATAGAATAGTGACATGGAACAATTACCAGGGTAATTTTTTAACATTTTACCTGCCCATGACTAGCACATCATTCACTTTAAGTTGGATTCCACCAGTTGTGAACTGATCCAACCATTCTGGAGAACAATTTGGAACTATGCCCAAAGGGCTATAAAACTATGCATACCCTTTGATCCAGCAATTCCACTGACAGGTCTGTATCCCAAAGAGACAAAAAATAAAGGGAAAGGACCTATGTATACAAAAATATTTGTAGCAGCTCTTTGTAGTGGCAAAGAAGTGGAAATTGAGGGAATCCCACCAATTGGGGAATGGGTGAATAAGTTGTGCTATAGGACTGTGATGAAATACTATTATGCTATAAGAAATGACAAGCAGGATGATTTCAGAAAAACACTTGGGAAGACTTATATGAAATAATGTAAAGTGAAGTGAGTAGAGTCAGCAGAACATGGCATAAAGTAGCAATATTGTACTATAATCAACCTTGAATGACTTAGCTCTTCTCAACAATACAATGATCCAAGACAACTTTGAAGGACTTATGATGAAAAATGCTATCCACCTCCAGAGAAAGAACTGTTGGAGTCTGAATGCAGATAGAAGCAGACTTTAAAAAAAAAAAACTTTTTTCTATTATCCTTGGTTTTTTCACTCTGTATTTTCTTTTGCAATATGGTTAATATGGTAATGTTTTGCATGACTGCATGTGTATAATCTATATCAAATTGCTTGCTTTCTCAAGAAAAGGAGAGGGGAGAAAATAAAAAATTCAAAATATTTTTAAATGTTAAAAAATTTTGCTTACATGTAATTGAAAAAAATAAAATAAAACCTTTAGAAACAGTTAAAAATAAATTAAAATTGGATGTAGTGACCATTAGCATACACAAAATACATATATAATTTTTAGAGTATCAAACATCTCCCCAAATAGCCCATAATGTCACATAAGGCATTTTCATTATATTTTTTATTTTCATTATATTTTTTTCCATAGAGTCAACTAAAACTATAGGTCCCAACTGTTCTCCACTAATCCCACTGCTTTCTAACAATATCCCAACTACCAACTGAAAAGCCATGGTGTGATTTTAATCACAATCACAATCACAATCATAACAGACACGGCAATGCATGCAAATATTCATCACAATAATAAGCAATAATGTTGTACTATTGTGTGATTCTGTTAATATTTCCACAAAACTAAAAAAAACACAATTCCATTAACACAATGCATATCAAATTAACACTTTATGAGGGGAGGGAGAGAGATGGTGCAATGAATAGAGCACTGACCCTGGAGTCAGGAGGACCTGAGTTTAAATCTGGCCTCAGACACTTAACACTTACTAGCTTTGTGACCTTGGGCAATTTGCTTAACCCCAGTTGCCCTGCTTTCCCCCTCCAAAAAGCAAAAAAACAAAAACAAATTAACACTTTATCAACATGAAAGAAAACAATGAAGCAAAATTTCATCTGCTTAGGCAAAGATAACAGTGGAAAAGAAAATTCAGAATTGTCAATTATATTATAGCTTATAAGAAAAAAAAATCAGTCAAAGAGAAAGATCCTCAGTCTCTCCCAGAGATCACATATGTATCTCTTCCCTTCCTCTCAAAAAACAAAAAAATAAATCATACTGGAACTGAGGGGAAGAATGTTAAAACACATTCTACTTACTCTCACTTATAATATGTTGATTCTACAGGTAACAACACAGCACAACCTTTGAGATGTGGGGCTCCAGAAGACTATTCCTTTCTCAAGGCACTTTATGGATCACACTGTTACATCCCAGGCTCTATATTCTCAGTTACTCAGTCACTGACTGCCCACTCCCACCTACTGGTAACTCCCTCTAGTATATCCAGGCTGTTTACATTCTTTGGTACCCACAGTTAATCAGTTTAATTAGATTAGTAAAAGCATGAACAAAATATTAAACATGTCATAGAGTACAACATTCCACATACTTCCCAACTCCCAAACGCACAGAAAAGAAAGAATTGAGGATTTAATTTTAAATAGAGAATCAAAACTTTGGCCACCCCCCAAACAGATTGAAAAAAAAGAAATCTTGAAAATTGAAGAAATAAAGTTAGAAAGGAAGTAATTGCAGAACTGACTAACTAAATGAAGAATTGCCTTTAAAAAAGATTAATAAAGCAAACCATTAGATAATGTGTTTCCCCTACCAAAAAAAAGGAGAGAAAAATTAGCCCCTTACACCCTGACTCACAATCTCACTACTCAATTGGTTAACAAAGATCTCTGTTTCCATGCTCAACCTCATGGTCTTTTCTCAGTCTTCATCCCAAAACCCTAACATCAGGTGACTGTCTTGCTCAGTGACTGGTCATTACTTTATATGGTAAAAGTCTAAATCTCTCCCTCTGGCAATATATAATTTGACCCCATTTCACTTTATATCACTTTAATCCCCAATAGTAATCCTTTGTTCCAATTTAGCTATACTCCACACAGTATATAGTTATATATCATGGTCATTCCATACTTTAATTTAGAAAGTATTTATTTAGTATGTTGTACCCAAACCCAAATCACATGCCACCTGATTTGGAGCCTACCATTAAGCCCCTTTATGTTTGTCTTTGTCTCTATTCTACATCCTGTAATAGCTTGAAACAGCTTAAGGTGTAGTCTTGGGTATTGCCCAAGGTGTATTCCCCTAAACCCCTACTTCCTGAATTAGCATTCTATATATCATCACTATGTACAAGGATCAGTCCTGGGGTTATGGTACAAGTTTATCTAAAGTTTTTCTTAAGAAGATACCACCCTGTATTCAGAACATGACCCTAGCCTGTCCCCATTACCCAATGTCCCTCCACCCTGTACTCAAAACATGACCCCTAGCCTGTACATCACCCTGTACCCTCCACCCTGTTCTGGGAGTGACCCCCTTTCCAGGAAAAGTTGCATCCTTGTTCCCTTGCGTTATTAGCCCTGAGCTATATCTAACCAATGGCAGTCCTTGGCTTCTGTATGTCATTGCTTATGCGAGTTCCCCTCCCCAATTGTGGTTTTAGCCTTTATAAGCACTGCATGTGCCCCAATTTGGTGCTGCTTGATTTGAGTGTATACTCCAGGCAGTCACGTGCTTAATCAGTAAATCCACACCTAAATTTACCTTGAACCCAGGTCTCAGTTCGCTCTTATTCTCTGCACAACAGTACCTACTATGTTCTCAGCACTGAACTAAGGATACAACAATAAAAATAATTATAGTGCCTACCTTCAAGGAGCTTCTGTTTTAATGGAGTGAAAGAAACATGTTTACAGATAAGCAAACCCAATATAATTCAGGGGGATAAGGAAAGGCCTTCTTTAGGAGGTGGTACTTGAGTTAAGCCTTGATTAAAGCTAGAGTTTCAAAGAGGGAGAAGTGAAGAGGGACAGTGCATCAGGTATGAGGGATAACCTGTACAAAGACAGAGTAACTTAGGATAGAATGTGTATGTAGGACAGCAAATAGGTTTGTTTGGCTGGGATGCAGAGTATGTAAAAAGAGAGTGATGTGTAATAAGAATGAAAAGGTAATGTTTTAAAAGCCACCCAGAGTCATTTGCATTTTATACTATAGCCAACAGAGAGTTACTGAAATTTCTTGAGTACGTATAATGGTAATGAGAATTTGAAGATCTTCCCTGTCCTTTAACAGACCTAAGTGAATCTAAAGATCTTCCCTGCTCCCCAGTAGTCCAAATGTAATCACATGGAGCCTGTGGTGGGAGGAGCTTGCTGAACAGGTGGAGCAGAGATGGGAGGAAGATGAGAATCAGAGCAGTTAGAATAGCGGGAGGAGAGAGGACACAGGCAAGGAGACAGCTAGGCTTGTGAGTATTTGTTTATGGGAAGGCTTTGGGATGGTGGTGCTCCCTACAGTGATAAGGTGTATTAACTTCTTTGTTGCTATGATGGATTTTGTTTTCTGGTGTTAGAATTTGGCTTTCTGGTGTCTGAATTAATGTTTTGCTTCTGTCTTCTATATGGAGAGTCTGTTGTATTTTGTGATTCAGAACTATGCTGGCATGTTCATAGTTACCTCAATGCTATGAATATCCCATTGGACCTATAGTAGGCAAGTGACATGTGGAGACATTTGCTTTGTAAATATTGATTTGGCAGTTAGGTGGATGAAAGATAAGGAAAGGGAAAGACTGGAAGAAAGAAGGAATATTAATTAGGAATCAATTAGGTAATTATGAGGATACTGTAATAGTCAACATGAAATGACATGTCTAAATTAGGACGGCGGCTATGTCAGTAGAGAAAATAGGACATACAAAATGAAATTGGCAACTGACTGGATGCCTCTTCCTCAAACACTAGTTGTAGAAGCCCAGGCAAATCACTTAAACTCTATCTGCCTCAGTTTCCTTATATATACATGGAGATAATATTATCTACCTGTTGGGGTTGTTGTGAGGATCAAATGAGAAAATACTTGTAAAGCAATTTGGAAACCTTTAAGTACTGTATAAATGCTAGCTCTTGTTTTTGTTGTTGTTCTAGGGATGAGAGACAGGTAAGGATCAAGATTATGAACTTAAGTAACTTCAACAAAGATAAACAAATTTGGTAAAGAAGGTGGGAGGAAGTATGGAGGGGAATAATGACCTCCATTTTAGATATGATAAATTTGAGATACCTACAGGAAAAGCAGATGGAGATGCATAAAAGATAATTGATGATGAGGAAATGGAAATCAGTAGAGAGAATGAAGAAATGTATATACATACATACACACAAACACACACACACACACACACACACACACACACACACAGAAAGTGTTCAGGGAGAAGAGAAAAAAGCCCACTACAGAGCCCTTAGGCACAGGAACTAGAACATAGTTGACAACTGAGAAACAAAAAATGAGGAGAAATAAGACAAAAACTATGAAAGTGTCATGAAGACACAGGAAGCAGAAAGTATCCAGGGCAGAGTTTCTTAGCCTGAGATCTATCAACTTTTTAAAATAGTCTAATAACTATTTCCTTATAATTGGTTTCCTTTAACTATTTAAAAACATTATTCTGAGTCCACAGGCTTCACCAGACTGCCAAAGAAATTCATGATTCCAAAAAGGTTAAGAACTCCTGTTGCAAAAGAACAGGATGGTCAATTATGCCAAATGCTGCAAAAAAAAGTCAAGAAAGATGAAGTCTGAAACAAAAAAATCGTGGTATTTAGTCATTGAAATCACTGGGAAGAGTGAAGGATGACAACAATATAAACCTGGGAAAGATAATGATGCCCATAACAGGATAGGAAAGCTGTGAAGAAACAGTGGTTATGGAAGAAAGATAATAAACACCTCTGCCAAAAGGTGGGAAGCATGATTCATCATCATCAGTCTTTTGGAGTCATGTTGGATGTTCCATTGACTAGAGTTTTCAAGCCTTTCATAGTTTTTCTTTACGTTATTTGTCCTCATCATATAAAACTGTCCTCCTGGTTTTACTCACATTACCCTGCACCTGTTCATACAAGTTCTACCAGGTTTCTCTGAATTTTTCCTTTTCATCATTTCTTATGGTGGAATAACATTCCATTACATTCATATACCACAGCAAGCTTAGCCATTCCTCAGCTAATAAATACCCATTTTGTTTCCAGTTCTTTTCTATGACAAAGTGCTATTATAAGTACTTTCTTTCATCTCTTTGGGTTCTACAACTAGCAGTGGTATCATACAATCAAAGGGCATGTACAACTGAGTGACTTTTGGGGTAGAACTCCAAATTGATTTCTAGAGTGACTAGATCAATTCATATCTTCACCAACAAACATTATGCCTGAGGAAACTAACCACGATTTATGATATGTATCTATGGGAAAATTCATTCCACAGCAACGAATTTGAGGAGGGGGATTCTAAAGACATTATATTGCCCCTCTCCCCATCACCATTTCCTTCTTTAATAAATATTTCCCTGGTTCCTACTAATAAAGCACACCAACACAAGAACCACTTTTTGCTTTCCTACTTTGCTAAGAGGATCTCACTCTCACCACTATTACAGATCTAAATACTTGTATATATGTGACATTTATAAGTCAGAGGTTCATAAACTGGGCAACATCTGTACTGAAGTATTTCATTAAAGGAAACCTGCCTGGCAGTGCATAAGTCTATAAAATGAATCACTTCCAAATATACATTTTCCCAAGTTTCGGTTTTTATATACTAGTTTTTCTTAAGGTAGAGAATACCTATGTACCTCTAAACAAATAAATATTCTCAGACAGTCCAGTATCTCTATACTCTTTTTAATAATCTGTAGGGAGAAACATCTTTTAACTTTCTTTGACATTTTACATTAGTATTTAACAATACAGAGTGATCTCATTTTCATTGTAAAGGAAATATGTCTAATGTGTATATATGTATATTTTAATAGAGCTTGATATGAAAAGCCCTATTTTAATAAAGTCTTATGGCATCTCAATGCCATAAATTATGGCTAAATGTCTAAATTATGACCAAAATAGATCTTGTGATCTTTGTGATCTCATGATAGCTCAAGAGATTCTACCAACAAAAGACTCATGTAACCATTTGTTTCCTTCAGTTAACAAATCCCTGAGAATGCTGAAGATTTCCCTGCATTGTCACCATTTTCCAAAACACCCAAGCCCCTAAACTGAGCTCATGCTTACCTCCTCTCTCTTCCCCCCTCCAGTCAATAATCAACTCCCCCTTACATACTGTTTCTTGCATCTATGAAAATACTTCTGGTAATTATAAAGGTACAGAACCCAAATCCTATTTGGAGTTTAGAGATGGCTTTTATATTACATTATATCTTCTTATATCAAAACATCAGCTGAGATTTTTTTCTTCTGTACTTTAGTTTCCTTACTTCATTAAAAAGCAGAATCTTGGGGGGAATAAAAGAGTACAGATTTAAATTTAATTTGTTTGTGGTTGAAAATTGTGGTGCCATGTTCCTGGACTGTGCTTAGAGAAATGTATTATAGGCTGAAGTATATTTCCAATGACAACCTACAAGCAAGAAGGGGCATAAGGGATATCATCAAAGTAATGTATTATGAAAAAGAAAGTGGAATGGTCACATAGCACAAATGAAGGCATGGTGGATTCATCCTCTGTGGAGGGTCTATAGGAGAACATGAAAAAGATTCACAAAGAATGAAAAGGCATGGATAGGTTATAATCAGGGAAGACTCAATGAATGAGAAAATAAGTACAGCTTGCTCTCAACTAAGAGCACAGTATGGAGCCATGGAAAGACTATCGATATGGGTCAGAGGCTCTTGGTTCAAATACCAATTATGCCATTTTTTACCTGTATGACAGCAGCTTGGTGATGCAGTGGATAGAGTGGCTGACATGAAGTCAGGAAGACTCATCTTTCTGAGTCCAAATATGACATCAGAGACTTAATAGCTATATGACCCTGGACATGTCGCTTAACCTTGTTTGCCTCAGTTTCCTCATCTGCAAAATATGCTAGAGGAGGAAATAGAAAACCACTCCAATATCTCTGCCAAAAAAAAACCCAAATGGAGTCAAGAAGAGCTGGACACAACTAAAATGACTGAACAACATCTATAAGATCTCGGGCAAGATTTTTTTCTGGAACGTCAGTTTCTACATCTACAAAACAAGGGAGCTGGACTAGATGACTTCTCATTTCTCTTCCATCTCTAAAAATAATGATCTAATGATATCATAGTGTTTCTTAAACTCTTCCCCCCTCACAGCACAGTGTTCTTTACCATGAGGAATTGGGGCACACTGAAGTCAGCAATAAGTATTCTCTGCATTTGGGCTTCTCCTTGCCCTCCTCCACCCTCTTATTATCTTCCTTATTCTTCAAGGCTCAAAGTAGGGGGGCAGCTTTAAACCTCCTTAGAAGTAATTGATATCATGACCTTTCAGATACCGTGTTGGGAGGAAGCAAACCTCAGCTAAGAGTGGGGACCAGGCAATGGAGAAGACTGGAGGTAGGGAAAGGAATGTGGGTGAAGATCAAGCAAACCTCACAACACAGTAGGGCTCAGTTACACCCTTTGAGAACCACTGATCTATGATTTCCTCTCAGGTTTCACCACTACCTTCAGTACAGACTTTTGTCATGTAACCAGGATACTGTAATAGCCTCTAGATTCTTTTGCTCCAATTCATTTAATAGGGCTAGTATAAATAGGTTACACCCACTAACCCTGGGTGTCCCACAGGGCTTTGTTCTGGGCCCTGTTCTTTTTTCTCTTGATTCTATAGGAGGATCAGGAGGTGTCACTGTTGGGAGGGAGCCTGCTTTATGGTAATAAGGGAAGGAGATGAAAGGGAGTGAATAGCCCCTTCACCAAAGAAGGGGGTATAGTCCCACAGAGGTCTCTCATAGGACAAAGATTTTATATTCTAATCTTATGGGGCTCCCAGTGAGCGTGAAGTCCTGGCTAGTTGTCCAGGAACAATAAATAGGTGGTGGTACAGGGCAATCCTCCTTAACCTCTCTGAAGCCTCTGACACTGTCAATCATTCTCTTCCGCTCAATACTCTCCTCTCAAGGTTTTTGGGATCCCAGTTCTCATCTATCTGAGTGCTCTCAGATTTGGTTGTTGGGTCTTCGTTCAGTTCACACTTGCTAACCATTGGTGCCTTCTTATCTTCTCCCTCGATACTATTTCACTTGATGATTTCATCAGCTTCCATGGAATCAATTATCATCTTTGCTGATTTTTCTCAAATCTGCTTATCCAGTTATAACCTCTTTGCTGATTTCTAGTCTCACATCTCCAACTAGCTATTAAATATTTCAAACTGAATGTCCTGTAGACATTTTAAACTCAATATGTCCAAAACTCACTATCTTACCCTCTGCCAAATCATTCCCCCTTCCAAACTTTCCTATTGCTGTCATGAATATCACTATCCTCCAGTCATTCCAGCTTACAACCTAGGCGTCATCCTGACTCCATATTCTCTTATCCAAACTGTTGCCAAGGGCTGTCAATTTTACCTTTGAAACATCACTCATACAAGTCCCCTTTTCTTGTCTGACATTGCCACCACCCTAGTGCAGGCCCCCATCACCTCACATTTAGTCTACTGTAATAGCCTGCTACTAGATCTCCCTTGTGAAGTTCATCTTCCATTCAGCAGCCAAAATGATTTTTCTAAAACTTAGGTGCATTTCACTCCCCCCCAATAAACTCCAGTGGTTTCCTATGAACTCCAGGATCAAATACAAAATCCTTTGGCATTCAAAGCCCTTTATAAACTTAATTCTACCCCTTCCTTCTTATGCTTTATACCTCACTTTCCCCAACATATTCTCCAATTCAGTGACATTGACCTCCTAGATATTCCTCAATTAAGACCCTCCATTTCTTGACTCTGGGCATCTTCTCTGACTGTCCCCCTTGCCTGGAATGCTCTCTCTTTACCTCTACCCCTCAAATTCCCTGGCTTCCTTCAAGTCCCAGCTAAAATCCTACCTTCTACAGGAAGGCTCTCCCAATCTCTTTCTTTTTAAAAAAAAATGTCCAGTTATGGAATAAAGCAAGCATTTCTATAACTTAGTTCTATTACCATTACATATAGCACAATTAAAATAAAGAAGATTGCACAGGAAACTGCAAATCTATCATGCACAACTTGCTATTCCTTTCAAATATGCAACAAAATTATTATGAAAATTTATTTTTTCTTCCCTCCCCCCTCTCCCTAGAGACTACTACCATTAGGCCCAAACACATACGTGTGTGTGTGTGTGTGTGTCTATCCATACGTTTCTTTATCAGTTCTTTCTCTGGATGCAGATAGCCTCTTTCTTCATATGATCTTTGTAATCCCATATAGTTCTTATAACAATATTGCTGTTACTATATAAAATGTTCTCTTGGCTGTACTCATTTTGCTCTTCATTATTTTGTGCAAGTCCTGCCATGTTTTTTTTTTTCTACAGCCATTGAGCTCATCATTTCTTATAATATCACAATATTCCATCACAATCATACACCACAATTTATTCAGTCATTCCCCAAATGACGGGCATGCCTACGATTTCCAGTCCTTTGCCACCACAGAGCTGCTATAAACATACTAGGACATTTTAGTTCTTTTCCTTTTCCCCTAACTATATTTGGAAACAGACCAAGTAGTGGTATTGCTGGGTCAAAGGGTATACATAGTTTAATAACTCTTTGGGCATAATTACAAATTGCTCTCTGAAATGGTTCAATCATTTTGCAATTCCACCAACAATGAACTAGTGTCCCAATTTTTCCACATTCCCTCCAACATTTGTCTCCAATCTCTCTTAATTCTACTGCCTTCCCTCTGTTGATTATTTCCTATTTATCATGTATATAGCTTGTTTGTATATATTTGTTTATATATTGTCTCCTTCATTTGATCAGAAGTTCCTTAAAGGTGGAAGCTATCTTACACCTTTCTTTGTATCTCCATCAATTAGCATAATGTCTAGCACAGAGTGAGTGCTAATTGATTAACTGCTAGAAAATGCCAGCAGCCCTTCCCTCACCAATCAAAATGGCAACTCACTGTTCCCTGAAGGAGCCCTGTTCATTTCTACTTAGCATGCTTGAGAAGCAGTATGTCACGGTAGATAAAAGACCAACATTTTGAGTCAGGAAGTCTTGTATTCCAATCCTGCCCCATGACACAATCTGGTTATGAGGCCCTTGGACAACTCACCTGACCTTGAAATGCTCCATAAAACCCTATAAAGACTAGAGGAATTTCAGATCTTTATCAGTGGAAGAAGTTTCCACAGAGAGGGTTTGACACAGCAATAAAAGCACTGGTCCAAATGAAAGAACAAAGCAAAACCTAAGCTGTTCACTCCATCTGAAATGCTCTTTCCTTAATCTCTGAAAAGACCCAACTTTCATTCAAGTTCAAGGCTAACTGAATAAAACCTGCCAGTATAAGAACCATAATGCCCTCCTCTGAATATGAATTTTTATTTGAACAATTTTTTGGCACTTAGCAAACCATAGATATGGTCTAAAGGAGGCGATTCACTGACTCCAATGCCTCCATGCTAACAGCTAACTTTTTGTCTATGTGCTGCTCCCGATTGCTATCTGAAAAAAGAATGGTTCAGCCCTATGTCTACACCAAGGGCCCAGGTAAGTTGTTGAGGAAAGTTGTTCCAGAGGAATGAAGAGAAATAATGTTCCATCATCCCCATCTCATTATGAATTATAATAATATGAATAAACTATTCCTCAAGCCTATGTTATTGTGAAATGGCAAAGCACCAGTTCCACCCCCTCTCCAGGGCTGTGATGGATAAGGCCCCAAAGTGAAAGAGAAGCCCAGTCACCTCTATGACTCAGCTAGTGGCCTCTTCCATCAGCACTTTCTAACTACAAAGAGAGGTTGCTGGGTGATGGAACAGGAGGTGAGATTTTGCTTGCCACAGGACAGGGGAAATAACAGTTAATCAGGGTACTCAGTTGATCAGAGGAGCAAATGAAATGGTTGATGGTAATCACAAAAAGCTGGCAGAGGAGGCTACTAACTCAGATGGGTTAAGTGGCTGAATGGAGGATGGGCTGGAGTGGGGAGAGACTTGAGATAGGCAGACTGACCAATAGCCTATTGCAAGGGTAGAGAACCTGTGGCCTTATGGCCACATGTGGCCCTCTAGGAACTCAAGTGCAGCCTTTTGACTGAATTCAAACTTCACAGAACAACTCCCCTTAATAAAAGAATTTGTTTTATAAAACTTGGACTCAGTCAAAAGGCTGCATCTGAGGACCTAGAAGGCCACATGTGGCCTTGAGGCCACAGCTTCCCCACCCCTGGCCTATGGTAATAGTCTAGGTGTAAGGTGATGAGGGCCTGGCAAGTATAAGAGGAGAAAGGGGGTATATATGAGACATGTTGCCGAGGTGAAATCTATAGACCTTAGCAACAGACTGGATGGGGGTGGGGAAGAGGGTGAAAGATAAAGATGAGTCAAGGATAACCCCTGGGCTGTGTGAGTCTGAGGGCCTGGGAAGATGGTGCTGGCTTCTGGCTGTTCTTCATTCTTGAAAAGCACCAAAATGATACCACTGTGTTGTAGTCAAGGTACACTCTTGCTTTTCCCTTACCTTCCACATTTCATCTGCAGCCAACTCCCATCAATTCTATTTCCACAACCTAGTGTGGTACAGTACAAAAAATGCTAGTTTGAATCCCAGCACTAATATTTACTTACCAGCATACTCTGGAGTAATCTCTTAACTTGTTTGTTCTCAGTTTCCTCAATTCTATGAAATTGATGCTTCTACTTTAGTCTTCTGCTACAAAATTAGTTCAACCCTAATCGCCTTTAGCCTGAACTGTAATTGTCTCTGAAGTGCCTTTCTTCCTTCTTCCCCAATTCAGAGCATTGATTAATCCTCAGCAAAGGTGCTAGAATGATCTTCTGAAGTTGACCGTGTCCCCTTAACAAAAAATCTTCAGGGTATTTTATCTCAGAGAAAAAGAGAGTTGGACTCTTCTACTAATCATCTAGAGCCCTCCACAGTCTGGCTGCACCCTGTTTCAGCACTCAGTTGTGGAGTACAAAAATATCATGTGAACAAAGATGTAGGAGTTACGTTTGCTCTGGATATGTCAAGGACTAGACGGAAACAACCTGAGCTAATTGAGGGCAAGAAATTTCGTTCAAAGAAGCAGGTTGAGGCTTGATGCAACAGAGAAGCTTCCTGTCAATTTGAGCTGTCCAGAAATGGAATAGTGAGATGTTCTTTATTTCAAGTCTTCAAAAAAAGGCTTTAAAAAAATACTTGTTAAGTATATGTTAGAAGGGATTCTTGTTCAGGTACAAGTCTGAACTCTAGGAAGCTTCTAAGGGTTCCTTACAATTCTGAGATTGTATCTTTCCTGCTTCCACTTCCTTTCACATTAGTCCTTCTCACCGCACCACATTCCATCTGGAAAGGATTACTGGTGATTCCCCAAACTTGATGTTCTATCTCCTTTCTCCTGACATCTGTTCAAACAGCCCTAAAATACACTCTCTTGGTTTTGCCTGTCAGAATCCTTATCTTCCTTCAAGGCTCAATTCAAGTACCAAGTCCTCCATGAATACAATGGATTCATGATCCTCCCCTTCCCCTTGTCAGTGTTCCCTCACATGCTCAAATGATATTACATTTACTTCCTCTTCAACATATCATACGATGTCCCAGACCTAGACTCCTAGAAGGCAGGGACTCCAAGATAGCACTCTACCTCTTATGTGGTACCTTGCTTACTCCTATTTGATGAGAAATCTCCATTAGCCAAACCCAGTGACTCCATTGTCATTCTATGCCCATTCCATGTCTCTTCCTCTGTCCCCTAGTTTCTGGCTCTAACTGTGGGAACAATGACAGTTCAGTCCAAAATATCCTTCTCTGGCCTTCCTTCCTACATCTATGATCTTGCCCTGTTAGAATGTGAGCTTCTGAAGGGGATTTAGCTTTTGTCCTTTTGTACTGAGCCGACACTCAATAAATATTAGTGGCTCCCTATTACATCTCCCATCAAATATAAAATTCTGTTTGACTTTTAAAGTCCTTGATGACTTGACTCCTCCCAGTCTAGTTTTCCAGTCTTATAATTTATTCTTCTCCATATCCTACAGACTAGCAACACTGGCTTTCTTGCTGTTCTACACATGTGACACTTGCTGTCTGGACTCTGTGCCTTTTCATTAGCTGTCTCCCATGCCTGGAATGCTCTCCCTCATCACCTCCATCCCCTGGCTCCATTCAAGGCTCAGCTCAAATCTCACCTTCTGCAAAAGGTCTTCCTTGTTCCTTGCCTGCCTCGAATCCCCACTCCCATCCATTGATCTTCCCTCTAGGATTAGCTCCCGTTTATACACTATTTCATATTTACATAATTGTTTGTAAGTTGTATCTTGTTGCTTCCATTGGAATGTAAGTTTCTTGAGGGAAAAGGCCTACTTTTTGTCTTTTTTGGTATTCCCAGAACTTAGAACACACAAAAAGTAGGTGCTGAGTAAATGCTTATTAACTTGACATAAAAAGTGCTTTTTGTTGTTGTTATTGTTGTTGTTTAGCCGATTAGTTTTATCAGACTCTTCAGGATGACATTTGGGGTCTTCTTGGCAGAGAAATTAGAGTGGTTTACCATTTCGTTCTCCAGATAATTTTACAGAAAAGGAACTGAGACAAACAAAGTTAAGTGACTTGTCCAAAGTCACACAACTACCAGAAGTCAGAAGGTGGATCTGAACTCAGGTCCTCTAGACTCCAGTGCCAGCAATCTATCCACTATGCCACCTACCTGCCCCCCAAAGTGCTTCCTAGATACTTTTTCATTTTCATCCATCCATCCATCCATTCATTCTTTTAAGCTTTATATCCCCAGCATGTAGTACACAAAGGTTGCTTAATAAACATGGGCTGAATTGAATTGGTCTTATAGTATCATTTTTCTCAACAGCACATTCTACATATTGAATGAGACTATAAACTGTCTAAGAACATGTATCATGTGTCTCATCCACTGGGCCTATAGTAATATATTATATAAGTCTAAGCACTTGAAAATGGATGCTATTGATCCTTACTTAAAAAGGGAGGGGGGGGGCAGCTAGGTGGTGAAATGAATAGAGCACTGGCCTTGGAGTCAGGAGGACCTGAGTTCAAATTCAGTCTCAGACACTTAACACAAAAACTAGTCATGTGACCTTGGGCAAGTCACTTAACCCCAATTGCCCTACCTTCCCCCCTCCAAAAAAAAAAGAAAAAAATGCTTAAAGCAAATTCTACAAGGAGGTTAAAAAACCCACAAACTTGTCAGAGAGTTCTGTGGGGAAAATAACAATAAGATAAGGCAGATTTGTATTTTTTATAGATTTCTAATAGGAACCAACAACATGAAAATGGTTGTGACCGAACACAACAAAAAGTACTGGTTTGGGGATTTGTTTGCTTGGTTTTTTTACACAAATAAAAATTAGGTCACCAGAGAAATGATCAGGGATCTGAATCATAAATGTGTCACCTCACCATAAGAGAAACAGAACTGTCCCCTCCAATCAGAAGCTTGGGAGGGAAGGGGAATGGGTTGCATTGAGCCTTTGGATCCCTACCTCTGGGATTACAGATTCTAACCTTTCTCTCTGATTCCTGTCCTGCTGAGGAAGGCTATCTTGAAAGTCTCTCTGAAGCTAGTGGTGCTAGAGGCTGGCCAGAAGAAAGCCAGGACCCAGGGTGAGAATGTTTACATACCCTGCAGAGTACACCTGCCCTCCCTGTAACACTTGGCTATGCTCAATGTAGTTTTGCCAGAGTTCAGACCCAATAGCTACGTTGGTGTTGGCTTAGAGGCTGCAGGAGCCCTGCCTCAATTAACAGAACTGGTTTCATGCCCTCTCATATTAATCACAAAACCATCGCTATCACAGTCAGGACTGACTTAATCTTTGATGTTACATAAGCAACTTTTGGCAGACAATATCCTAAAGAGAAAATCACCTGCACTTCACAAGAAGGTATTTCCCCTTTCCCTTTCATGTGACTGGCTGATTTATTTCCCAAACAGATCCACTTCTCCCCTATGTCCCCAAAGTTTCCCATGGTAATCTAGTAATACAGTGCCTCCCTCCTGGAAGGAGGAGGTATGCATGCTTGTGGTTGGATGGATTAGATATGAGGTTAAACTCTAAAGACATTCAGATAACTGGAATTGATAAATCTTTGTCACACTGTTGCAGACTGAGTGACTGCTAAAAATCACCAGAGGTAATAAAGAGACATAGAAGGAATAAGGACAATTCATCAAATTTATCTTGATCCCTTAAAACCATAGCTATTATTTAAAAGCTATGCTTGGAAATTGTTGCAATGAATCATTTTTGTTAAAAGTTTGTTGTTCAGGGGCAGCCAGGTGGCTCAGTGAGTAAAAGCACCGGCTCCAGTGTCGGGATGACCTGGGGATCGAATCCAGGCCCAGATACTGAGCACCACACCCAGAAATAACTGGCCGCATAACCTTGAGCAAGTTACTTAACCCTGATTGCTTTAAAAAAAAAAAGTTTGTTGTTCTTTATTTTTGCCTTAATTGTTGCTTGTGGTGGCAGTAATGTATACAAAGTAGTCCCTAGAAATACTGAAGAACAAACTGTTACTATGCCAGAACAGACTGACCTTGGTGAAAACCTCCCATCTCTTTCCCAGTCCCAAGACTCCTACAAGAAACCTTCAATTCAAACATAATTGGTACAAAACTGAAATGCCATTAGAATAAACACTGAAGGCACTATTAGGGCATTATGGAGGACTAAATCCCTCCTAATCTACCTTTCTCCACTACTACCAATAGAAAAACAAAAACTAACAACAATAACAAAAACCCTTGTAATTTCTTAGCCTGGCATTCAGGGCACTGCATTACATAAAATGATTTACCTTTGCATTCTATAGTATGTCCCACTGCCTCTCTACATGTACCCCCTGCTCCAACCAAAGTGACATTCTTCTTTGTCCAAATACACTCTGTGCTTTGTGCATGCCATTCTTAAACACCTCCATGCAATTATCTCCAGCTGCCCTCCCTATGTGTCTCCATCCAATCCTACCTGGGATTCTGCTATGGTGTTAATGAAATAGGCTTTAGATAGTTACATTCCTAGGCTAGTTCACGTTTAATATTGTTTCCCTTGAGAAAATGGGCTCCAAGTTTCAAAAATACACTTTACCCTCCTTTCTACTTCTGGTGAATTTGGAAGCAGGGACTGCTTTAAAAAGTTAACTTTATTGCCAAATACCTATGGTTAAAATAGTACTGTTAGTTCTGTGTTTCATGTGCCCATGTCTTGCTTCACCAATGGTACTGTCAACAGTGCTACAACATAAGATGCTATTTCAGCAAAATTATGGATTAAATAGGCTTTTGTGATGGGTCTGGGAACAGAGCCACCATTTATAACACTGTTGCTAGAGATAATGAATATAATCCAAGTTCCAATCTGGGAACTTGGTGCACTAGTGACATATCTTCCCCTTCAGCACTATAAGCAGAGACTTTTTCCCATTCCTCATTCCCAAAACCACAGTGGCATAAGATAGGGTTACTCTAAAATACAAGATAAAATTCTCTTCTCTTTACATGTCATCTACACACATATATATGTGTGCATTCACACAAACACATATACACAGTGTTACAGCTTTTATCCGAAATCTTACTATATCCCATATGACTAGAACTTTCTCCCCAATTTCCACAGAACCAATGAAAAAAAGCTATAAAAGTAATATTGTGAAAAGAATACCAGATAACTGTTACCCTTTTTAACACAACAATCTCACTTCTAGCTTCCTCCTAATCTAGTTTTGCAAAGTAAAACAAAAAAGCATATGAAATACTATCTTCTGGCTTTGATGTATATTTTATTTATCTAAGAAGAGAAAGTATGTATGTGGAGAGTAAAAAGTAAATTCATTTATTATTTCTTGCTTTTTTCTGTCAAAATAGAAAAGGTACTTAAGTACCAGAAATCATTCTTCAATAACAGTTGAAACAATTTTAGGTTTTTAAAGAAACATTTGTATCTCTCAGATACAAGACTTAAGGCCCTTGATTATGCTCAGTGATTTTCAAATACATCCATCTGTATAGATATAGATAAGCAAATGTGCAGGCATACCTCATTTTATTGCATTTTGCTTTATTGTGCTTTGGAGATAATGCATTTCATTTTTATAAATTGAAGATTTGTGGCAATCCAGCATGGAACAAGTCTATCACTGCCATTTTTCAACAGCCTACACTTACATCGTATCTCTGTGTCAAATTTTGGAAATGTTCACAACATTTCATACTTTTCCATTATTATTCTATCTGCTATGGTCATCTGTGGTCAGATCTTTGATGTTACTATGGCAGTTGTTTTGAGGCATCAGGAACCATGCTCATACAAGACTGGGAAGTTAATCAATAAATGTATGTGTTCTGACTGCTTTACTCACTGGTCATTTCAGTCTCCCTCTCCTCAGGTCTCTCTATTTTTTGAAAAACAACAATATTGAAATTAGGGCAATTAATAACCCTATAATGGTCTCTAAGTGTTCAAGTGAAAGGAAGAGTCAACCGATGGGGCAAACTTCATTGTTGTCATATTTTTAAGAAATTGTCACAAGCCACCCCAACCTTCAGCAACTACTACCCTGATCAGTCAGCAGCCATTGGCATAGAGGCAAGACCCTCCACCAGCAAAAAGATTATGATTCACTGAAGGTTCAGGTGGCTGAATTTTTTAGCAATAAAGTACTTTTTAAAATTAAAGTATGTATATTTTTTAGATATAATACTATTGCACACTTAATGGACTATAACATAATGTAAACATAACTTTTAAGTGTATTAGGAAACAAAGAAATTTATGTAACTGACTTTATTTAGATATCTGCTTTATTGTGGTAGTCTGGAACTGAGCCCACAATATTTCTGAGGCATGCCTGTATATATATATTACTAATATTACTATTACTAATTGTGACTAATTGCTTATAATTACTACTAATTACTAATAATCTTATACATCATAAACTGCTGCCTATAATACATCTTCCTACAAAAGAAAGTAAATAACCTTCAGCTCTTATGAAGTAGATGCTACAAAGGAGTTTCTCAGGGCAATTATCAGTAATTTGCTTTCCTTTTAAAATTCTTAAGTTTTTCATATGTATAAAAACAATTATAAATAACAACTAGGATTTATACAGCACTTTAAAATTTGTTAAAGTACTCTCTCCATATAATTGTCAGTAGGCAATACCAATAATATCATCCCCATTATACATATGAAGAAACTGAGGGTCAAAAAGGGTAATTCAAACTCATGGCTCTTGACTTCAAGCCCAATATTCTTCCCACTATACCATACTGCATTTCACATTGCACAGGGGAGAGAAGTATGGAGAATGACATCACCTTTAAAATCCTACCAAATAGGTCAAGACTAATATTAAAAGTATAATAATTGCATGACTAGTGTTTTATGGGTTGTTCCAAGAGGACTGGCACCTCTGGTATGAGGGCTTGCCAAGCTCTTTTTAGCACTGCTCATCCATCTTTGGCATCCGCCTGTCACCTAACTCTCACTGGTGGCTCCAAGAAGCTGTACAACACACAACAGCCACACCCAAGTAAAATCATCTTGGCAGATGGGCTAAACCAGACTGAGGGTAACTGACAGCTTGAAACCTGTCACTGATTTAGGGGGATGTCTACCCAAAGCATTTGAAGGCTGATACAATGGGTAGATGAGAGGAGTTTGTTCCAGTGTCCATGAAGGTGACTGAAGTAGGCTCTGCGGAGTGCTTATAGGTTGATCAGATATTGAAGATGCCAAAGTGGTCATCCACTGCAACCCAGGCGTCATATTCTTGGCTTTTGTCTTGCCACTGGTCTTTGGTGACTGTGGAAGAGAAGATGAGGCTGATGGTCTTGCACATCTCTGCCTCATTTAAATCCAATTGATGCTCCAAATCAAGACAGCAATCATTGGTCCTCTTTGGGGAAAATAAACAAGAAACAAAATCGAAGGGTCAACAACATCAACTGCATGACCACTCACTAGAAAGAAATTCACATTTCTTCTTGGGGGAAGCTTCTGACTCCTGTTCATGTAAGCGTTAAACTAGTTCTTAGGCAAGGAAGAAAATTTCAAATAAGTCTAAAATTACACTATGTGTGAAAGTAACAAATTGCAACTTTTCAGAAATTCAAAAATCTCCATCAGTACATGATCTATATAGATTTAACCAAAATATCATTATTATTCTTCTGCTTTCCACTGATATCAACATGATTTAGTCATAGAAGGGATCTCAGAGATCATCCCATCCAGTACCCCCATTTTACAAATGGAGAAACTGAGGTCCAGAAAATCCAGGCAACTTGTCCATCATAGACAAAAGCCATGCTTAGACTTGAGTCTGTATCTTCATCCAATATTCTTTCCATTACATTATATGCTTATGATGTGTCAAACAATTTTTAGTACCTTTATAGTTCTGCTTAAATAGATTCAAGACCTGACCAGTCCTAAGCTAATGGAAGTTTTTTTTAGCACTGATAAAATCAAGTAACTACAATTAAGACATTAGGTATAGCCATATAAGTATTAAATAGTGTTTTCTTTTTAAATTTGAAGGGACAGTTGGATACTTTATCCCAGCCCCAAGGTGACAGAGAATCAGTGTGCCATTCCCCCTACCAAGTTTGCCATCTGGCTTCTGATCAGACAAGTCAACATAGCTCAGTAGGGTAGTCACTGTGTTGTGTCTATCCAATTGAGCATCAGCTACACTTCAGTGGCTTACAGTTTTGTCAAACAGTCTCACACCATTCCTCCACTCTACGAGTGCTTTCTCTGTGCCAAGAGTGTGGGGTGAAGGTCTTGTGACAGGTGGTGGTGGCCTGAATTTGAATTCCCAGATGGTGGGAAATACTAATGATGACTGCCATTCATTAGTGTCCCAATGAGCCAGAAACCCAAATCCAAATTGGAGGAATGTGCACAAAAGGAGAGAGTTAAGGACAAGATTCTATCTTTTCATACCAGGACATTGTAAAGATGAGATGGAGAAAAATGGGTGGAGGTGGGTAAGTAGTCTGTCCATTGTTTTGCCACTAAATGAGCTAACAATGGTGTAAAGTCAGTATGGTTTGCCAGAAACCTGGAATAAGTGAGCAATACTCTATTACAGATCATTGGAAAATTAAGTAATAACTTTTTCTTAAGTTACATTAGTACTAAAGGAACTGAAAAGCTTTCTGAACACAATTTTCATTCTTAAGAATTCGGCTTCTTTGGGGCGGCTAGGTGGCACAGTGAATAGAACACCAGCCTTGGAGTCAGGAGGACCTGAGTTCAAATCCAGCCTCAGACACCTAACACTTACTAGCCATGTGACCTTGGGCAAGACACTTAACCCCAATTGCCCTGCCTTGCCCCCTCCAAAAAGCAAAAAAACAAAAACAAAAAAGAATCTAGTTTCTTGGCCCCCAACCATATTTTCTCTGGGGTCCAGTATCCACTTAAATCAAAAATTTTCTTTCACACCTGCAGTAGAATTTGAAACATAATTCATTGAAAAGTACCTCAACATTTAAGCTTTTCTGGAATTATATGTTCATGAAATGAGAACTCAGTCTGCCTATTAAATATGTAAGGTGGCATTGTGATGAAACAAGTCAAATAGAAAACTCCCTGGGTATTTTGCCACCTGTTAACTCTCCACTCCTGCCACCCCGAGGCAACTAAGAGAGAGGAGGTGCATCTCTCTCAAAGACAGAACCCTCAGGAACATTTTCCTTCCCCTTAGCTTCCCCCAGTACAGAACATAGATAGCCAGCCAGGCAAAGTAGAAAACTACTACCAGATAGAAAGATCTCAGGGCTTCCTCACTTATAAGATGAGAGAGACTGACTAGATAATATCAAAGGTTCATTTTACCTCCAACTTTCGAAATATACAGATAACGCAAATTACCTATACACCGAATCTCATTACTTAAAAGAGCTGGAGGTCATGTACTCATTCAGATTCTTAGCAAGTGGTTGCTCCAGATTCCACTGCCAGCAAAGTAAACTTATACCTTTAACTCTGCTCCCTGGGCTTCCTAGTCTGACCTTGTCCCCCTAGGTCCACCACTCCACTCCAGTTCCAATTTACACTCAAGAATTATGTCACATCTCCATCTAGAAAGTTGTCACTCCTCAGGGAACCTTGAACAGTAATACTCTCTCACCTACTCAGCAGTCTTCAAGACCTCCCAAAAGGCTGGTCTGCCATAGCCTTCACTCAGTTTATGTAGTAACATGCATCATCATCTAGTTTCTTCCAAACAGTTTTCTCTTATAATGGTCTCCCTCCTTATCTGGCCTCCTGGGCTTCTTTCAAGTCCCAGCTAAAATCCCACCTTCTACAGGAAGCCTTTCCCAGTCCCCTGTAAAATAGAGATGCTCTCAAAACAAAATTTTGAGATGGGAATTATGTCATATCTGTCCATAGTATATAAAGATGAACACTATCCAACAAAATTAGAATCATGCTCTAAGTTGGGGTTTTCTTTGTTTGCAATTTCTTTGCAGTAGTGGTGATGGATTTGTACAGTTTACCTGTGAACCAAGGTAGATATTTGAGACACCTGATTGAGATCCAAGATTCAATCTATGAATGCAGAACAGAATGCAGCTGATAGCCCCACAAAAAGAACATACTCGTGACCTTTGGCAGCATTTTGACCCAACCAACTGGATATACAGTCACAGAGAATGTCATCCAAGTCACACTTGGATAGGATTTTTTTTTTTTGGGGGGGGGGGGAGTAGGAAAAAAGGGATAGAGCAGCAAATACTAAAAGAGAATAAAGTAATTAGCTATATATAGTGTATTCTCAATGAGAATTTGTTAATAGGTTTAACAATAATCATTTCACAGACTTAGAGTTAACAAAGATCTTAGATGCTATCTAATCCAACCTCTTATTCAAAGATGAGGAAAAGGAGAGAGGAAATAACTTGTCCGAGGTCATATAATTCTTTAGCAGGGTTAGACATCACATCTCCTGACTCCCACTCCAGTGGACTTTTCCCTATACCACAATGTCTCCATAAATTATTTATCTAAAATGTAGCTACTGCAGCATGACCTTTGGATTACTAAAACCTAGAGTCTGAGAAAAATTCATAGTTTTCAGGTGGTTTAACATTGCATTTATGAATCAGCATTCTACAATAGCTTGATTGTCAACTTAATACTTAGCCCAGTCAATTGCAGCTGCTGGGGAGTGGGGAGCTTAGAAATTTCCACAGAAGCAGCAAACTAGCTACTGACAGTAAAAACAATGGGCCTTTGGAGGCACGTTTTAAATTCACACAAAAGGAGCCCTAGTGGATTAACTTGAACATGAAGAAGGGAAGATGTAGCAAGGAAAGGTCAGGATTACAGTCAATGAAAAGACCAGTATAAAATCAAGTAACTAGTCTGTCCTAAGTCCTAATATGTTCAGGTAGCTGGATGGGTCAGTGGACAGAGTGCTGCACCTAGGGTCAGGAAGACCTAAGTTCAAAGATGGCCTCAGATACTTACTAGGTATGTGATTCTGGGTAAGTCACTTAACCTCTGTTTGCCTTAAACCACTGGAGAAGTAAATGGCAAACCACTCCAGTATCTTTACCAAAAAATCCCATGGACAAGTATGGTTTTCAGGGTCGCAAAGAGTTGGACATGACTAAATGACTGAACAATTCAACTATGTTCCTAAGTATTAGTGAATAGATATCAAGCTACCAAAATATTCTACAACTAAGGAGCTTATACCCTAATAAGGAAGAAAACAAGTACATAAAACAATAAAATAGCACAAATATAAAGTTAACAAATAAAAATATATATGAAGTAGTTAAATAAAAAGTAGTTTGGAGGGAAGGGCAGAAGTACCTGGAGGTTCAGGGGAGGCTTTAGGCAGAAGATGGTTTTTGAGCTGTGTCTTTAAGATAACTGATATAGATAGAATTATAGATATAAATATCATCTGCATAGAGAGAACGCTCAAACTCATGGAGGGGAGGGTGGGAGAGGGAAAGGAAGGGAGAACCTTGAGGAGCACCCACAGTTAGGAGGCAAGATATAGACAATGAGCCAACAAAGAAAGGGGAAACAGAAGAGAGCCGTGTCATGGAAACCTAGAAATGGTAGAATACCTAGAAGAAGAGAATGGTGAGCACTATCAAGTGCTTCAGATAAGTCAAGAAAAATAAGATCTACAAAAATTTTACAAGTATATAGAAGTGAATCTCTACAAGGCCAAGAAACATTTACAACACTGCCAGGGGAGGAGTCTGGATCTTGAGTAGGATGATCATGAAGAATTGACTGGAGGAGTGGCTAGATGGCACAGTGAATAGTGCACTGGCCCTCATGTCAGGAGGACCTGAGTTCAAATCCGGCCTCAGACACTTAACACAAAAATTAGCTATGTGACCTTGGGCAAGTCACTTAACCCTAATTGCCCTCCAAAAAGAAAAAAAAAGAGTTGACTGGAGGGGTGATCATGTGGCCTAGAGAGTGTCAAGATTGTGCCAGGCTTTTCTCCTTATTCCCAATTTGTTTCTTCACAAATTGGTTATTCAAACGCATGGAATGGACCTAGTTATTTTATAAGGAGAGATGATTCTTGCTCCCAACTGACTGATAGTCTACCTCTGATGTTAGGTGTTAACTAGCTAAAAAGATGGAAATTTCCAGAAGAAAAGATGCCAGATTTAGAAAATTACAAAAAAAGATTCAGGTTGAAAAAACAGGTAGAAGAAGGAAGCATCATTTAGAGTAGAGATAGTTTGTTGTGAGAAAAGGCTCCAAATCAAAAGGGTTTTTTTCAGACTAACACAATACTCTAACAGCCTTAAATTGTTAATGACTCATTCATGACTGAAGATTGTGATCTATAATCCTTTTTTTACTTTTTTAAAGTCTGTAGCTGTTTATAACTTAAATTTTTAAGTTAGTTACACTAGTAATAAATAATAATATTAATTTATATATAACTTTAAGGTTTGCACGGTGTTTTATATTCATCATTTCATTTATCTTCAACCATCCTATGAGGCAGATTCAAGTTTAATTATGTCCATTTTAAAGATGAGGAAATTAAGGTAGTGAGAGATTAAGTCCATGATCACAAAGCTTGAGTTGTCAGAATGTGATATATTCCTCACTATATTTGCTAGATCAAGGCTATTTGTTGTTTACAAGACTGCAAGCATGATAATTTTAACTTATGATTTTAAAGCTCATTACTGTATACAGAGTGTCCCAACATTCTTAGGGCAGTTCCATGCTTTAGTAGCTTGAAACTTCCCTAAGACTTTTGGAGTGCTTTGTAAAATAAAATTCATAGGAGGCCAGCACCAAAGGTTCTACAATTTACATAGTGTTCTACATTTTACTATGGGGGGAGGGGGGAACAACAGTTATTAGCAAAAGTAACCTGCAAAACGAATGTCTACCTATTTAAATCTTACTGGGCTTCAGTTTCCCCATGTTCAAAATGGGGATGTTGGTCAGAGAATCTGTAAGGTGCCTTCTAACTTTTGTACTAGGTGTGCAATAATATCTAAGCAAAAGCATAAAACAGAATGATGATTCAAAGAAACATGCATGTATACCAAACCTTGCAAAAATGTTTTGTTTTTTTCTAACTCCATACTTTTTTTTTCAGCTCTATACAATTCAGAACTTTATCATATAATATCACATAGTACCTGAGGGCATACCATCCAACTGGTAGAGCCAGGTCTGCAGAGATGACTACTTCTAGGTTCAGCTACTCTATGGAATCACAGACACTAAAATCACAGACCACTAGCCCTGACTGATTTGTTTACTTTTAAATATCAACCAAAGAATAAAAACTGGTTCAAAGCAAATGCATTTAATGATGACATTATAAAGAAAATGCAATTCCAACATTTCCCTTAAAAACCTGAGGTACACTGTCCAAAAAGTGTATGCCACCAGTAGTGAGTGCATATAATGAATGGGTGGGAAATGATATCCAGGATGTCCCAAAAGTTTCAGTGCGTTTTTAAGCTAAGGAGCTTACACAGGAAATGTTTCTGTCTGATGTACATGTGTAGAGAATACATATGGTCAAGACCCAGATGAAAAGGGGCAACTCACATACTTCCACTGCTGAAGAGCTGAAGATACCTACAAGAGATGTCATCACACAGCCTCAGATCCTATCTATCTATTAGATAATACCTCACTGGACAAATAATGCTCTATTAGAAACTGCTCTGCCAGATGCACACAAGATGATGCCAGGTACAACTCTGACATATATACAAAGCTTCTTACAGGATCATAGATCTGGAGCTGAAAGAGACTTCAGAAACCACCTAATCCAATACCCTCATTTTACAGATGACAAAACTGAGGCCTATAGAAATTAAGTTACTTGTCCAAAGTCAGTTTCACAAATGAGATCTGAACCCAGATCCTCTAGAGTGTGTTCTTTCCTTTTATTTTTTAATTTAATGTTATTTTTTCAATTAATAAAAAATTTTTATCCCTCCCATTTTCTCCCCTACATTCAAAAACAAAACAAAACAACAACAACAAAAAATCCTTGCAACAAGTATGCATAGCTAAGCAAAATCCACATTAGCTATTTCCAAAAACATATGTCTCACTCTGCATCTTGATTTCAGTACTTTTCTGTTAGGAGATGAATAGCATGGCAAGAAGAAAGCATTCCTTTTTTGTTCACAAGCCAGAGTGTTTTTTTTTAATAGTTGTTAGAAAAGCAGTCACCCTAGACTCTTGCCTTTTTGTCCCTTACGGAATGATCTGTCATCTTCCCTTCAGACTCTTGCCTATAAGGCTTCTCATCTCAAGTTCTAAGGATCCAAGTAATTTAAAGCAGAGTAAGCTCTCTCCCTCCCCCAGCTCAGCAGCTAGTGCTCTCAGGCTAGTCTGTTTTTTGTTTTGTTTTGTTTTCCTTTTGACTAAACTTCCTGCTCACTGGCCATGACAGACTTCTCTCTCTGTCTCTCTCTCTGTCTCTCTGTCTCTCTCTCTCTGTCTGTCTCTCTCTCTGTCTCTCTGTCTCTCTCTCTCTCTCTGTCTCTCTCTGTCTCTCTCTGTCTCTGTCTCTCTCTGTCTCTCTCTGTCTCTCTCTGTCTCTCTCTGTCTCTCTCTGTCTCTCTCTGTCTCT
>NW_027186502.1:4367187-4469333 GCF_028583685.1 Petaurus breviceps papuanus
TCTCTCTCTCTCTTTCTCTCTCTCTCTCTCTCTCTCTCTCTCTCTCTTTCTCTGTATATATAGTTCATGATAGGATTTTCTTAATTTTAATCTCTAAAGTCAAGTAAAGAGATAAGCAACTATCAAACAATACTGGGGTTTGAGTCCTCTAATTTTTTCACCTGTAGTTCTCTTGGCTTTCCAATGTAGACAAAAGGGAGAGGAAATGGCACAGAGCTAAACTCAGGGGGGCAAGGTCATTGTGTCTTCAACTAGTCTAGCCACATTCATTGCCTTTACTATAGAGATATGGCCAACAGAAATGGAGAAGGATTTGCACATACGCTTATACCATGTTTCCAAAGTATTTCATGTGTATAGGTCTAATCTCCCCAGTTAGACTCTCAGTTCCTTCTGAGAACAGACTGTACCCTATAATTCTTTTTTTTTTTAATCACAGAGCACTTAACATTGTGCTACGCATATTTGAGGGGGAGAAAGGATCAGCCTATGATGTCACTGATGTAGAAACTCCCAGTGAAAAAATTTGACCTACCAATGCACTGCCAAGTTAAACAACATAATCTCAGAGAGTTGCTCATGGCATGTGACTAGGGCAAGACTTGAAGTTAGGTGGATAGCCCTCAATCCACTATGTCATTCATTCTGTTTCACCTCTTAGGTGCACATCGGGTAGACAAATGTCAAGTATTCCGCACTTTACCACTTTGTCCTGTTTCTTAGACTTTCAGGTTTCTAAAAGTTTTTCAACTTGTAAATAAAAATTCAGCTAACTTTTAACAAAAACTTAGCCTGCCTTTCCTCAGAAGGATTGACTATGTAAAACAACCTGCATCTTAATTGTAGTGGGGGTGTTTAATTTAAAATTAGTACCCAGTAACAAGTTGTTTTACTTTTAGTAGTGATAGTATAGGCTACAATGAGCCACAAATTAGAAAAATTAAAAGTGTTAAGTGTAAATATTTATTATCAAGTAACATTCTCCTAGTTCTACAACTTGTATTCATCCTTATATAAACTGGGGTCCTTTAACTGCAATTTAAATAGATCTTATATCAAACAAGATTTCACACAATTTTAGACATAAGCTCCAAATGAAGAAACTTCTATCTTTGTGGTGGACAAGAAAGGACTAGAAGTGTGCCCTGCTGCAGGTGACAGGTTAAGATTGTTTTAAAACAAAAATCCTGATAGTGAGTTAAAGAAAACAAAGAATGCTACCAAAAGCTGAAGTTTATATCTTGAGGATATTCAAAGAAAATTAAAATGGAGCAATTAAGGTTACTAAGGAAATATCATTTTCAAAGAAAACTAAGGAAATGGTTAAGTCTTGCCCCCTAAAAAGCACACATATTGGATAAATAGGGCTAGCTTTAAATTCTGGATCTATACAGTGATCTATAGCTTGAGTCTCAGAGCCACATATCAAGATTCTCAATTAGAAATTCTAGGGGTGTCCAGGTAGCACAGTAAGAGCACTGGCTCCAGTGTCGGGATGACCTGGGGATCAAATCTGGGCTCAGATACTTAGCAACACACCCAGAAATAACTGGCCATGTAACCTTGAGCAAGTTACTTAACCCTGATTGCTTAAAAAAAAAGAAATTCTACTTGATTTCTTCAAAAATAGCCCTAAACAGTTCTATGAACTTAAAAAGAAAAGTTAACACACACATTTTGTGTTTACATGGCAAAAAGCAGGGAAGAAATTCTAGTTAGTTCTTCATATTTGGCCCAAAAAATGTATTAACAAATATACTTAAGCAGATCTTCATGAATACTGCTTAAAATATGGTCATTTCCTTTTTTCAGTGTTTATGATAAATAAAAAAAAAAAAGATTACTATGGGGGTGGTGCAGTGAATAGAGCACTAGTCCTGGAGTCAGGAGGACCTGAGTTCAAACCCAGCCTCAGACACTTAACTAGCCATGTGACCTTGGGCAAGTCACTTAACCCCAATTGCCCTCCAAAAAAAAAAGATTACTATGAAGATCACTGACATCTGCTGCAGAATATTAAAGAAATTCTACAGAGAAGTTAATAAGATTCTCCAAAACAAGCCAACATATGCCATGATTGTTGGTAACTACAAAAAAAAAGAGGGGAGAGGGAATGACAAAAGTTGGTTCCAATTTCAGAAATGAAAGAGATTAATGCTTGAAGTCTATCTGGAAGCCGCATTCCTATATAACATTTATACTTTCCCCTAGAAGATGTAGGATGTGGTTAGAATCAAATGACTTCATAAAAATAGAAAGGGTTGTATCTTAATCATCAGAAAATGACTGGTATATGAGTCAGATGAAAATTATCTGCTAGAGTTCAATGAGAACATAACCAATGAGGGCAACGGTTAAATCCAGCATGAAGACATAAGAAAGGCTAAACAATTGTGACAGAGGCCACTACAACATCAACCAGCTGTAGATACAAAAACAAACAAACAAACCAGCAAACAGGAAAATATATGATTAAAAAACAGAAAGTAGAGAAATGATACAGCAAGGCAAATACAAAAATGGAAACTAAAAATAAAAGAAGAAATCTATACAGTAATAGGTTTGTGTGTTACCCTCTTAGTCAAAGACCTTACAGTCCCCTTAAGAGATTTCTGACAAATATTCAGGGAAATTTCATAGGATCATAGCTGTAGAGTTAGAAGGGACTAAACTGTAGCCATCTAGTCCAATAATCCCCTCATTTAACCAATGAGGAACTAAGGCTGATTCGAAATTGATTCAAAATGGATTCGATATATTAATTTTTTTTAATCCAAATCAAGAGGAATTGTAAATATGTTTCAGGAGTCAGAATGGGACACAATGAAGCCAAGCAGAGGATAATAATAACAGTAAAATAAAAGAACTCAAAAGTTTTTGCTGAGGCAGTGAGAAAAACTGCAGCAAGGCTCCATAAAACAACCAGGAACCCAGAGCAGTAGCAACAGAGAAGTAGGAGCCCAGTGGGAAGAGAACTGCCAAGAAAAGCCATGATGCAAAGAGATAAAAAGTCCTAATGTATTAGGAACAAACACCAGCCTAATCCCTCAAAGAATTTCTCTCCAGGTACAAGCTTCTGAGCAGTTGGACCATAGAGGTCTTACCCTGGAGTCTCAGCTGACAGTGTTACATTTTTTTCTTCCACCTCCTTGGTAATGAACGATTCTGCCATATTTGAAGTTTTTGCTTTTTTAGACCTATGACTAACATACTCTTCTGCTTTACTTGTCCTTTTTGCTTTCTATGGGCATGATTCTTGGACCCCGCCAGGGTGGTGCTAAGTAACTGAACTACCATAGATTACTGTGAGGGTTCCTAATAAAACGTGATCCCTTCTCTGTTTCCTTTACATCAAAATAAACAGAATTGACCTATGTTTTTTAAGGCTGAGCACTGGTAAGGAAAGCTCAAGGCCACTCTTAGAGGTATAGCAAATACTTAAGTTCCCAGGTTCCACTTGGCCTTGAACCAAGTTAGAGGTGCCAAAAACATGGAGGCCACCTCTGGCACTGGAGCTATGTTGATAAAACAGAAGATAGAAGAACCAAATCTGTAAAATGAGAGCACTGAACTAGGTGGCCCTGAAGTTCCTTCCAGCTCAAGATCTGTGATCCTCCAGAGTGAATTAAAACAGAGTTGATTTGCTTAAAAGGCCAATAACACTGATAAACAATTAGCAAAATTAATCACAAAGAAGAGTGAGGGAAATCAAATTACCAAAATCAAAATGAGGAACAACATAATAAATGCAAAAGGAATAAGGAAAATTCTCAGTTATACGCCTGAGACAATTAATAATACTTTTAAAGCGACTGTTTATTAAAAAAATAGTAGAGGAACAAATTTATAAAACAGAAAATATATGATAAATAAATCAACCTCAGAGGGGGAAATTAAACAGGGCATATGAGTTATAAGATGAAAAGGACCATGATCAATTCACAAATAAATATCAAATATTAAAAGAACAAATTATCTTTAAATTAAATGAAATAACCTGAAAAACATAGAAAGATGCTGTTTGTTAGCTAATACCTAACACAAGAAATTATCAGTTTGATCCTCAAAGCTGACAAAGACAAAAAAAAGAGAAAGAAGACTAATCATAAAAGACATTTCTTTTGTTGTTGGACTCAAGATTTGATCAATATAGGGAATTCTTGGTGGAAAAGCACCCTTTACAAATGCAGATTGCCAAAGATCTGGTAATTTGGTTTTAGAGAGTTGCCTGGGACACAGAGATTAAGTTATTTGTCCAGGGTCACACAAAAGCCTATCCCAGAGGAGGCCCATCAATCCAGATCTTCCCATCCCTAAGGCCAGGTCTCTACTAAATCTCATTATCTTTTGATTGAATCATCTTTAAAAGATCCAAATATATCTTTTAAAAAATTGTACAAACATTAAACCAGGCCGTCCTCCAAGGCTCTATCCTAATCTCTCAACTCTTCTTTCTACATTCTTACTTTTTTTTTTTTGTATCTTTGCTACACAGATCATCTTCTGACAGATGACTCCCATTCTATATGTCTAGCCTACATTTCCAACTGGATATATGTCATGGAAATGTCAAACTCAACATATCCAAAACAGAACTCATGATCTTTGCATGATATTTGCCCCTACTCCAGATTTCTCTGTTTTTGTTTTTGGCACTACTAACTATATCTTCCCAGTCACTTAAATTCACAACTTCAATCACACTTGACTTTTCATTCTTTCATCATCTCTCTGTATCCAATCACTCATTCAGTCTTGTCAGTTTAAAGGTTCAAATGTTTCTCATATCTGTCCCTATCTACTCACATAATCACCACCAAGAATTTAGTTCAATCTCACTCGCCTATAAGTATGCAGCTTTTTAAAAACTAAGTCATTTGCCCTTCTCCAATACCTCTGTACTTCTCCCATTTTCTCCCATTTTTCAGATGATCAAGTGGTTCAGTGATCACACTACCAGTTTTTTCATGACCTATGTCCAAGGATAGTGACTTGAAGGAGAGAAGCTTCTCTCCCTTTTGTTCTGTCCTTTCCAGTTGAAGAATCAGTCTTCTTGGCAGAGAAATCAGATGCAAAATAAGATTTTTTTTAACTTTTTCTCCTTTAAACTTAAGCACCCCATTCAGTTCAAGCTGTTGTCCTATTTTGGATCTTCTTCCTCCATTTCAATATAACTAAAAAAAAAAAACTGTTCTCATTCATTACCAGCTTTCATTTATTCTTATCCTTAGTAGTCTTGCCATTTTTTGTATTTTATATTCATCTGCTTTTACATATCTTTATTTTAACCTTTTGCACATTTTCTACATGCATATTAAACATATTTTCACATTAGTCACATTGTAAAGAAGAATGAGAACCACAAGAGAGAAGAAACAAAACAAAAGAAAAGAAGAGCAAAGTCTGCTTCCCTCTGCATTCAGACTCCATGGTTCTTTCTCTGAACGTGGATGAATTTTCCATCCTGAGTCATTTGGAGTTGTCTTAGATCCTCGCATTGCTAGGAAGAGCTAAGTCTATCACAGTTAGTCATCACCCAATATTGCTGTTACCATTGGACATGTTTTTTAAAGCTAAATTCATCAATGAATCCCTTGTATATTCAGACTGGTCTCCCAACATGGATCAGGTTACCTTGGGAAGCTGTGTGTTCCCCATCAATGGAGGTCTTCAAGAAAAGGTTGGAGGATCATGTGTCAGGCACTGCATCAGTGATTTCCAGATAAGCTAGACTACATGGCTAAGGTCCCTTCTAATTCTGAGATTCTGTGATTCTGTATACATTCTTTATACAGTGTATGCCACACTTTTATAGCCCTTAATTTCCACATATGTTTGGATAATGGGACTATTTCATTTTTTATCTCCCTAACTCTACTGTATATTCCTTAAGGAAAAAAAAAAAACAGGATTATGCATAGTTTTCTATTTTTCATAATGCCTGGCATACTTCTAAGCATATAGGTAATTAGTCCTTAGTCCTACTTTGCAGAAGGCTGCCTATTGACAAGTCAAAGTAATAGAAGATTTTACATCTGCACAGAACCTTAGAGAGGGCCATATCCAAATATATATTCATTTATTCTCTGTCTCTCTCTCTGTCTCTATCTGTCTCTGTCTCTCTCTCACTCACACACACACACACACACACACACACACATACATACACACACACACCCCACACAAGCTTTGAAAATGTGTCAATTTTTCCTCCCTCTGGTCCTACTATGCTATTAACCTCATAAAACATTTTGCAAAAGAGGTATGCATTATTGAAATTTCAGTTGAATATCACTAAAATAAAATAGAACATCTCTCTTATTTTGATTTAGCTGAAGTCACTTTCACAATTAGAAGGTATTCTAATTCTATACTAAATCTGGTATTCCTATTTCAATCCTCCTTTGTTGAAGGTGTGTCAGGACACATGTAGTAGCTTAAGGAGGATGTATAGACTATAAACTGGTTGTTAAAGGAACATACCTAACATATTTTAGATACAGAATCAATCAACTGAATAATTTATAAAGCAACTACTATGTGCCAGACACCATTCTTTCACTGGGGATATAAACACAAAGAATAAAACAATCTTCATTCTCAAGAAGCTTACATTCTAAACAAAAAGACTCCAAGTACATATAATTAAAAATTTAAAAAAAGAAAAGAAATACAAATAAAAGGTAGTTGGGTGGGGGCACTATCAGTTGGATAGATCAGTAAAGGATCAGGAAAGACTGGAGCTATGTCCTGAAGAAAGGGACTCTATGATGTAGAAGTAAGGAGGAAGTACAATCCAGGCATGGGGAACAACCATGCAAAGCTATAGAGATAGAGATGACTTGTTACATGAGAAATAACGAGAAGGCAGTGTGTAAGCAGTATGGAGGAGGAGTAATGTACAGTGAAGCTGGAAAGAGCCTGGGGCCAGGTTGTGAAAGGGCTTTCAAAGGTAACTCAAGACATTCCTATTTTATCTTAGAGGCAATAGAGAATGACTAGAGTGGTATTGAGTAGGGGAGTGAAAGTCAGATCTGCACTTAAGGAAAAAGCCCTCTGGCTACAGTGTGGATTTGGACTAGAGTGGGAAGAGAGTTGAGAGTTGAGGAAGTAAATTAAGATATTATTTTAATAATCTAGGCAAGAGGAGATGAGGATATAAACCAAGGTGGTAGCTGTGTGAGTAAAGATAAGAGGTCAGAAGCAAGAGATATTGTGGAAGTAGAAATGGTAAGATTTGGCAACTAACTAGATGAGAGAAGTTGAGGATGACATCAAGGTTACAAATCTGGAAAACTGTAGTGCCTTCAAGAGAGATGGCTTTGGAAGAAAATATAATGAATTCTATGTTGTATATGCTGAGTTTGAGATGTCACTATACCTTTCTGAAAAGGCTAGATAAGAGAAATATAAGAGAAGGAGCTTGTGCTATGGTGGGGGCAATAAAACATAGTATGGAAAGAATGTGAGAATGGTCTAAGACAGTGGTATTCAAAATGGGTGCAATGACCCAACCAATGAGAAGGTAGAAAGAAAAGTCGCATCCCACCCTACATGTCAACAGACAGTTGTAGAACTTGTTTCCAACACAACACATCTATATTTTATCCATTGTTGCCCAAAATTCACCCCACCCCTCTGCCTCCAGCTGCTACACATGCTTCCAATCTCACCTCTTTTCCACAGGATGTCTTAAAATCTGAGATCTAGACATCCACCTAAGCATCTGTAAAAATATCATTGGGAAAATTTTCTCCCTCTAAGCACACTCATCCCATTCCTTGAAAATCACAGTAGCAGTAATAAAATTTAGAGCTGAAAGAGTATTTTGAATTCATCTGACTCCCTCCACCCCACAACCTTATTAACATCTGACCATTTTACAAATGTATTGCTTTTTTCCCCTGCCATATTGTTATGCTTTGTCCAGAGGAAAAAATAACAAAATTTCATCAGTGTGATAACCAACTATGACTTTAGGTGACCTGATGACCAAGTGTGTTTCCCATTTCTTTGCAGAGAGGTGCTGGACCAGATATTCATAATGAGACAGAATATTTTCAAACATAACTGATATGCTGATTTGTTTTGCTTGTCTATACTTATTTGTTATACAAGGCAGGGTCTTTTCTTGGGGTGTGGGGAGAAAAGTAAGTGGGTAATGAGAGAGATGCAAAACAAAAAATTAAGAAAACAAAGGAAAGAACATTAATGAAACTTTAACAATTAAACACATAGAAATGAGCAATAGAGGGACAGCTAGGTAGCACAGCGAGTAAGAGCACCGGCTCCAGTGTCAGGATGACCTGGAGATCGAATCCCAGGCTCAGACACTCAGCACCACACCCAGAAATAACTGGCTGTGTAACCTTGAGCAAGTTACTTAACCCTGATTGCTTAAAAAAAAAATGAGCAATAGAATGTTCAGACGAGTCCTTGCAGACAAGCAGGGCAGTTTTGTCAGCAGTTTTAAAAACTACATAACACATTCACAATTTTATACAAAACATTCTTTTTTTCTTTTGCATACCTGTACATTATATATTAAAATATCCATGTTTATTGATGTTTGTTAGATTTATAATAAAAAAAATTTTTTAAGACAACAGCATTAGCAGGTGCCATTACAGAATTGTGCCCCAGCCTGGGAAAATGTGGTACAACAGTGGCCTAAAAATAGAAAAGTCACCTTAGGCACAAGCTGGATGCTATTACTGCTACAATCTTTCTGCTACAACCAACAAAGTACCGTTCAATCAATAAGGACTGAATTCCTGCTATGTCCATAAAATGTGTAAAGAAAAAATTAAGGGCTGATCATAACCCAACTATATAATTTATTATTACAAAATGTCTGGAATCATAGTTACCAAAAGGGCTAACTTCCTTGCAGCACATAACCAAAACAGATGGCTCTGAAATAGATAGTTATGAATCTTTCATTCATAGCAGCTAACCAGACACACATGAGCCAGACACACTGTACGGATAACTCCAAGAGTGTGTAATCTGAGAGGCACATTTAAAAGTGCTTGGTTTCACTAATCACAAGGACAAGTTAACCAAGGGGTTCTTAACTTTTTTTTTGTCATGGTTCCCTTTGGCAGTCTGGTGAAGCCTAGGGACCCCTGCTCAGAATCATTCTTTTTTAAATAACTGAAGAGAATTCTAAGTTTCAGTTAGAGGTTAGTGAAAACCAAGAAGTAAATTTTTCCCATTCAAATTCACAGACTCCCTAAAATCTATCCATAGATTCCTTGAGGTCCGCAGATCCCAGGGTAAGAATGTCTGTTAATGTTTTATTTTTAATTGTCACTATGTGAAACGAACAAAGTATGTTCTACATACTTCTACAGAACTGGCATTGTGATCTAATTGATATTTTTTTCTCACTAGCATATCATTTTTTAAAGTTCAAAATCTTTGTCTGATTTCATTGTTGGTTTTTAAAAATATTTAAAATTTCCAAGAAAATAATTTTGTGATGTTTATAAATGACAAAACTCTTAATTATCACATTACACACATCAAAATTGCAAAGAGAGTAAATTATGGGAAAATACATGCATACATATGTGTATATTTGTGTATATATATACATATATAATATATCATGTGACTATAAGAAAAACTGGCACATAAGTTCACTGCTGATGGCACTCTGAATTGGTTCAGTCATTCTCAAAAAGAATTTGGAGTTATAAAAGAAAACATATTAATTATTTAATGCTTTGACCTAGTGATCTCTCACCTCCACACATTCTGTAAGCTAGCAGCCTCCTTTGCTATTACTTACACACAGCACTCCATCTCCCTCCTGACTACAAATCTTTTCATTGGCTGTCCCCCATGCATGTATGCTCTCCCTTCTCATCTCTGTCCTCTGACTTCCCTGATATTCTTCAAGACTCAGCTCAAATCCCACTTTCTTCAAAAGATCCTTCCTGGTTTTCCCCTCCCTCCATCCACTCCCCAAGCCCTTCTGTAGCAGCAACCACACTGGAATATCCAGGATGGCTGCTAGCACAGGTTCTTAGATCTGCTTTACTTGGAAAGCTCAATGTTCAAGGGGTTAACAATCTTCTAAAATTACATTCATTAATTCAGGGGAAAAATCATCACCCTGGACTTCAGAGAAAATCCAAACAAAGAAATAGAGAAAATACAAGCAGAGGATTAAAGACCAATAGACAGGGCTTCTAACTGTCTGAGAAATTAGCACAGATCAACAGACAGATCCAACTGTCTGACCAAGACAATACATATACAGTTACCAGAGAGAGAAGCACCAACATATGGGTTTTTCAAAGCCAGGGAGCTCCTTAACAGCTACCCATGGTCTCATCTGTTCAAATAACAAGAACACTCTTCCAATAAGTGAGCCCCAAAGCAAAATACTAACTTCAGAGTATAAATATCCTTTTAGAGCCAGAGGGCATCATAACCCTCTTGATTCAGGGACTAATTAGAAATTAACAAAAGGTGTGAAAGCCTTCCTACAAGCAAGCCTCCCCTAAGCAAGCTTCCCTTAATGGGCTCCACATGAGGCCTATTAATGGGCAGGGAAGATCTTATATCTCATAAGCAGTGCACCTTCCCTGTGAAACTACCACCAATTTATTTCGTATATGTGTAGTTGTCTGAATGTCAACCTTCCCCATTAGAGTGAGTTCACTGAAGGCAGGAGCTGTTCCTGCCTTTCTTTGTATCTTCAGCACTTAGTAAGGTGTCTTTAAGCATTTAATTAATGCCTATTGCTTGACTGACTACTGGGTTTATGCCTCACAATAATCAATGACACAAAGAAAGGCCACATATAAGAGGATAACAGAGCAAGTGGCCATTTAGTTCAACTTCATTGTACAGATGAGGAAACTGAGAGCTAGAGAGGTTCAGTGATTTGCCCACGATCACACAGATATGCCAGATCCTACGAAAAGTAGAATTCTTTCCACCATACCAACAGGATGCCCTACATAAAAATACTTATATCAGCTTAAAGCTGATAGCAAATTATGTTCCCAACAACTGGAGAATGACTGAATAAATTGTAGTGTATGAATAATGAAAAATTATTGTACCATGAAGAACACCAAATATAAAAAATTAAGAGAAACATCCACTAATGAAGAACCAAAAGATAATAAACACAATGAAAATAATACTGTAATTAAAATACTTAAAAGGCAAAATTTAAGTCAGACAATATATTGATTTCAAATTACTAAAACAAAAGAACACATTTTTCCTTCCCCTAAGAAAAAAAGGGGGTAACACTACAATGCCTTAAACTTAAATGTATTTTCAGTCACAATCACTATGTTGGGCTTTTCTGCTTAACTTTATTTTTTAGTGGAAAGCATTATAAAATTGATTACTGATGTGGGAGTTATTTCCAAATACATATATAGTCAGACCACCAATTTAATAAAGCAAAGATCGAAATCAATACCAAAGAAGAATAAGAAGAATAAAATTGGGATGTAAGGAAATAGCAAGTTTTTCTACCTGCCAAAATGCAATATAAAGCCAAGGGTTTGTTTTTTTTTAAACCCTCCACAGATATACATAATAAAGACAGGAATGTTGGTCACTAAGGGAGAAGACAAGGTCCTGCCCTCCTAAGCTTTGTTCCGGTTGAAATTCACAAGGGAAGGAAGGATGGAGGGAAGGAAGGAAAGAAGGAAAAGAAGACTATGTACAAACAAGATAGGGACAGGATAAATTAGAGACAGCCTCAGATGAAAGCACTAAGAGATTAAGAAGGACTAGGAAAAAGAGTCAATTAAGCAAACACATACTGAGAAAATTTAAAGGTGAAACTGAAAACAGGACAATAAACAGACAAGAAGGGGGCAAAAGAAGATAATGATTTTTTTTAATGAAAGGTTCCCTTTCAAGGACAGGTAACCACCCCATTTGTACTCTAACATCCAAGTCCCAGGTGCACTACATGAAGAAATAGAATTGGCACTGAAGAAAACAATGGTAATAAGGAAGCACAAATAGAATGAAAACATACAGAGACAGTCTGTGCAGCAGATGACAATTGTGGGACATTGAGCAATTGATATGCAAGATATCTGAATGAGGGGAAGAATATCAAATGATTGAAAAATATCTCTAATAATTATTACCCCCAAAAGATGAGCAAGAACATTAATGACTCCTGGCACAAATATATTATTGCTAGAGCTTAGTAGTGACTGACATATAAGTACTTAATAAATGCTTATTGGTTGACTGATACCTACTTTTCCCCATCTATTAAAAAAAATTATGAGAATAATCTAGACTTGTACTGAAGGGATTCTCATCAAGAGATAAGAAGGAAACCTGGAGTCTTTTTTTTTTCTTTTAAATGTATTTACTTTTAGTTTACAACATTCAGTTCCACAATCCCTTGAGTTCCAAATTTTCTCCCTCTCCTCCACTCTCCCCCATCAAGGCAGCATGCAATATGATATTGGTTCTACATGTATCTTCACATTAAAAATATTTTCACAATAGTCAAATTTAAAGAAGAATTATAACCAATGGAATGAAGAAACGAAACAAAACAAAAAAAAGAGAGCAAATAGTTTGCTTCCATCTGCATTCAGACTCCATAATTCCTTCTCTGCACGTGGATAGCCTTTGCCATCATGAGTCTTTTGGAGCTGTCTTAGAACCTTGCATTGCTGAGAGGAGCCCAATCTATCAAAGTTAGTCATCACAGATACAATGTGTCTGTAATTATACACAATGTTCTTTCTCCTGGCTCTGCTCCCTTCACTCAGCATCAGTTTATATAAGTGTCTCCAAAACCTGGAGTCTTTTGCAAATGATATTTGACAGTGTAACAAATACAGATGATCTGAAAAGTGCTGGCAGACCAATATATAAAAAACCTACTGTGCTTATATGGTGACTGTAAGAAAGCATTTGATTTAGTAGAACAAATAAAAACTCCAGTATCATCTAGATGTCTCAAAAATAAGTTTCATATTAGGGAAGAGGCAAGAAACTATGAATGGGTTAGTGTAGGGAAGCAGCATAAATGGTGGAAAAGCTACTGACTGAAATCAGAGAACGTAGGTTCAGATCTTGATTCTGACCCTTTATTCCTGTATGAAGAAAGGTTATTTAAGTTTAATGGACTTTACTTTTGTCATCTGTAAAATAAAGGTGTCAGGCTATTATATGTGGCCTCTAAAGACCCTTCTGGGGAAATGGGAGGTAGGGAAGCATTTATTAAGCACTGTACTGAGTTCTCTACCAATAATCTCATTTAATCTAGTTCTAGATTTATGATCTAATATATCAATCCCTATAGCTAGAAGTAAAACTCAATAACAGGTTGTAGGTTAGAGTGAGAGACAGTAAGGGGAAGCACAAAGAAGTAAACTAGAAGACAAAAGACAGAGGCTCTAGCTTCAGTTCTGTTAGCTGAGAGCCAGTGGGGCATGACGGATAGCATGTTGGCCTTATGGTCAAGAGTGTGGATTCAAATCCTACCTCCAATACATATTATGTGAACCTTCAACTGTCTTAATCTCTTCTTCAGCTACAAAGTGGAGGTATTGTTCACTTCATAAAATTAATAAAAGGTTAAAAAAAATATGATGTTGTTCATCCTTCATTTTCAAAGAGGACTAATGATATCACAGATGATGTCTTGACTTGTGCATGAACTAGATTTAAGTGAGGCAGGGTTGCAGAAAGTCCTCAGTCTCACTATCTCTTCCAGAGTCATTGAATGAAGTCCACAGGTAGGAAAAAAGTCAAGAAGACTGGCAATGGCCCCAGGATGCAGTGGATGACCTCAGCATATTTGATGCCTGATCAGGTTCTAAGTGTTCCAAAGCACCTGCTTCAGCTGACTTCATGGATTGTCTCATCCACCCCTTACTCCAGGGGAAGTCTTCACATGTTTGGGACAGACATCTCCCCAACTAACCAAAGGGTTTGAGGCCTGTCAGTCCCCCTCATCCTGGTTTAACCCATCTGCCAAGAGAGTTTTAACAGGGTGTGGCCACTGCTCATACTCTACTCTCTTGGAGTTATAGGTGAAGCTGGGTGAAGGTAGACACCAAAGGTGAGTATCCCTGAAAAGCACTCAGCAAGCCCTCAGGGGTTAGAGGGTGTTCAGCGTGGACTAGCACCTCTGGCATGATATATGTACTTAAACAGCATTGTTGATTTGAAATTTCAGTCATCACAAATCCACAATTCACTTCCACTTCTCTATTCCCATCAGAACAGCCACCAAAGGGGCATGGTGAAGTAATGTATTTTCCAGAAATCATGAAGTCCAGTTTCATAGTTAACACTATCTTAGTGCCTTCCTCACACTAACTGGGAAGACTCAGATCTATGCACAAAAAAGTAATGGGGTAGCAAAATGACTGCCATCCAACAGGCATGTGATTGTCACCTTCTGTACAAGGATCCCTTCACTCTGTGCTTTCACAATTACAAAAAGTCACTACTCTCAGGAGATTCTAAAAATTCACAATGTAAGCTACTGGTTTCAGTATGTTCCAATTCTGAACATCATGAATGAGCAGTAGCTACCTGGCACGTAGGAGTATAAAACATAAAACATGGAAGATATGTCTTAGATGCAGTTGTCCTAACAGAACAGGTTTATACCAAAGCATGAGGGAAAACACACACACACACACACACACACACACACACACACACACACGACTAGAATAGAAAAAAACATTCACTATATTCCAGAACAACTGGCCTTACAGGCAAACAACCACTTGAAACAGATGGGTATAAGCAGAACTGTATATTCACACAGACTGACTTCTGCCTCAGCATGATTGCCAAAGCTGGCAACCCCTGTCATCCACTACTACCACAACCACAATTTGACTTCAGAGGCCTGAGTAAAAAGCAGCAGCAGCCCCAAGAGTATCTGCTTGAATTTCTGAAAGTGCACAAGGTCTATCTAAGCTGAGAAAAGTTCTACCTACATCATGTCAAATTTAAATATATGGTAACCTTATATGTGACTATGAGTATAACAATGAATGTGACTCAGTGAAAAAAAATTCCTATTAAGCACTATTTCTTGTACATTTAAAAAATACTTCAAAGCAATTGGAAATGGCCTTCCTTTCTGTTTCTTATTTTCAATACTTTAAAAGATCTATAACTGGGTCGGCTAGGTGGTACAGTGAATAGAGCACTGGTCCTGGAGTCAGGAGGACCTGAGTTCAAATCCAGCCTCAGACACTTGACACACTTGCTAGCTGTGTGACCTTGGGCAAGTCACTTAACCCCAACTGCCCTCCACAAAGCAAAAAAAACAAAAAAGATCTATAACTTCATCAGTGGGGACACTCCTTCCGCTGCTGCAAACTGCATACCTCAAGAGGCAGCTCTGCAAAGACACACACACACACACACACACACACACACACACACACACGATCTCAATTTCCATATGACTACTATACAATAGAAATGTATAGGTGTGTACAGTTGTGCCCAGGACATATATATGTGTGCATGTACATATATACATATATTGGGTAATCTGTATATGCCTATATACATGTATATACTCATGTGCGTATATAATACACATGTGTGTATATAATATGTATATACACATATATAGTTGTCATACAGAAATTAAGATCCTGTTTCTGTGTGTGTGTGTGTGTGTGTATGTTTTGTTCAATAGATAAATGAGTCTCTCCATGCTTAGCTAGGCTGTCTTGATGTAGATATTTGTTCACAGGTCATTTTTAAAAGCTGGTCCAACTTGGCAGAACTTATCAGAGCTTGTCCTCTATGGGCACTGCCTTTGAGAATTCAGGGCTATTTCCAGGCCACAATGAGGCATTAGAATAGGACTTTGATGACATCCTAAATTCTATATCTTCGGGAAAAGAACTTTAGGAGTGAGAAGAATGTTTGAGTTCCTTCTTTAATTTCCCAATCTCTACAGCTTTTTCCAGCAAAAACACTATTTGCTGACATTTGTTCAAGTTCCATAGCACAAAGAGAAAATATAGACAAAAATATATGATTTGGAATCATACTCCTCTCTTTAATGATATAGGGTGACTCAAACTCAATGAACGTATCCAATACACAGATATACCATCTCTACCTCAGAGAATCCCTTTTTCCCTTCCAGATGCAGCCCAAGCACCATTTTCTGTCTGAAGCCTTTCCTCATACTGTTGCCTCTCTCATTACCTGGTATTTAACTACTTATTATATTTCTGTTTTTTCTACATATACTTTATCTTCCCCATTACACCATAAACTCCTTGTAAAGATTGTTTCATTCATTGTAAATTGTATGACCAGGTTTGTTGTATGACTAGCACACAACCTGGAACACAGTAAAAGCTGGAATAAATACTTGATTGAGTGATTCCCAGAGATCAGTAAATATCAGGTTGCCCTGGGCCAATGTGTTAGACTTAGAGAATTTTAGACCTGTAATTTACCTCAGAGGTCATCTGGGTAACCTACAAATGAGCACGAATTCCCTCCACGATATCCCTGATGGATGGCCCATCCAGTTTCCACTGAAAAGCGTCCCGTCCCGTGACGAGAGTTCTTTTACCTCTTTAGATAACTCATTCCATCCTGGAAAGCTCAAATGGTTAATTTGACAGCTCAAATTGTTGGGTTTTTTTTTTTATCAATCTTAAGTCTTAAGACTTAAGACTTGGCTCCTCTGGGGCCTAGCAGGAAAAAAAATGTAATCTTTCTTCCACATGACAGCTCTTCAAATACTCAAGAGTTTATATCTCCTGCCAAGTCTTGTCTTCTCTCCTCCAGGTTAAATATCCTCTCCTCTAACTAAATGCTTTACAGGCATGGTTTCAATTCATTCCAATTCACAGAAATAGCCCTAGACATAGAAGGAACCTCAAAAACCATCAAGGCCACTATCATCATTTTAGGGAAGACTGAGAGAGATCACAAGACCTGAGTTCACATGCTACCTACTGTGTGAACTTAGACAAACCACTTAACCCCTAATAGCTTCAGTTTCTCCTTCTGTAAAATGAAGAGGGTAAGACTAAGGTCCCTTCTAGCACCAGATCTATGACCCTATGGATTTCACTTTTGTAACTTTTCCACTAATGCTGCCATCACCACAATACGGACTTTTCTTTCCGGTCTTGTCCCCTACTACAATAGCTATTTCTCCCATCTCTTCTCTTATATTGCTATTAGATTCATAATAGCAATCTATGGTCTGATGCAGTCATGTCACTTCTTCCTTGACCTGCCTACTCAGACTTCTATTACTCATCTTCATGTACTCTATAATCCAACCAAACTCTGTCACCCTCAAATATGACATTCTTTTCCACTCTCATCCTTTGCTTATATAATTCCCTATACATTAAATGTCCTCTCCCCTACTCTTCATTGCTTTCTTACAAATTCTTCCAACAAGCTAGGACATCCTTCAGCACTTGGAGTCTCCTCATTCTGAAACACCTAACCACCTCTGACTTTCCCATCCTTCTGCTATGCCAGTCTCCTTTTCCCATCGGTGAGCTCCTCTTGGATTCTCTATTTTGAGGAGCGTGCCCAGTCGAGTCAACCTTTCTTCCCCTTCTGACCTTCTAAACCTTGATTCGATCCCCCCCTTCCAATATGTGTACCTCCTTTATCTCTGCTAATTTGGCTCTCTTTCAAATGTCTTCCCCCATCAGAATGTAAGCTGCTTAAAGACAGGGATTCTCTTTATTTTTGCTTGTTTTGATGTCACCAATACTTAGCACAGTGCCTAGCACATAGTAAACACTTAATAAAATTATCGTTGAATCATTTGAAGCCCAATCTAAAGGCTTTCCCATGATGCCTTCTCTAAAGAGACCTGAGATAAACCTTTCCCCTTCAGAACTCATACTTCATTTTGCTGCCTTCACTGGTTATCAAGCATTATTTTGCATGATAACTATACGTATTTGTACTTGTCCTCATTAGTTACATAAGCTTTATAACAACAGGATCTAAGGCTCATTGAAACTTTGTTATCTTCCCCCAGGTCACTCTAACATAATGTTCTGGACAGAGAAAGCACTTAAATGCTTGTTGATGAATGAATGATTCTGATCACTTAGGGTGGGATCTAATATGCTACTTCTAACCAAACCTCAAAAACAAACCTAAATTTCCAGACTGACCTGGAAACAGCTACCTGGAGCTCTTTAGATTAGAAAGAACTCTAGCTGGGCTGAGTTAGCTCAGGCCACCTGGTCAAAATGATTTACTCATTTCTTATCCCTAATCCAATTAGTTGACTAATACTGTAAGACAGAATAGCATGGTGAAATCTACCTCAGTGGAGATGACCTGGATTCAAGTTCCACCTTTGATATACCAACTATATGAAGTCACTTAACTTCTCAAAACACCAATCAACTCTTTAAAACAAAAGTTCATAATCTATGAACTTGTTTTTTTTTAATTTTGAAAACTATTTCAAATATAATGGGTTTCCTTTGTAATGCTATGCATTTTATTTTATGCATTTAAAAATATTCATTCAAAGAAGGAAATCCTAGCCGTCACCAAAGGAGTCTTCATTTCTCCCCCAAAGGTTAAGAAACCCAGCTTTAAAACTCTATATTGCAAAATGGTGACTGGTCTGCATTAGTTAGGAGAATTTCATCATGGAAGAGACCCCTCCACCACTGATAACTCACAAAGCTGGAACAAAAAACCAAAATATCCATTAGCTAATTTGTCTTGATATTTATTATGTATATTTTTTTTGCCTATTTTTTGAAGGGCAGTTGGGGTTAGGCGACTTGACCAAGGTCACACAGCTAGTTTTTATGTTAAGTGTCTCAGGTCACATTAGAACTCAGGTCCTCCTGACTCCAGAGCCAGTGCTCTTTTCACAGTGCCACCTAGGTGCCCCTATTATGTCTATTTAAGGCCCAAAGTGATTTGCACTATCATTTTGAGATGCCTAAATAACAAGTAATACAAAAATATGGATTATTAGGATAAAGTTGCTAAAATCACTTATACCAAATGGTAGGATTTTTTCTTGTGGTTATACCCAGGATGGTATTCAATAACGCAGGTGCAATCACTATCACAAACACAGAGGAGTTTCTTACTTAACTTGCCCATAAACTCAAGTTGTCATAAATCCCTATAGGTGCTTATTTTCTTGGTTTCACTTGCTTTCTTAAAAACAAAAAGTGCCACTATGTGAATGAATAAAAGCATATACTCAACTCTTGGCTAAGCTTACTTTATCCTTCAAAAGATTTAAAATTTCATTCATGTGAGTACTCCTCCTACCAACACACACTGCAACCACTGCAGAACTCAATAGATGGTTGCTATGAGATGCTTACTGGAAAGAAATTCATCAAGTGGTGGCCAGTGTTTGGGATAGTCTCTCTGCTTAACTAGGTTAAACCTTGTACAAGAGCCTGACAAAGAACCCACAGACTTCCCACTTTGACAGTTCATAATAGAGCATGACTTAGACAGCATTTCAGAACCACAAAAAAAATTTAGGTTTGAAATAGTTATCATTAGGTGAGATACTGATTGAGGCAATTCCTATATTGTACTTTGATTAGATCTGTATCCTTATCAAATTTCCCAAGACATTTATGCTAATAAATTTTGTTAGCTGCTTTACAACTTAAAAGGGTTCTTTTCTTATAGCTCGAAAGCAGTATGAGTGTTAGTGAACATGATTAGGAAGGCTTTTAGATTTTCAAAAAAATTTGAGAATTTTCATCACATTTTCCTGTCTAAAACAACTAAAAATCAAGATCACCACTGCCTTCTCCCAACACCTTACCAATCTATCCTTGAATGTTTAAAAAGAAAAACACACATTCAGCTCATTTAACAAAGTTAATTGAATTACAGAGATTTTGACATATAGAGGGACCTGGCAACCACCATCCTAAATTATTCTACTTTTTCATGGCTTCCTATGTTGTATAGCTCAGATACTAATCAAAAGTCTATAATTCAGCTGTTATTCCCTTCCATGAAGAAGTAATTATAACAACTTCTGAAAACTTAAGCAGACAATACAAATCAGTAAGAAAAATCTATAATTCAAAGAGAAACATGGGAATTTCAGTCTGATAAAAATCGAATTTGAACTTTTAACCAATCTTGTTTTATGACTTCATTAAGCAAGGTGTTTATTTTAGCATATTTAAATCAAATAATGTCTCAATAAATACATTAATGAAAATGAAGATCTAATATTTAATGAATCTTGTTTCAAAATAGTACATATGAATTATCCAACAATGAACCTGACTCTCCAACCTTAGAGATATACACCAGTCTCACTCAGTCTATAGAGAGCTGCTCCCTGCATGTTCACACCACTAGAGAATGCCTCTTTTCCAAATAGAAAGAGAAAAGCCCTATGCTCAGATTTGCTTTTCCCACATATACTTAATCATGTTGACTGCTTAATATTCTCCCAGGAGAACATCAGCATCCCACACAAAACTACTCTAATGCAGGTCACCACCTATGGGAGATTGATTCTTCTTAAGGCTAAATCTTTTTTTTTTTCTTCCTTAGAATGTATGTGGGGTGAGGGTGTGGAATACGTGAGGGGAGCACATTTGGAGTCAAGGATGGAGAACAATCTTTACTGTTCTCTGGAGCCTCCTTAAAATGCTGATGCTAGGAGGCAGGTCAAATTAATTTTATGGTTTTACATCAGACTTTCCTTTATATAGGGATGCTTTAGGTGAGATGATTTGAAACTGGTTATGCCTGTACATACAAATTCTATTATAGTAAGGCTGAACAAAATAAAAATGTCTGAGCTTTCTTTGTCTAATTTCACAAAGATATCACAACTGGACCTTTTTTTTCTCCCAATTCCCATTATAGTCACACTTTTACCTGACAGTATTCTACTCTGTGGCAGTTTAATCATCTTTCTATTATGGTCTAATTATTTACAAAATACTATATGACAACTAGATAAATTAATAATAACAATAATGACATTTATATAATGTTTTACAACTTGTAATGCATTTATCATACATCATTTCATGTAAGGCCCATGAGAATCCTGTGATGCAAGTGCTACAGATAGCAGCATACCTCTTTCACTGAGAGGGAAACACTCAGAGAGGTCCAGCACCTTACTCATGGTCACAGCTTGAGTCAGAGGTGGAATTTGAACCCAGAGTTTCCTGACTCCAGGTCTGGCACAGTCCATGCCACCTTTCCCCTTGAAAGAGATGACTTTGGTAACCCCTTTTGTTTCAAACAATTTATCAAGCTAAACTTAAGCTTCATTGTCACAAGTATCATGAATGTCTTCTTTATTCTGTTGACTCTGTTTCTGATTTTGAACTTACCAATTGGTGAGAAAGAGGTAGAAAAGCAACTGGGAGTGGAAATCAAGGTTACAAAAAATATACTTAGTAACTAAGGTTATTTGAAAATTGAAGGAAACTATCGAAAGCAATCAGAAAAGAAAAAACAAAAAAACAAAAAAAACAGCCAGAAGCAGGATAAGTGTATCTGATTCAATATTTTTATTGGACTGTTTCCTACAAGAGACTATGGAAAATAACAATTCTTAAGATAAAATGTAAAAACATGAAATTTTGCCAAGCTCTAGAACATAGATAATACGGCAATCAGCACTGAAAGTTTTCTTTCAATAGCTGGGATAAAAATTATACTAAAAACTGCATGGAAAACTAAATTGAACTAAATGTATGGAAAGAAAAAAAAAGATGTGGGGGCGGCCAGGTGGCGCAGTGAGTAAGAGCTCCAGCCCTGGAGCTGGGAGACCCGGGATGGGTTCTGGCCTCAGATACTTAACACCCACACAAAATAACTGGCTGTGTAACCTTGGGCAAGTTACTTAATCCCAATTGCTTAAAAAAAAAAAAAGATGTGGTTCTAATACTTAGTATTCTTTTAAGTCAACAAGGACAGCTACTATTTTTCACATCAAAGAAAAGTACAGAGTTTAGCATTCAAAATGTTTCAAGTACAATCGATGTTGAATTTTTATTCTCTCTAAAACATGTATTGTTTCATCTTCATTATTCAAAGAACTTATACATTTGCTTGTTTATATGCATGTATGTGTATTACATAGAGATCATAATATTTACACACTTATTGATAATCAAAACATATAGTCTCAAATACAAAGAGACATGATGGCATGGTGGATAGAGGGACCTACATTCCAGGCTCACCATATATGTGTATACATACATACATACATACATACATACATATACACACACACACATATACATATAGATGCATGCACTCATATAGATACATATACATCTATATGTATAAGCTCTGCTACCCTGAGCAAGCCGCAACCTCACAAAGCCCCCAGATATTTTTCAAATTCTAAATAGCAGAAAAGTTCTAACTGGCATCAGCGGAGGGAGCTTCTACACTCAAGATGACATTCCACATAATTGTTCGTGTGTTTCTCCCTCTGTATGTTGTGAATTCCTTGGAAACAAGGACTATCTCTTACTTGTCTTTGTATTCCTAGAGTTTATTCAGCGCCTGGCACATAGTAGGCGCTTTAAAAATGTTTGTTGACTGACTGACAGTAATGAAATCACAAATCCAGGTCCTACACACACTCCCACCAACATGTATTAGCTTTATATATGGTATCCCAAAAAGTCTGAGTGCAGTTTTAAGCTATGAACACATATGCATATGTAAAACACACACACATAATTTTAACAAATATAGTAATTACCAGACATGGATAGGAAGCAGGTTGGTGTACTAAAAAAGAACACTAGATTTAGAGTCAGATAACATGGTTTGACCCTTGACTCTACTATTAGCTATGGGACCTTCCAGAAGTATTTGACTTTTTTTTCAGTCTGTTTTCTCATAAGTAAAAGACTAGATTACTTACAATGTCCCTTCTAAGCTCTAACTCTTCCGATCCTAGAAATGTTACTTCCTTAATACTCTCATTTAATACTCACTTTACCATCATATATTCTGATTCTACTACTTTACATGCATGAGTATCATGTGAATAATGCAAGATTTGACTTAGTGACTAGATTTTTATCACAGAAAGAATTCTGTTGCTTTTACATTGTTAATAACACACAACTGGAGAACCCAATAAAAGCCCCACCAAAAAACTGTATTCATATACATATGTATGTATGTATATGTATATATATATATATGAATACATATGATTCTGAAGCATGGAAAAACACAGTTTCCTTGTTTATACACAGTGCCAGGAATAAACTGTATAAAAGTATTGAAAATGTAACTTCATACACTCCAAAAGCAAAGCCTATAGTTGTAAAGTCATATGAGCTTAAGCACTAGTGTCCTAGAGAAGCATTCCTAGGTCAAAATGATTTTTAAAAATTCATTAACTATGTTTAGGTTCACCATAACAAGACAGAGGCTAAAAATTGATAGAATGGCGAAATCAGAGGGATGGGCCTTATCCCTTCCCAAACAAATAAAAACAACCTGAGAAACAAAAACACAATAACCATCTATGAACAAAATAACTACAATAATGTTATCTCCTTCCATACATGGAAGAAAGAAATTATTAAGCAAAATGTCCTGGCAGAAGACAAGTCACTCATTTAACAAAGTAAGTAATTCACAAACCTGAATTTCAGCAAAACGGTAAAAGGATTAACCCAGTAAGATTTTAAATGTGACATGCTTTTATTAGCTAGATAGGAAAGTTTAAGTGTGCATTTCATCCATTTTGAATTCTTTTTTTTCCTTCAGGTTTTATATAAAGCCACGGGATGCTTTAATAAAATCATTCTACTGAACACCTTTATGTCTGAAACAACCATTAGCCACAAGTATATCTGAGAAAATCAACATATAGCATGCTGAGCCAGCATCCAGTGTCTTTTTAAAAAGAACTGCCTTCATTACCTATTTTTTATGTTGCTCTAATGGAAAATATAATAAATTTACAAGAATTTGTATAATCAGAGAATCTTCTAGAAAAATCCATTTAGACAGCTGATGTCCACAATCATATTTCATATATATACACATACATACATACATATTTAAGACACTGGGGGCAGAAGGGATAGAATCTTTTGATACAATTCAACTAGAACTGTAGTTGAAAAAAAAATGCTTACAATTGAATGCTGTGCTTTCATTTCCCAAATGAGGAAGGCATGGAATATTTCAATGACTCCTATAAAAGAGCTCAGTGCTTAGAAAGGAAAACACAAAGGTCACTTCAAATCATGAGTCTTCCATTAGGGGAGATTAATTTGCACCTGTAATCTCTTCAATGTGGGAAAAAACTCTCTATCAATCTGACACTTTATTGTTTTAGGGAGTTGTCAGAGGTTTACAATGAGAGAGATTAAGTGACTTGGTCACAAAGGTTGTGTCAGAGACAAGACTTGAACTCAGCTCTTTCAGACTGCAAAACCAACTCTCTGTCCACTATGGCATGCTGCCTCCAGCAATAGACTTCAATTTTGAAGAGTGTGGGCCCTCTCCAAATACTTCTTTTTTGTCCATTAACCTCTTAATGGAGAGATGAGAGCCACCTCTGAAGTCCTTCGTGTATTTTTTCTTTACCTGAAAATTGAAAGCAGAATTTCTGCAAAAGCAAGAGCAGTGTTGAACATGGCTTCCTATGGGACATTTATGTTACTATGCAACTAAATAAATAATGGATTTGAACAAGATGAGAATGGACTGCCCACTTCACCCAAATCAAACATACAACTTTTTCCTCTTTCCTCTTCTCTTCTTCCCTCCTCCACAGTCCTTGAGAATCAATGGGCTAGAAAAAGTTAGGTTCAACAGGTTAAGCTACCACAAATATCTTTGTTGTTTATCAGTCATGTGCGACTCTTCATGACTCCATTTGGGGTTTTCTTGGCAAGGATAAGAGGCTAAAAATTGCCATTTCCATCTACAGTTCATTTTACACATGAGGGAACTGAGGCAAACAGGGCTAAGTGACATGTCCAGGGTCATACAGCTAGGAAACATCTGAGACCAGATTTGAACTCAGGAAAATGAGTCACCCTGATTCCAAGCCTGGTACTCTATCCACTATGCCACCTAGCTACCCCAGCTATTAGAGTGCTGGTCCTGAGGCATGCTAGCTGTGGGACCCTAGGCAAGTCACCCAACCCTGTTTGCCTCAGTTTCCCCATCTATAAAATGAGCTGGAGAAGGAAATGGCAAACCACTCCAGTATCTTTGCCAAGAAAACCCTCAATGGAGTCTTGAAGAGTCAGACATACTCAACAACAACAACAACATATCTTAATTCCCTACAGACTACTTAAAGAACCACTTCCAAAAAGGTAGGGACAAACAGTAGTACATTCTACAGCCCCTAGTTTTAATGATTTACATAGTCTAGTACTTGCCACTTCTAAAGTAAGTACTTCTTCCTAAGCACTAATCTAAATTTGCCCTTATGCTGCTTTTGTGAAGATGAGAAATAACCGGCTAATTCCTGTTAATTACCTTAACATGTACTATTTTTCACACTAAAGGATGTCGATTATGTTTAGAATGTGAAAGGAATGTCATAGGGCATAGGCAGTATAATAACTCCTTGGGAGATAAGGAAGATAAACTCTGGTTTCTTTTTCTTATCTTCCATCCTTACCCTTTCACCTTTAAGGAAGTATGAAAATGCCCAAGATTCTCAGTCAATCATTCAATATGTAAACTAAGATTTAGGGAGGAAGAGAAAGAAGGAGAAGGAGGAGGAGGAAGACAAGAGGCAGGGAAAATGGTACAAGAATTATAATGAATATATAATATTTTAATTATGAAATTCTAATTTTGAAAGTAAGTGAAAAGGTAATTAACCCATATTTACCTTATAAGAAAACTCCTTGTTCTTCTTGGGCTTAATAGTATAAAGTGTTAAAATATTACTGTGTGTGACTATGGGCAAGTCGCTTAACCCCAATTTGCTTCAGTTTCCTCATCTGTAAAATGGGGATAATAATAGCACTTACCTCCCAGGGTTGTTGTGAGGATCAAATGAGCTAAGAATTGTAAAACACCTCACACAGTGTCTGGCACGTAATAACATTTGTTGTTAGTTGTTCCATCCTATTCTGGTCCCTTTCCCTTCTTCTTTGAGAAAACCTCCCACTTTATGAATATACTTCCTCATGACCAGAGAGGCAAAAAGTAAAACATGTTCTATCCCAGCATGCAAGAAAACAGCTGCAGTTTAGTCAGTTTCAGGTCTTTTAAGCCATGGTCATTGAGCCGGGTTACCATTTAATTGGAATGAATGTGAGGTTACAAAAAAAAGAACAGGCTGCCATCCTGACATTCTTGACTGATTCTTTCACTGGGGATGCAGCTATTTTCAGCTGTTCATTTTCCCCAACTATGCATTGAAACTATATTACCCAATCACTTTGAGAAGTAACTTGGCAATACAAGGAACTGAACTAAGAAATCCTGATTTGACCACTTACCAGCTCAATGACCTTAGTCAAGTCACAATGTCATGGAATTCTAGAGTTGAAATGGACCTTGGAAGTCACCTAGTCACACAATCACAGGCTCTCAGAAGCCATCTACTCCAACTGGTACCTGAAATGGAATCTCCTCAGCTACATCCCTAAAGAGTGGTCATTACAGCCTCTGCTTCAGTGGAGGTAACCCAAAACCTTGGGAGGCAGTCCAATCCACTTTTGGACAGCTCTAACTGTAAGGCAAGTTATCCTGACATGGAGCTTAAATCTGCCTTTCTACAACTACCACCCACTGCTTCAACCTTAAGAAGACTAACTTCATCCATCCACATGGCTATCTTTCACAGTTACAGCTCCAAATCATCTTTTCATCCAGTTAAACATCCTCATTCCTTCCAATGACATTCCTCAAAAGTCCTCTCCCCATGTTGGTCATCTTCCTCTAAACACACTCCAATTTATGTCTTTCCCTAAAATGTATTGACCAGAACGGAACACAATACTTCAGATATGCTATGACCAGCAAAGAACACGATACAATTTGCTTCAAAGTGTCAAGGAGACCAAACAACCAAGTACAACCCTTATCTGTTCATTGTTTGGGGGAATTCGGGCCTGTCATTTTATAAATGTAGGGAACTCCTTGTGTGGAAACTCTCCACATCAATACAGGTGCACAACTCTTTCGTGGCTCAGTCTTGGAGACATGCCTGGGACACTAAAAGATGCTTTAGACAAGGTTACTTAGCAATTAAGTATCAAAGACAGGACTTAAACTCAGGTATTCCTGACTCCAAAGCTGACCCTATATCTACTTATTTTTTATTTTTACAGATTTAAACACTGTGGCTTAACATCACATTACCTTTCTTGACCTTGATTTTCACATATGTAAAATGGGAATAATAATATCTGTACTATCTCTCCCCACAGGACAATAATATTTGCATTATCTTCTTTATAGGGTTCTTGGTAGGAAAAAGCATATGTAGAAATGTACATTTTGTAACTTTTAAATGTTGTGTTATTGGTAGCTGGATGGTACAGTGCATAAACAGTTGGACCTGGAGGCAAAAAGATCTGGGTTCATATCCAGCCTTAGATACTTACTAATATATGAACCTAGGCAAGGCACTTAACCACTGTATGCCTCAGTTTCTTCATCTGTAAACTAGGGATAATAATAGCATCTACCATGGATGCTGTGAGGATAAAAGGATAATATCTGTAAAGCTCTTTGCAAACCTTAAAGTATTATTAGTTATTATTTTCATAATTTATGGATAATAACTAGTATGTATTGATTCTAACTTCTTAAAATGTATATGACATTTTAAACTTTGAAAAGTACTTTATGTGTTATTTCATCTGATCTCCCATAGCCATGTGAAATAGGTGCTATTATTAGCCCATTTTACAGATAAGAAATGGCTTATCCAGGGACACATAGCTATTTACTGTCTGAGACAACTCTTCCTGACTCCAAACATAACATTATCTGCTGCACCACCTAGTTGTGTATGCAACAATGAGAATATTATCAATATCAATAATATTAATATAAAACATTTTCCAAGAAATCTTCAAATATGTTTTAAAAACAGACATTTTATAAGGGCAGGTTTGATTGATAGGTACTGTCTATGCCATTTATCAGAAGTCTGACTCCTAGATAATGGGGATATATGTCACTTGAGGTTCAATACCACCTTCCCATATCTCAGATTTACTTTGTGGAAAATGTAATTATTAACACATTCCAGCTGAAAATATCTTTGTTGACATTTACAGAGGTGTAGGGGTACCATAAACATTCCATCTAATCTCTAGGAACCAAGTTCTTAATACATGGCAGACACTATACCTTAATCAACAAACCTCTCCACAAATGTCTTACAAGTGATTTTTGTAAAATACATCATAAATGAATAAACCATGCTTGAATGCTATTTTGAAATCCTAATTTAACATAAAATCACAATTACAGATGCTTTAGAAACCCTTAGGAAATGAAAAGACTAATGAGATAATCACCCATTGAACTGAAATTGAAAACCTGAAGTTGCCATTTTGTCCATTCAACTTAAAAAAGCAAGTGTTTCAGCTATGTTATTATGGAACTTGTCATAAGGAAGAATTAACAGTCAACATCAACCTCAAATAGTTTCCTGCAGTCAACCACCTTCTAAAAGCAATGCAAAAAAAAACTCTATTTCTTATACACCACTGTAGATATTAACAAGTTTCATAGTGCATGTTGGTTGACTAGATTATGTAATAAGAATAACCTTCCAAGCATACTTACTGAGTGACTTTAAAATTAACCTAAAATTTATACTATTTAAATAAGTGCTAACTTTGCATTAAATTTGTCATGAAAAAAGGATCACTAGAAACTTTGGCTATCACTTTTCTCTAGCATTTGGCCTGTGTTTACTAAAGACTAGAGGGGCAGCTAGGTGGCTCAATGAATAGAGCACTGGCCTTGGAGTCAGGAGGACCTGAGTTCAAATCCAGCCTCAGACACTTAACACAAAACTAGCTGTGTGACCTTGGGCAAGTGACTTAACCCCAATTGCCCTGCCTTCCCCCCTCCAAAAAAGCAAAAAAAAAAAAATCTAAATTAAAAAAATACTAGAGTTGACAAGTAGAAAATATGGAGAAATAAGAAAATGAAGTTAGAATATAGAGAGGAAAATAACAAAGACCTAAAGACCATCAAAATAAATAAACAACACAATCAAGAGGAGGCAGTTGGATAGAAAACCCAAAAGAGCCATGAAGTTTACTTAATGAAGCAAGATAGGACTATCTCCAAACAGAAGAAAAGGTGACCAACCAACACAAACTCCAGCTTATGCACCTTATTTTGTTTTTAAAGTACTGTTTGCTACTAATAAATGATTTTAAATGAGCATGATTTTCTGGCAAATCTATTGTCTAATTATTCAACTAACTTGTCAAAGATCCCACAGTTTTGATTCTAACTTCTTAAAAAAAAAACAACTTTAAAACTATTATCCAAAAGGGATAAACAAATCAGTACAGCTTATAGGTTTCCCAAACTTGTAGCTAATTGTTCAAGGCAATGCAATACAAAACAAAAACTAACCTCAAGAAATCTCAAGTATCATAAGAAGTAGGAGAAGATGAACTTAGGTTGGCTGAATTCACTGAATCTGAATTACTAACATATACTATTTCCACAAATCAGGAAGGTACAGAAGAATAGTGGATTTTTTTTTCAACAACAAAAAAAAAGTTAACAGCAAAATAAATATAATTTCTGTGATTTCATTTCAAAGAAGTCTTCCTCAAATCCTAAATCCCCTATCTCCTAGTTGCAACAAAAGTAAAATTAAATAATCTCTCAAACATTAAAACATGTCTGAATCTAGGTTTCAAAAACCATATGACCAAGACATTAGCTATTTCACATTTTTAACTGATACTCTGGTGCAAGCACTTAACTTTGTCCAGAAAATTAACTATATATTCATTTAAATGATTGGTAAAAATAGAATTTCTCAACTCCAAATGTTCAACTTCTCTAAGATTTTTATTTCTATAGTTAACAGAAGTTAATTTTACCTGGCTTTTGTTTGAGACAACAACAATTTAGAAAATATGTCCTTAATAGGCCTTATCAAGTCAGCATCCTCTGCCTTTATGAAATAATGTCACCGTAGGTGGAGTGTTGTAATTGAAGTCAAGAAGATATGGTTTTAAACCAACCACAATACAACAAAAAAAATAGGTAACATTTAAATAGCACTTACTAGCATAGTACTTAAGCACATATTATCTCATTGGATCCTCACAACCACTTTGGGAGATGGTATTAGTGTCCTTATTTTACAGTTGAGGAAAATGAGGCAAAGAGTTACTTTTCCAGGGTCACACAGCTAATTTCTGCAGCCAAATTTGAACTCAGGTCTTCCTGCCTCTTGGCCCAACACTCTATCTACCTTGATAGCTCAAGTCTCTGAGCCTCGTTTTCCTTATCTGTAAAATGGAAATAATAATAACTCTACTACCTATCTCACAAGATTATTGTGAACCTCAAATGAGATTGTTTGTAAAACATTGAACAAACTTTAAAACCACAAATAAATCAGCTATTATTACCATTATTTTGCATATTAGTTAGAGAAATTCAAGTAATAGAGATAAAACCATAGTGACCTTTAGTTCACATGCAAAGTGTATTGGATAATGTATACTACTAAGATAACACTCATATTAAAAAGATCAGTAGTCAGCTAGACACCAAGCATATATTAAGTGCTTACTACATGCCAGGCACTGATGAGAATACAAAGACAAACAAAATGAATGATATGTTTACTCTCCCCCTCACTGCCGTCCTCACAAGCCCCCATTTTGGTTTGGTTCTGGAAAGCAGTCATATGCCTTGGTGGATAAACAGTTCAGTCCAGACAGCCAACTGGGTCTGTATGGCTCATTAATGTTAGAGGACTTTGGAGTTCTCATATTGGGGAAGAATCAAGTCCCTTTATAAATGCCTCAATCTTATGGTAAGTAGGTTGTGCTAAGCACACTGGCTGGCAGAATTTTTTGGAGTCAGGGGCTGCACTCATGGATTTTCACTAATCACTCTATCTGACGACATGACACTCCTGTTTTAGGGCAAAAGGAGACTAGTCCAACCAAACCTGCATCAATTACAATGGTCCTAAATGCAGAAGCATTAAGATTGTACATTTGGAGCTGGAAGGGTATCTCCTCTAATCCCCTCATATTACAGATGGGAAATCTGATATTTAAAGATTTAGTGACTTACCCAAGGTGATACAGATAGTATGTAGCAGAGCTGGGATTTGAACCAAGGCTCTTGGACACCAAACCCAAAGATTTCAAAGAATTGCAAAGCATTAAGAAAAGAAACGCAAAGGAAGCTGGGAGGCTACAGAGGAAAAGGAAAAAGGGAAAGCTTAGGGTAATATGAAATAAATCAAACCCAAATATCGTGAGCATTGAGAGAGAAAAAGGCAGTTTTCTCAAAAGTAACCAATCATTTGAAAAAAATCAACAATAACAGAACACAAGAAAAGAAAACCAAAATAACTTGGGAGCTTTTTTCTAATTCAACAGAGTTCTGTTTTAATTTGGAGAGAGAACTATAAATGGCATCTTGCCCCTCTCTTTCTCTCCGCTTCCCCCCCCCCCCAAAAAAGACTTTCAAAGGAATCATTAGCTCCAACCATACTTTCCTTGGGGGTAAAGAGGTAAAGAGGAAGGCTATGAACACCTGAAATCTACAAGCATAAGATGTGAGGCGAATACTAGGTCTATGGAAGCCCGGCTGACAAGATAAGACCCGGTGTAGTAGCTGAAAGCTCAAGTTACCGGGAAACACTATATGGACATTTTGTGTTTCTCTTTCCCCATCTTCCCAATTGGGGGGGGGGGGGAGGTGAAATTCTCGCAAAATTTTAGCTATAAAGCTTGAAATGTTCTATTTGAAGATAAGAACGGGAAAAAGCAGAATAAACCCAAGCCCCAGAAGGTAGAGGACACAAAGCAACCTTAAATATGCCCAGAGGGCAGGAGTTGGCTCCCTGCACCTTACTCCAAACACCAGTTGAAAGACGCGAAAGTGGAAAGCCGATTACTGCCTTCAATCCAGTTAAACCACAGAAAAAGCAAAAGAGATCTTTTTTTTAGATCAAGAGAAAGAGTTGAATAGTCAAGCATTTGCGAAACCTACACGACCCCTTTGTTGGAAACGTTTTGGTCAAGTAGCTCTCTCACCTTGGTAGGTTGTTTTCCCTTGCTCCAAACCAGCAGCGAGCGGTGCACAAAAGCTTTCCGTGGAGATCAGCAGCTCTCCTCCTTGGTCAAGGATCGAGGAAATGGACTTGGGTGCGAGGTGAACTAGCAGAAGCCCTGCCACTCCCCGACCCGAGCCAGCGCCCCCCGAGTCTCACCGGCCAGGGAAGCCAGCTACCTCCCGCGCCGATGCTTGAGAGAGGCGGGATGAGAAGAGGACCTTCCCAACGATCCTAACTCTCCCCAGCCAGACTCACTGCGCGCTCTCTCCGCTCCCAGAGTAATCCCAAAGCTTCTTACTCTCTACTAGACTAGCCCTGCTTGCTGAGCATGCCCAGTTCGGCCGCGAACGCCACCCTAGGGGCTTGCAAAGAGCTACACACTCCACTTGTCCGGGTTTTGCCTGCAGCTCAGAAAAGAAGGCGGCTCGAGCCTGGGTAATGGTGAACCGTCTGGCTGACACTGGCATTGAACGTGAAAAAAGGCTGGGGGGGCGGGGGGAGGAAGGAGGAGGAGTGCGAAAGTTATCAAGGAACTGATCTGAGTCTGAAACCAATGCTTCCTAACGGATCCGTGTCCCTTTTCGGGATCATTAATGATGCTAGGCAAAGAATGCAGAGATGACAAAAGGGCAAATATTTGGGGGGGCTTGGGGTGCGAGAAGGGGTCCAACCCGGGGCGCCCGTGGCATGGATCTGTTGGGGAAACATATTCGGAGAAGAGGAGAGAATAGTGACGTGAACCCCATAAACCTTACAACAGTTGGGGAGGGGGGGAATCTTTCATGCAGAAATACTCATTCTCTGGCATTGATGAGGGCAGTGAAAAGCAATTGATAGACTGTTTGCTTTTCCATCTCCTTGACTCTCTTTCCTTCTCTTTTCTTCTTTCCCTTTCCCCTTTCTCTCCTCCTCTTTTAAGTCTTCCTGGTGTGTTTCTTGACACTCGCTAAAAAGCACTGGATTTGGAGTTGAGTAGTAGAACCTGGATTCAAATTCCACCTCTGACGCTTAGTGCAAGACCTTGAGCAAATCACTAATCCTTTCGGGTCCTCAGTTTCCTCATCTGTAAATGACGGAGTTGGAGGTGATGGCTTTTAAGAGCTCTCCTCACTGTGTCTGCAAGCGCTACAAAGGCTTGGTCTCCTAAACTAACTGAATGAGGGAGGCAGGTAAGCAGCAAGGCACACGGGCTAGCCAACCCTGGAGTCCAAGGACCTAGGTTCAAAGCCACCTCTGATAATTACTTACCTGTGTGACCTCGGGCCAATCACTTCGTGTCCCTGGACCTTGGTTTCCCCATCTATAATATGAGGGCATTGGACTAGAAGTCTTCTGAACCCCCTTTCAGCTCTGTATCTAAGATCCCATGAATGTATGACCCCTCAACATGATTCCCTGAAAATAAAGTCTATTCCCAATATCCCTAACCGGTCAGGTACCCTGAAGGGGAGACATCTGCTCAAATTAGCAAATCATAACCGACCTTGAGTTTCTCAGAACTCTTGACCAGAGCCAGTTCTATTTAGGAGAAGGAAATGAATCCATCCATGGATGGATTATCAATTTTACCCTTTTTTTTAAACATATGTTCTATAAACCATGTTCCATTTTTTGACCCTGGCACCACCCTACTGCAAGCCCTCACCACTTCATATCTGAAGTATTGCAATAGACTGCTAGCTGATCTCCCCTCCACGTGTCTCTCCCCACTCTCGCCTATCCTCCATTCATTTGCCAGTATAATCTTCCTAAAGTACAAATCTGACCATATCACCTCAATAAACTCCAGTGGCTCCCTATCACCTCCAGGAGGAAATATAAAATTCCCTTTTGGGTGTTCACACTCCTTCTTTGACTTTGAACCTGCTCTCTCCTCACCTTTTCATTCCTCTAACACCCTTAATGACACTGGTCTTCTTCTTTTTGTTCAAACCAGACTCTCCATCTGCCAGCTCTGAGCATTTTCACTGACTGTTCCCCATTCCTGGGGTGCTCCCCTTCCTCCTCATCCAAGCCACCTGGCTTCCCTGCTTCCCTTTAAGTCCCAGCTAAAATCCTACCTTTTGCAAGAAGTCTTTCCCGATTATTGCTTTTCATTTCAGTGTCTTCCTTTTGTTGATTGTCTCCAAATTGTCCCATTCACAGTTTGCTTTGACCTGGTTTTCATGGTCTCTCACCCATTAGACGGACGGAGCACCTTCAGAGCAGGAAATGTCTTTTTATCTTTCTTTGTATCCCTAGCACTTGCTTGGCACAGTATTAAATGCCAAATAAATGCTTATTGAGTAGATGACAAAAAACGTCCTTTCCAACTAAAAAAAAAACACCTTAGAATTCTGAGATTCTGATTTTTCCATTACTTCCTTTCCCAAACTTTTTATTCCAGTGGTCAGTACACCACCACCAACACTGCCGCCACTTCCATAAAGAAGTCATTAAAAGGTATTTTCATTGTCTCATATACATTTTATTTTCTGTTTTCTAAGCCAAGACTTTAGTACTTATGTGTCTGTCCATATTGGATTTTTGTCTAGATCTATGTATAACCCCTCAAAAATCAGTGAAAGGTCAGAACAATGAAGACAAACTTCCTGCAGAAAACTTACTAATCATTTATTTGTTTGATTCTGTTTGAGAAGTTGAGGAAGATGAGAGTGAAAACAGAGGCAAGAAGGAAAATCCCAGATTCTTGAGTTTTTAGAAGCCAATTTACTAATTATTCATAAGTGCCTGCTATGTGCCAGTCACTGCAGGGAGTGATTGTGCTTGAAAATAGTTTAGGGCAGGTGTGTCCTGGAGATCCATAGAAAAAAATGAGATCTTTGGAATTAAGATGAGGGAGAATCAAGGGAAGAAAGAATTACAGTCAGGAAGAGAGACCTTGGAGCTAATTGAATCCAGCCTTCCAGTGTATGCAGGAAGCTTCTCAAATGCATACCAGATGGTCATCCAAGGACCTTCTTAAACACTCCCCAATATTCCCCACCCAACCCTTGCTTAAAATCAGCTTATTTTATAATTGTTCTCTTGGTTTAAAATTGATCCTCTTGTAACTTGCATCTATTGATTCAAGTTCTGCCTTATGAAGGTACACCCACTTAATCTGGCCCCTCCACTACAAAACTGTCCTACACATATTTGAAGCTAGCTTTCATGTCCCTTAGTCTTCTCTATCCTAAATATCCTTATTTCCTTCAGCTGTTCCACTAGATGTGGCACCAATCCCTAGACAAGCAATCCTACTTCTAACCCAGTCCTGGAAGCCATATTCCAGGGAAGCAACTCCTGTGTAGAAAAGGTAAGCCATCCCTACCAAATGTTAATCAACAGCCACACACATGAAGTAGCAAGGCAATTTTGAGGGAAAGACAGGAAGTATCACTTTTCAGGTACTACCACTACCACAACCACCACCTTGACCACCATCTTCCCTCAGACTCTGAGGAAGACAGCCCAGGACCCTGAACCCATGAGCCTTGGGAAAACCACAGTGCCCATAGCCATCATTCTGGGAAGCTGCCCCTGTGGAGATACAACCAGGCAACGGCTCCTGTAGGTGCTACAGGCGTAGTTATAGAAGACCCAGAAAAGAATGTTTTTACCACCAAAGTCCTTGGCACTATCGAATGGTTTAACATCAGTAAATGACATGATTTTATCAGTGGAAATGACATTAAAAAGTATCACCATCTATTTTGTTACTGCACACTAAGCACCATGAGATTCTTCAATCTGATTTGCAGCTGAAACCTCTCATATGTATTGCCTTCCCCATTAGAATGTCAACTCCTTGAGAGCAGGGATTGTCTTACTTTTCTATTTATATCCCCAGTGCTTCACATGGCACTTTACCCTTAGCAAAACCTTAATGAATGTTTCATTTACTCATTCACCATTCACTATGCTGGTCATGCTTTTCTGAATGTACTCCAGTATGCCAAAGTCCCTCTTAAAATGTGCTGGTCAAGACTTAAGACAGTTGTATGAATGATCTTAGAGGAGCACAACAGTCACACACGTGTACCACACTATGGCAAAAATCTAAAAAGGCCACCAGGAATATATAGCCAATATAATAAAATAATCAAGGAATCTGAAAGGAAACAATAGCATTTTTATCCTCTATCCAGCCCGATCTGTACAAAAAGAAAGCCAGAGCCTGTGAGCATTGGAAAGGGGGTATGAGCAAATCCAACCTGAGTATAGATTAATAATCCAGAGGTCTGTCAGTGTGGACCAAAGATGCTCTAACAGCCCTTGAAATCCATTCTCATACTCCAAGGCAAGAAAACCAGAGCATTCAAATGAAGTACCTTGAGGGTGAATGGACTTTTGCAGTGCTCTGGCCAATCTAGTTGTGAACTTGGTAGTACCAGGAGTCCTCAGGGACACTAGAATTTCACAGAATTCTGACCTAAGCCCTTCCAGATGACCCTGAAAACCATAGTATTATTGAAGCCAATGATCTGTGGAAACCTGAAACCTGTCAGCACTGAGCACAAACACACCAGAGGAAGTAGAAATTAACAACAAGAACCCAGGATATGAAGTTCAGGACCAAATAGAGTTCAATCACTCCTGTCCAAGAGTGGAGGAGGGACAGAGGCTGACCGTGGAATATAGCCCCAAATCAGATACCGAGGCTGAAGATATGTATGTACAGGAGATAACAACAAAAACTACAAAGAAATCTGATGAATACAGAGACAATATGTAAGGAAGAGAGTGGCTCAACAACTACAAGGAGAATCATACACATAAACAGTGGCTTCATTGCAACAACTATTTGAGTAGCTAAAGAAATGAAGGAAGATATTAATAGTGAAATTAAAGAAAAAAAAAAGAGCTGTGCAGTAAGGAATTGGAAAAGGAATCTCAAACAGAGAAAAACCTTGCCCAAGAAAGATAGCTCCTCAAAATTAAAATGGGAGAACAAAAATTAATTACTCCGTGAGATAAAAAATATTAGTACAAAATCAGATTGAAAGATAGAAGAAAATATAAGTTATCAACTATCAAAAACAACTAATCTGGAAAACATGGAAAAAAGAGATAATTTAGGAATCTTCAGATTCCTTGAAATAAAAAAAAAATCTCTGGATGCTTTAAGGGCAAGGCAAAAATAGAAAAAAAAAATCCATTGTCTACTTCCTGAAAGAAACTGCAAAATGAAAACTCCTTGGAGTGTTATAACCAAAATCCAAAACTTCCAGGTCAAAGAAAAAATATATTATATGTAGCCAAATAGAAAGATTTCAAGAAGTCACAGTAATGATTACACAAAACTTTGATGATTCCATCATATAGAAGAGGAAATGTTGGAATACATTATAGCAAAAAGAAAGAGGATAAAGGTTTGCAATTAAGAATAGCAAACGGCAAAACTGAGAAAGATCCTACAGGGGAGAAATGTGCTCTTAATAGAAGATTTTCAAACACTCTTAATGAAGAGAACAGAAAAATAAAAACTCTGAAATGCAAACACAGGAGTCATGAGGAACAGAAAGGACCCTAATACCCAGTCAATAGAAATTATAGAGCCAGTGGGATTTGTTAACCCCTTTTGCCAAGAAACACTATTTGTAAGAAAAGTGTAAGGGCTCAAAGATCTAAACTGCCCCAATCTTTGTGAGAAAAAAATGAAATTTTAAATGAAATATGCAGTTCCAGGCTTTCTTTAGAGATTATATGTTTGTTTGATTATATATGATTATGATTATGCAATATATATAAATATATGATACAAGCTTTGTGTAACCTTGATTTAAATACCACTCCCCCCACCAGAATTGTCAACATCTTTTTTATGTGTGGTTAATAAGAAAATCTATAAAATTGTCTAAGTCTTTATAACATAAAGGTATTTTTTGCAGGAAAAAAATGTAATGTTCTAAACCATTTTTTTGTGTTTCATATACCATTTAGGAGGATCTGTTGAATCAATGGACTTCTCAGAAAAAAAATATTTTAAATACATAAAATAAAATATATAGTTCATAGAAGAAATCAGTTATATTGGAATGGCTACCAAATTATTTTTTAAACAAGTTTAGGGACCCCAGGTTAATAATACTAATGTTTAGATATAGTTGTGGTTTATATGGAGTGGGATGGGACAGTTATAATCCTTAATCTGGAATTGTGATTTCATTAGTACAGGAAATTCTCTCTACCAATGCAGATTAGTATGTACTCAGGAATTTTTAGTTTTAGAGATCTCTCTGGGACACTGAAATGTTAAGTGACTTGCCCAGGGTCACAGAGTTAGTATATGTCAGAGGCAAGACTTGAACCTAGGTCTTCTAGACTTTGAGTCTAACTCCCTAACTATTATGCCACTCTATAATTTTCCCTCTCTGGTAGACCTAGATATTATAGGACTATGGATGCCTCTTTTTTTTCCCTTGAAGCCATGTCACATCTTTGTCTCATATTTAGCTTGTAGAAAATTTAAAAGTTGAAGTCATTTTCACTTTAACAATTGTAAAGTGACAAATGTGCCAACTTATATTTGTGTAGTTGACTTTCTCAACTTAAATGAAAAACTTTATATATACAGTGTGTATATATGTGTATATATGCACATATATACACACAATACATATACAATATATGCATATGCAAATACACATCTTATTAAATTTCATCTTGTTTTTGGCATATTCTTCCAAGTTTTAAATTTTTCTCATCCTGCCATCAAACATATTAGCTATTTCTCATAGCTTTGGGTTATTTACATATTTGATAAGGAAATATCTAAGTATTCATCCAATTGATTTTAACTCAAGAAATGTTTAATACATACCTATGTTTAAGAAAAGCTGCTGTGAGCTAGTATTAATGGTGAATGAGACAGGATCAAGTATATTGACATTAACTCATATCAACATAAAGCACAATTAAGCCAACCATGTCAAGAATTTGAAAGGATAAAGCCAGAAAGAGAAAAACAGAGAAAAAAATAGAAAATCTCTTTCAATATTTTTGTAAGAAATTCTTTTCTTTATTAACAAAAGTGGAATTATAGCATGATTCCCCAGTGTTCTCTGTGTAGAAGTAGAAATGATATTAAAGAAAACTAAGATGGGAAGGGGAGTATACTTATAAGAGATCTGTAATGGACACATTTCGAGTGTTGTTGATGAATGATACCTAAGATATCCAATATCTGATAATAAAGAGTCTCTAGTCAATGAAGAACTACCTCCCATAGTACTTAAAGAACTAGTTGATTGAAATGATCAGCCATTGCAATGACTTTTGAAAGATCATATGAGAAAATAAGAGATATGCCATAGTATTAGAGAAAGATAAATGTAGTGACTTTCTTTTTTTAAAAAAAGAAGAAAGCATAAAGTGTAGACCAGAAAGTTTGACTTTTCTTCTTGGTAAAATGCTAGAACATAAATTTGAATGGTAATAAGGAGCCTCGTAGGGGCAGCCAGGTGGCTCAGTGAGTAAGAGTACCGGCTCCAGTGTTGGGACGACCTGGAGATCGAATCCCGGGCTCAGACACTCAGCACCACACCCAGAAATAACTGGCCGTGTAATCTTGAGCAAGTTACTTAACCCCGATTGCTTAAAAAAAAAAAAATAAGGAGCCTCTTCCATTTTGTTATATATTTGCCACCTCTCTTATCTCTTCTTCAAGACTTACCATTATAATCTATCTGCCACACAACTACCAAAGAGATTTTCCTAAAGCTTAGTTATAATTATGTCACCAACCTAATAAATTCTAGTGGCTCTTCAGTACCTCTAAGATCAAATATAAACTCTTCTATATGGCATTTAAATGTCTTCATGACCTGACCCTTTCCAAATTTTACAGTTTCTTTACATATTACTTCCCTATGCACATTCTGTAACATAGCCATATTGACCTAACTGTTGATCTATCTCCCACGTCTTTGCCTTTGCACTAGCTGCGCCTCTTCTCAGGACAGCACTGTAACCTTCGCTTCATCACTTGGAATACCCAGGTTCCATGAGCTGAAGCTCAAACATCACATTCTTTGTGAGACCTTTTCTGATAGCCCTAACTGCTGGTCCACTTCCTCCTCAAATTACTTTGTATTCATTTTGTGTTGTTGTAGTATCTTAGGTTATTAACCTCAGGTTATTGGGACACTGGAGATGGATTCCTGATGCTTCAGCAGAAAGTACCCAGTGACCCTCCTCCTCCATCCCAGGGAGCTTGTCTTGACCCTGTGACTGGCAGATTAAATGTTTACTAAAAAATTAATCCTCATATTTAGATATTGGGGACAGATGAACCTATGTGAGAGATGCTGGCACCAGGGTATTATAAGAATTGGAAAGAAGTGGCAACCCAATCACCTGAAGCCACAGAGGAAAGGAGTAGTAGAAAGCCAGTATTGGGCTTTAGGACTTGGGCAGTGCATATAAATCATTGGAATGGATACTGTATCTTTGAAAACCCCCATGACTGCAGACTTGAGACAGGGATTTCTACCCCATCATTCTCACCCAAGAGACTGTCTCTGTTTCAAGTGAACCTCCCACTGTTCCTGAGGCTTATCTTCATGAAAACTTTGTTTACATTTCTATTTTTATTTTCTTCTTTAAAATCAGTAGTTATGATAAACATGGTTAACTGTTATATTGCTAATATGTGTCTGCTTAAATGTAGCAAAGAAAGGCCATAAGGAAGCTCCCTGGGAATGAGGGAAATAGATTTTCAACTGTGGTATTTTGCCAGGATGGGGGCTTAAAGAAAAGAAAATTACTCATCTATTATGTACAGCTTCCAAAGCAGAGAGACAGTTAGTCTTTGACTAACTGACATTAGAGGGGGAATCTTCACCACATTCTTTTCCATTGTCTCTTACCTCCCTGTTAGAAGGGAAAACCACTATTTCAGAAAGGAGAGGGGAGTACCAGGAAGGAGTTGCTTAGTCCACACCTCTCTCCCACCAGCCTGCATATTTGGGCAGAGCTACATAGTGGGAGATATGTACTAGTGCTCTGGGATCCACCTAGCAATTTTCTCACCCAACCATTCTGTGAAAACAAGCATCAGAAACTTAATTCTTCCCTCTTCAGCACTCTTCCCCATACCCTTCCCTCCCTCCACCCCCCCATAGCCATGCAGAGAAAGTAGAGGTATTAGAAAAGTTGAAGCTTACTCTGCCTGAGACTGCCGTGTCCCTGCCTTGGTGAAGGAGTACTTAGCCAGAAAGGGAGCTGGAGCAGAGTGCCAGCATGTATTGGGGGAAGGGGAGGAGAAGGTTGGGTTCCACCAAGCCAAAGGAAATGGGGGACTGGTATCCAACTAGGACCATTTGAATTCCCACCCAGCCCCACTCCAGAAGTCATTTGGGGCTGAAGCCAGAGAGAAGTGAATTCCTCAGTGTGGGAAGAAGCTGAGATAGCTTTGAAATCTAGCCCTTGGACATTCACCATCAGAGGAGAAGAAATCAGAAAGTGAGATTTAAGAGAATATAAGGAAAAAAGACTAAAATTACTAAAGATTTTAGGAGGTAGAAAACGCAATTAAAAACATTAGAACAAATCATCAAGGAAAATATTAAAAATAGAAGGGAAGATCACTTTTAGGACAGCTGAATGAGTCTAAATATCTCTAAATAAATATTAAAAAAAAAAGGAAAATGAAGCAACATCCATGAGACAGATGACCTTGTGGCTTTCCAGGAAAGCATGGAAAAGACAACAAGATGTTTCTAAATGTGAGGAATAAGAACTGTGAAAGCAGAATTTATGGCCTACATGACATCTGTAATTAGTATATTAGAAAGCCTTGAATCCATAGTGATTAATAATTTCCCTCAAGAAACCAATGAAAAAACAAATGATTGTCTTTCACTTTTATGTATTTGCACTTCCATTCTGGAAGAAAAAGCAAAAAGCAGTGATGTTTAAAAAAATGATATCCATATAAGCAAAACATATTGATATCAAAGCAAGATGCCTAGTGATAACTTAAGGATTATAGATCTCTCAGAAACAAAAATAAAAAACCCTGAATACTATAATGCAAGAGATAATACAACAAAACTGCCCAAATCTTGGAACACTGAAATCAAAGTGCCAATCAAAAAACTCCATTGGTGGCCTGAAGAAAAACAAACAAAACCTTATCCACTTAGTGGCTGAATCAGACAATTCAGAACACAGACTACCATTTTTTTTTAAAGTAGCCAGCAAAAAGACCTTCAAAGATAAGAGAATTGTAATAATACAAGACTCTCCTGTATCTACCATTTATTGTAGAAGGGAATGGAATAATGAGTTTTTAAAGAGCATAGGCGTTCAAGATTCAACCCAAAGGGACATAGTCTACAAATCTGAGTCTAATCATCAATGAAAAAAGATGGACATTTGATTAGAGGGATTTGAAGCATTCCTACCAAAAAATCCCCAACCCAACCCCCTTCAACTCTCCCCCCAAAAACCCAGACATGATCAGAGTATTTGCTTTGCAAATACCCCAAACTACAGAAACATAAAAAAGGTAAAACAAATACAGCTAGGAACACTTATCCCCTTCTCCTTTCTAAACTCCCCCCCCACACACACAAAGACATAAAAACTAGACAGAGAAATATACCTAGAGAGTAAGTCAACAACAAACAACAGAGGGATTATTAAAAAGATTTTCTTTTTTCTTTTCATTTAATTTAACCCCTTTATTTTATAGCTGATATGAGTTCCAGAAATGAGAAGCAACTTGCCCAGTAGGTCACAGGTGGTCAGTGGCAAAATCTGGTTTTCCTGACTCCCTCCTTTGGTGCTCTTTCCTTTGCCACATTTTTGTTAAGAAAAAAGATTTTCTAAAAGTATGTAAACAGACAGTGATGAAAGTAGAACTTAAATAGTTGAAGTAATGGTGGAGGAATAGGCCTTGAAGCACCATGAGTAACTCTCAGCTTACAGGCGAATCAGTATTTTAAGTAGGACTGAACTTTATAATGGGAGAGGCACATAGACAGTAAGATGTATTCTAATCAAGTCATTGATCAGCAGTGAAGGGAAAATAATCCTTAAAAGTCCCTTAGGAAGCAGAGAGTCTGAGGGAGAATGGATTTTGATTCACTGATGGAAGTGGGTCCCACTGAAGAACTCGCATTCAGGGGGACATGGGAGATGATCACTTGAAATGTAAAATATGTAGGAATTTGGTGCTTAGAGGCATCTCAGATCTGAGGAGCAGATTATTGTGCCTCAGTGGTCAGCAGCTTCCTTCAGAATAAGGTTAATCAGAACTCACACAAAGCAATAAGCATTCAGAAAGATGGATGCAGAGAGGAGAGATTTCATGGTAATTGATGAAAAAAAAGTTAATGGGGAGGAAGAGGTAGTAATGAACTATACAATCAGGAATTCAGGGATATGGGAAAATTTCTATTGTGGGGCAATATTTCTGTGCTCCCTAATTCCTGTAGGAATTGATACTAAGAGTGAGGCACAGCAGAAAAAAAGGAGGGGGAGCAGTATACAATAATTTAATTTAATAAATACAATAAGTTCAAGTGACAACAATGGTCACAAGAACAGCTTAGCACACCACTACTCCATGGCTACATATAGTTTATTTATATATTTCTATAGGTACATGTTGTCTCATGATTAAAATATATGCTTAGTGGAGGTCAAGTACTCTTTCACTTTGGTCTTTGTATACCCAATACATAGCATAGAGTCCAGAGAATTCAATACATTTAATACAAGAGTTCTTAACCTGAGGTCTGTGAACTTGTTTTTGTAATATTTTGATAACTATTTGAATATAATTGGTCTCCTTTGTAGACCTGTATATCTTATTTTATGCATTTTAAAGCATTATTTGAAGAGACTCATAGGCTTCATCAGCCTGCCTAAAGGATATATGACACCCACTCACCCACCCATACACACACACACAAATAAATACTTGTTGATTGATTGGGTCGGTTTGGTTGATATGCTATCACTTTATATGTCATGTGTCATGTTTTTCTGTGTACATATGCATTCAGCTTTGCTGAATGCCATTCTCTTACAGACAATATTTACTACCTACCTGGACCCAGGGGAAGGGAAGGGGAAGAAAGGAGAAGGGAATTGAAGAGGGACTAGCAGATAATGTCCCACTTCTAAACCAGTGCATTAGGAGGAGATGGGGGGGGGGAGGTGTAGTTTGTGAGGATTTGGACTCTCTTCCTTTTCCTGAAAGGGTGGGAATAGGAGTAAATTATGAGCTGTTCTACTTCATACTGCACTGTGACATTTTGTGGTTACAATTATACAATTTTACTTAATTGTTAAATTTTAAAATAAATTCATTCATTCATTTACATTTCTGTCTTAAGATTTACCAGCATTAAGCTTTGCTTAAAACTGCACTAAGACTTTTGAGACGATTTGTATAAAGTGTCCTTTTGGCAATATGAATGATATTACACTGACTCTGTTGAATAATTTAGATAACAATGTCATTCTTGCTATATTGGTCCAATAGGACGATGAAATTTGATTATCTCAATTGTTAATTATTACTCTTTTTCTAACTTCAGATGGCAAAGTTTATGTGGAAGAAAAGGATAGATTGGATATAAGTAAATGTGAAGGTGATTTGGAAGCCTTAGAATTCCAAATGTAAAGACTTAAAATGAATGAATTCCACATGTGTAGGGAGGCCTATCTGTGACAAAAGTATATTGTGTGGCTTAAAGGAAGGCAGAAAGAGGCATCGTTAGCACCTTTCACCCCAAATCATAGTGAAACAGACACCAGAGAAGGTATACATAGGAAAATACATACCAGATCCTACAGAATGAAAGACATCTCCCATTATGTGTGAGGTAGCTCAGCTCAAACAAGAAAGAGAGTGCTGAATCTCACTTAAGGGGAAACTCCCCAAAGTTTCTAGAGTCATAAGCTGGGAATAGGGACCTGATGAAGACCACCTGCTCTTCTTATGTCTTCCCAAAGTCCTTTTCTCCAGCAATCTGAAGTGGGGTTGGCCTCTTCCATCTTCTCTCTCAAAGCTAGACACCAGGAGCACTCATCTCACCTCTCACCTACTCTACCCTGACCCCCATGTAGGACATGGTATTCATCTCCACCAATAAGAAAAGAGTCCCAGAGGAGCCTAGATGGTACAGTGAATAGAGCACAGGCCCTGAAGTTAGGAGGACCTGAGTTCAAATCTGGCCTTAGACACTTAATACTTACTAGCCGTGTGACCTTGGGCAAGTCCCTTAATCCTGATTGCCCTGCCCTCCCCCCTCCAAAAAGCCAAAAAAAAAAAAGAGTTCTATATCAAATGGTTTGGGGACAGGGGTTACACAAAAGAAGAACAAAGATTGAATTTGAAACATAGAAATCAGGGGCAATTTAAAGAAAAGTCAAAGCTAGAGAAATGAGCTGAAATACTCTAAGAGAAGGGCAAGAGGTTAGAAAAAATGAGGAGGATTTAACATAAAAGAGGAGAAAGAACAGCAAAAGAAGGTGAATCACCTGATGAGAACAAAAAGAAGGATGTAAACTGAATTAGGACTTCTGAACTCTTAGAGCTCAGTAACAAATTTGAGATTCTTACCCCAAAGAGATTTGGATCCTTTGAGAAGGAAGCAGATGCTTTTTTCCCAAGGAATCGTATAGATCCATAGGTATTGTCATGGGGGTGGGGGGAGAATCATCCATTAAGGGTCAGTAATAAGATAAGATGGTAGGTGATTCCTTACTGAGGGTAGAGAGGTAGTTGTTTGTCAGTTGGATAAAAAAGAGAATTCTGTTCTCTTCTCAGTATGTATATTTAGAATGGGCCAGAAAATCTCCTAAAACCCACCAGGTCACCATTAACTACTTGAGAACTAAGGATACTGTCAGAAGGACCATACAAAGAATTGATATTATTGACAAAATATTGCAAGGTTTAAAAAACAAAACACTAACCAAAAGGTTATTTGAGTAGAATGAGTAGAGAATTGGGGTAGAATGGCAGACCTCTGATGTGAACCCAGGTCCTCAGATTCCAAATCGAGCACAATTTACTCTGTACCACACTTCCTCTAACCTTTTAAAGGACAATTAGTAGCTGTACTAGAAAATAATTTATTAAATGTGAAACCAAGCACTCTATCAAATTCCTTTTATGAGATAAATCTTGTACTACTATGTAAAGCTGGGGAACTCTTTGAAGTCACATGTGGCCCTCTAGGTCCTCAAGTGCTGCCCTTTGACTGAATCCAAACTTCACAGAACAAATTCTAATTGTTCTGTAAATTTCAGATTCAGAATTATTCCATGAAATTTCGATTCAGTCAAAGGACCTCACTTGAGAACCAAGACAGTCACATGAGGCTACCAGTTCCCCACTCCTGAACTAAAGCAAGAAGAAACAATAAAAGACAGCTTTTGACTAATATCATTAATGAATATTAACTCAAATATTTTAAATGAAATCCATATATGCCCATTAAGTCAAGTCCCGGTCCTGGGCCTCTTCTCTTTTCTCTATGTACTTCCTAACTTGGTAATTTTATCTCTTCCCGTGGGTACAATACATCCAGATGATTCCCAGATTTACATATCCAGTACTAGTTTCTCTCCTGAGCTTGAGTCCCAAATCACTAATTGCCTGTGAGCTATTCTGAACTAAATATCCCATAGTTGTCTCAAATACAGCATTGAAAATAGAATTCATTATCATTTCCTTCAAATCCCATATTTTTCTAATTTCCCTATTGTCATCAATGTCACCACCATCCTTTTCTGAAACTCCTGAGTTATCTTGAACTCCAACTTTATATCACCTGACCTAGCCAATCAGTTGCCATATCTTGTGTTTCTATCTCTACATTTCTTACATTCTATCTCTTTTCTCCATTCACACAGCCATCCCTGTTTCAGACCCTCACTACTTGGACTTGTCTTGCTTGGACTATTGCTATAACCTCCTGCTAAACTATTTTTCCCAAATCACATAGGCACTAAGTACAAAGCTGTGACAGAGAAGTCTGCTTCTGAATCTCTTTTTCTCCAATGCCTCCACACTGAGGGTCTCCAGCCTGGCCACTCAATACCTTGGCAGCATCGTCATTAGATAACAGAGTTGAGGAAGGGAAGGAAAATAAGCCAGTAACAGTTTGCTGGAGTAAATGGGGGTGGAGGAGGGGGTTCACGAGACCTAGCACCTCTTGTGTGAGGGCTTGTAAAGCCCTTTTCAGGGCTGCTCATGCACATTTAGTGTTCACCTGATTTACCCAAGTCTCACCTGTGGCTCCAAGAAGCTATAGCATGAACAGAGGCCATTCCTGGTAAAACTGTCTCAGTAGATGGGCTAAACCATGTTGAGGGTAACCCATAGGCTTCAAACCTCTCACTGAGTAAGGGGGATGTCTACCCCAATCACGCGACAACTTCCTCCAGCAGAATAGGCAGATGAGAACAATTTTTGCCAACAGCCATGAAGGTAGTTGAAGGAGGTGCTATGGAGTTTAAAGCTTGGTCAGACATCAAAGATGCCAAAGTTATCCACTGCATCCTGGGCTATTACCAGTCTTCTTGACTTTTGTCTTGCCACTGGACTTTGATGAGTCAGGAAGAGACAGTGAGGCTGATGACTTTATGCAACTCTGCCTCACTTAAATCCAATTCATGAGCAAGTCAAGGTGTCACTCAGTGATGACATTGATCCTCTTTGAAAATGAAGGACAAACAACAATAGCCTCCTAATTGGTCTCCTTTCTACAACCCTTTCTCCTCTCCAAAACAATGCTCACTCACCTGCCAAAATTATATTCATGAAATGTAGGTATAGTATTGTTCTATCTAGCATTTAAGGTTTCCATGATCTGTCTCTAGCCCACCTTTTCACATTTATTATGCATTATATTTCTGCCAAGTTGGTCTACTTGCTGTTCTTTGACATTCTATTGCTTTGACATAGGCTGTCCCCATGCCTGGAAAGCACTGCCTCCTCCCCTTCAAAGCAAACTTCAAGCAACCATCTCTTATCTGAGGCATTTTTTTTTAAATCCACAACTGTTAGTTTCTCTTCATTAAAATGACCCTTGATTTACTTTGTAGGTAGTTCATATTTACTTAGCCATAGCCATGTCATTTCTGTCCAGTAATAATGTAAACTCACGGACATCAGGGACTCTCATTTTTGTCTTGTATCCTCATTGCCTCACACTAACTAAATGCTTATTGATTGGTTGTCAGTAATGCTAAAGCTAAAAACATCAAAATCCAGGGAAGGTGTGTATGTTTTGTTTTGTTTTTCTTTCTTTTATTTTCTCTTCATTTTTTTCTATGAGGGAAAAGATTTTTAAAAGCAATAGGACCACATTCCTTGGAGCGGAAGGGATTATGATGACTAACAGCAGAGAGGTAACACTGCTATTCAACTATTTTACTTCTACTTTCTTTTCCAAGAGGAATGGATGACTGATAGTCTGGAAATGACAGAGCAAAAATGACTAAGAAGGAGTCAATATCCTAAAAAAAAATGTGAAAAAGATCACAGAGCACTTAGCGTCCTTTAGTTAATTCAAGTCACCTGGCCGAGATAAATTACACAATCCTCAAGTACTGAAAGAATTGGTTGGTGGGTATGATTGCTGAAGTGTTGTCAGTGACAATTGAAAAATCATGGAGTCTAAAATAACATAGGATTGGGGAAAAATGAATATTCTTCCAATTTTTGAGAGGAGAGAGACAGAGACAGAGAGATAGAGAGAGAATGGTTTTCCAGCTAGAGACTAGTGAGTTTGATCATTGACAAAATTCTAGAATGGATCATTAAAAATATTGTTAGTGAACATCTAGAACAGGAAATGTTAATTAGAAAGAGTTAACATAGGGGTGGATAGGTGCTGTGGTGAATAGAGCACTGGCCCTGGAGTCAGGAGGACCTGAGTTCAAAATCGGCCTCAGACACTTAACACAAAACAAACCATGTGTCTTGGGCAAGTCACAACCCCAACTGCCCTACCTTCCCCCCTCCAAAAAAAGCAAAAAAAAAAAAGTTAACATAACTTCAAAATCACACCCACCAACCAGTTCTTTCAATACTTGAGGATTGTATAGTTTATCTCGGCCAGGTAACTTGAATTAACTAAAGGAAGCTAAGTGTGCAATCATTTTTCCCACATTTTCCTAGGATATTGACGCCCCCCTAGCCGTTTTTGTTCTTTCATTTCCAGACTATAAGTCATCCGTTCTTCTTGGAAAAGACATGGCAATGCCAGATTAACCTTATTTGTTATGAGTGATTTTTTTTTTCTTTCTTTTTTAGCAGCAGAGGTAGTAAACTGGTAGGTCAGGAGGCTGTGGTGAGGAATGGGAGGTAAGCATTTATTAAGCACTTACTATGTGCCAAGCACTTTACAAATATCTCATTTGAAATAAAATTCTATGATTTGGGACCTAGGTTCAAATTGCATTTGTATAACTACTGTGATATTGGCCAAGAAACTTATCCTCCCTGAATTTTACCTCCTCATTTGTTTTCACAAATGAAGGAATTAGACTAGATGAACACCAAGATTTAGTCTAATTCTAGATCTATATACTGTAATTTAATGAGATCTTAACAAAGCATTTGATAAAGTATCTCATACTATACTTATGGAAAATTGGAGAGTTGTGAGAAAAAGAGTAATATCACTAGATGGATTTGGAAGTGGTCAAATGGACTTACTCAAAGGAAAGTAATTAATGGTTTAATGTTAACTAAGAAGTTCTCCAGGGGAATGTCTCAGGGATTTCTTTTCAACCCTGTGCTATTTAACATTCTTATAAATGATTTGGATAATGTTTTGTTTGCAAAGGGTTGAGCCAGAAGTAATGAATGGAATAAATATTTGTCAAATTTACAAAAACACAAAGTTTGGAGAGCTAGTTAACCACCTGGATGATAGATTCAAGTTCCAAAATTATCTTGATGATCTATAGTTTGGGGATAATTGCACAGTCTTACATTTCAGTTTTTTTTTTAAAGCAATTGGGGTTAAGTAACTTGCTCAAGGTTACATGGCCCGTTATTTCTGGGTGTGGTGCTGAGTATCTGAGCCCGGATTTGATCCAGGTCATCCAGACACTGGAGCCGGTGCTCTCACTCGCTGAGCCACCTGGCCGCCCTACATTTCAGTTTTAAATAACCAACTTGAGAATTCCAAGATGGAGAAGGCATAAGTGGACAACAGTTTGGCTGTGAAGGATTTAGGGATTTTGGTGGCTGAAAGCCTAACATAGGTCTGCAGTGTGATGGGGCAGACAAAAAAAAAAAAATGCCTTCTTGGGTTGCATTAAGAAAGACATTACTTCCAGGAATAAGGAGGCTACTTTTATATACAGTGTTCCAATATGCTCTGCTCTTGTCTGACCATATCAACAATTAATGAATTGACAAGTATTATTAAGAGATTAATTACTATGTATCAAGCTCCATATGCAGTTCTGGGGATACAAAAGTAAAAGTAAAAACAGTTCCTGCTTTTAAGGAGTTTACATTCTCATCAAGCATACAACATATGGGTAGATACACAAAAATATAGATACAAAACACAGAGTGGATGAAAGATCACTTCAGAAGAGAAGACACAGGTAGCTGGGGGACATAAAAGTAATATTGGAACTGAGTCTTGAAGGACACCAGAAATTCTAAGAAGTAGAGGTGAAAAGGGAAAGCCTTCCTGTCATGGAGAACAGCCAGTACAAAGACAAGAAGGCAGGAGATGTTCAATGTTATATGTGAAGAACAGTAAGTCGTTCATCATGGCTGGTTTGTAAAGTGCATGGAGGGGATTCGTGTGAAAGGAGACTGGAAAGACAGAAATAGGGGAGGTGATGAAGAAGTTTAAAGGTCAAACAGGGAGTTTATATTTGAGGCTAGAGATAATAAGAAGCCACTGGAATTGACTAATTTTATGTGTTTGTGCATGTGGGAAGTGAGGAAGGTATTGGGTTTAACCAAGTCAAACATAAGATTTAAGCTTTAAGAAGAGTATTTTTTGGCAGAATTGACTAAAATGGACTGGAGTGCAGAGATGAGGCAGAAAGATGAATTAGGAGGCTATTTCAGTTATCCAGGTGAAATGTTATGAATGTCTGGACCAAGGTGGTGGCTTTGCGAGCAATGAGAGCTGTTGTAGAGACAGAAATGGCAAGATTTGTCAACTGATTGGACAAATGGAATGAATGAAAGTGAGGAATAAAGTTGCCAACCTGGATGACTGAGAGGACAGTGGTACCCTCAAGAGTAACAAGGAAGTTCTAAAGAGGGAAAGGGTAAGGAATGGGGAAGGTAGCGAGTATTGTTTTGGACACGTTGAGATGAATATTCACTTCAAAATGTCACAAGCAGTGGGTAATTTAGGATTTGAGCTCTGGGAAGAGACTAAAAATTGATATACAGATCTGAAAGTCATCTGCATAGAGATATTTGTACCCATAGGACCAGAGGAGATCACCAAGTTAAAAAAAAAAACTATAGAGAAAAAGGGAAAACAGACCTAGACATGGCCCTGTGATGAGGGGGCCATAGGTGTTACAGGGGCTCTGATGACCAGAGTCCCTGCTGTGCAGTCTGGAAGGAATTCACAAAGCCCAAGCAATCTTTTAAGTCAGGATTGTAAAAGTTTATTGTTATGCTTTGCAGGGGACAAGAGTTCTTAGGAAACCTGTAAACTTAAAGAAGTCATAGGTATAGTTTTTAAAGAGTTACAATAGTAAATCAGATGTCAATTATGCTAACTAGGTGAGTAAGGGTGGGATTAGGGAGGAGTTGAGGAGTAGTCAGTGCTTAAAGGAACATGCACTTTTATTATCTACTGCACAGGCATATTGCCCATAATTCACCAGGAAATAGACCAAGGGGGCGGGGGGAGCCTACCTGGAGGTGTGGTTTTAAGCTCGAAACATCACTAAGTCAGCTAGCTGTCAGGGCTGACTGAGAAGTGCCTAGTCTGACACCCATCAGTGTCATGTTTGACAAGATAGATATTGGGAACCAAGGCTAAGGAGTATTCAGTATGTGTATAATTGACTAAGGAGCTAACTTACAGATAGTGCATTGAAGGATTCATAGGTGCAGCTTGTTTTTGTACCAAGCAGAAATAAATAGTTCATGAATTGTTGCTAGGCAGAGTGCTGGCAGAGGGAAGGGGCAGAGTTAATGCTCTGAGGCTGGGGGGGGGGGCGGCGGGGAGAGGATTTGATTTTACGGACTGGTTTTACAAATTGATTTTACAAACTGTTGTTACAAACTGATGTTACAAACAGATCCCAAGCACCCCATCACTTGGAGGATACCCACGATTAGTGGGCATGATATGGATAAAGATCCAGCGAGGGAGACTAAAAAGTAACAGTCATATGGGTAGGATGAGAACCAAGAGGAAGTCATGTCATTGAAACCCAGAAAGAAGGTGGTCAACAGTGTCCGATGTTGCAGAAAGTTCAAGAAGAATGAGGATTGAGAAAAAGGCCATTAGATTTGGCAATTAAAAGATCAATGGTAACTTTACAGAGAGGAATTACAGTTGAATGAGAATATCAGAAAGCAAATTGTGTAGGGTTTTGAAAAAAGAGAGAGAAGGAAGTGGAGGCACTAAGTGCAGAGAGCTTTTCAAAGTCTTTAGCTGAGAATGGAAGGAGAGACATAAAATCCTAGCTAGAAGGGATAGGTGAATCTAGTTAAATTATTTTAAGGTTGGTGAACACATGTAGATATTTGTAGGTAGCAGATAAAGAATTTGAAGAAAAGGAGAGATTTAGATTAGAGTGGGGATGATAGCAGAGCAAGCTGCTAGAGGATGAAAGAGGGGATAAAATCAATGGTATTTGTACAGACTTGGCCTTGACAATGACATAGGCCATTTCATCAGAACCTGAGTGAAGGAAGAAATAATTGGGATTAATTTCAGAGAAATATGAAATGAGAAGAAGAGGCTATGTTTTGGGGGAAGTGGGGGTAGGATGGGGTGAAGTGAGACAAGGAGTATTGTTTTTAATACTGGGTTCCAAAGTTTAAGAAAGGCCCTCTTAATTTGGGGTATATTTACAAGAAGGCAATAAGGACAGTGTTAGATGAGAATAAGTTGAAGTAACTAGGGATATGTATCCTGAAAAAGACAAGACCTAGGGTGACCTGATAGTTATTTTCAAATATTTGAAGAACTGGTGTGTGGAAGAGTGATAAACCTGGCTACATTTGTTTGCAGAGGGCAGAACCAGAAGTAATGAATGGAAATTTCACATAGGCAAATGTAGGCTTGATAACATTGAAAACATGCTAATAAATATAGCTGTTTAAAATTGGAATGAGCTGCTTCAGGAGTTAGAGGGTTTTTTTTTTCCCTCCCTTCACAGAAAGTATTCTAGTGGGGCTGCATGACCACTTGTCAGGTATGTAGAGTGAAGATTTGTTTTTAGTTTGGCTAGTTTGGCTTCTCAGATCCCTTCCAACTCAGAAATCCTATGAATTTGTAACTGATTGAGCTCAATGCATTTACTATAGTGAGAAGAAACAGGAAATTAAAATTGAGCACAAGCATTCCCTGTACAGGTGCATTTATAATTCCATTCTCCTAATCTACATTCTATCGCTTATTTTCATCATGGGAATAGATTGCCAAAAGTTCCTTTGTAGAAGGGTAATATCAAAAAGAGTGATTTCATTTTTTTTTCTCAAAGATCAAAGGGGAGTGATATTTTTAACTCACCTCAATTGAGTCACACAGTCTTGCTGCTTGAGCAAAAAATTGTTTGTGGCTCCTGTAGAAAAGTCAAGTGAATCTGGCTATGCAATAGTGTAATGGTAATAGAAATATGAAAATCTTCTCTGCTCCTTAATAAGCCCAAGATGAACTTGAGGACCTTTCCTGATTTGAAAATATACTCTTCCCCCTAATAGGCTTCAGGTGCTCACCTGGAACCTGTGGTGGGAGGCTTGTTTTTCAGGAAAGCACAACTTTTGTTACTTTGAGGTCCAGTAGTGAGGGTTTTGATGTTCTCTGACCCAGGAGAAGGCTATATGTACCTCTGAGCAAGGTTTTGCTTTGGGGCTCACTTTGGGAAGAGTTGTGTGATTTGACCAGATGAGGCTCTGGGCAGCTGTTGAATCCCCCAGCTTTGAAAACCCAGATGTTGATGCTTCTCTCTCTGGTAACTGACTAGGTATGGATGTAATGGTCAGACAGCTAGAAACCATGTCTGCTGAATTGTTATTTTTTCTGTATTTTTGTCTGCTTGTAACTTCTGTTTGTATTCTCTGAAGTTCAGGGTGCTGACTTTTTCCCCTGAACTAGGTAAATGATATATTTTTGATTGATTAAAGTAAGATTGAGTTGTTTTCCTTTAGAAAATTAGATCAAAGAACCTGTGCTAGCAGCCAATCTGGGTATACTAGGGTGCTTGCTGCTACAAATAGTTCAATAGGTTAGCCTCAGGGAAGTCCTTTGAGAAAGCATTGGGGCACAATCTCTTCCTCATCTCTTCCTAAAGAACAGGCTGTACACATAACCACCAAGAGACAATGAATAGTGCAGAGAACCATGTCAGGCCCTTAAAATCCCACGAGATAGTATGATTCCCACATATCCACAGGCAATTGCCATTTATGTTAGTATTTCTGTAGCCTTCCTGTCTTCCTAGCCTAATATCTGGAAAATGCAGAAAACATACATATTTAGGGTAATCTAACCCTATCTTACCTCAGTTATTTTAGAGCAATTCTTTAGCATTACCTAACTGGTAAGAAATGCCATTCTTACCACAAAAGTTTTATCCTAAGATTATAAGTTGGACTTTTAGAAAATTTTGCTATTTTCCCCCTCTTGCAGAATTATTTTCTTTTCACTCCTTTATGGTTGGTTTTGATAGTTTATTTATCAAATTTCTAGCCATTTTTAGGTTGTTAGGGGAAAATGGGCTTACATGTGACTGCTCACTCATTCATCTTGCCAGAAGTCTCTTTTTATATCACAGCGGTGCCAATATCCCACTGACACTGCCCATTCTAGGATCACTACATGATCACCTCATTTTTTTATTGGTAATATTTATCCTTAATAATGCCATTTATGCCACTTTGAGCTAGATTTGGACAACAATTTGTAATGAAAAAAGAGCTACTAGGTAGGAAAGTAATAAGGGTTTTGTTTCCATTGTTGAATACAATTACTTTGTGTTATGCATACTATGATCCAAAATGGTCTTTTGCTCTTCCTCAGTCAGTCAGTAACTCAACAAACATTCACTGCTTAGTATGTGCCAGAGGCCATGCTAAGCACTGAGAAGGAAAAGACAAAAGCAAAAATCCTGCCCTCAAGAAGCTAGAAGCTCATGTTCTAATGGGGAATATAACAAGAAAGCAATTATGTACTCATAAATTACATACAGAGTTGATGAAAGGTAATCTTAGAGGGAAGGTCTTCATGGAAAACTAGGAAAAGCCTCTTGGAGTAGGTGGGATTTGATTATCTTGAAGAAAACCAGGGGAACCAGTAGGTAGATGTGAAAAGGGAGAGCATTTCTGGTGTGGGCAGCTAGGGAAAAGGCACCAGCCTAGGAGGAACAGAGATAATGAGCCAGAAACAGCAAGAAGGTGGCTATGGCTAGATGATAAAGAACATGGAACAGAGGAAGGAAATGGAGGTATAGAGAATAAAGAGTAAACATATTAGAAAGAAAAAGAAGGGGCAAAATTATAAAGAAAGGTCTTTAAATTCCAAAGAGAGGATTTTGTATTTTATGCACTTTAGCAGGTGAGTAAAGGATGGATTGGAGTGGGGAGTGTAGAAACAAGCACAATCGCATACCCAGGATGGCTGCTAGCACAAGTTCTTTGATATACTTTTCTAAAGGAAAGCAACTCAAAAGGGGTTAACAATCTTACTTTAATCAAACACACACACACACACACACACACACACACATATAAAAACAGTTTAGGGGAAAAAGTCAGCACTCTGAACTTCAGAAAATACAAACAGAAATTATAAGCAGACAAAAGATACAGACAGAGAAAATAACACAATTCAACAGGCCAACAGACAGGGCTTCTAGCTGTCTGATCATTGCATACGTAGTTGGTCACCAGAGAGAAAAGCACCAAAATCTGGGTTTTCAAAGCCGGGGGGGGGGGGGCCTCAATGGCTACCCAGAGTCTCATCTGGCCAAATCACACAATTCTTCCCCATAAGTGAGCCCCAAAACAAAACCTCACCTCAGAGTGTATATATATACCCTTCTTCAGAATCAAAGGACATCACAACATTTGTGACCCACTGCCTAATTACAAAGCAACAAAAGGTGTGGGTCTTCCTACAAAACAAGTCCATTAAGGGATAGGGAAAATCTTCAAATTCCCTTACCATTACAGGAGTTACTTGAGGGAGGGAGCTCAGCTAGGAGGTTGTTGAAAGAAGGTGGTGAGGTGATAAGGACCTGAACTAGAGTGGTAGCTGTAGGAGTTGAGAGGAGACTAATGGGATTGGATATGGAGTGTGCTAGAGAGAAGTGAAGGATGACAATAAGGTTGTGAACTTGTATGACTGGGAATATAGTGGTGACCTCAACAATAACTGGGAAATTTGGAAGAAAGGAGTATTTTGGGGGAGAGATAGAGCTCTTTTTGGAGACTAACTCTGAAATACAGGACACCCAGTTTGAGATGTCCAAAAGGCAGTTAATAAAGCATGACTGGAATTCAGGAGAGAGATTAGGGATGAATATATTGGAGATTCATCTTTAAGGTTTGAAAACACTTAACATGCATTAAATTAATCTCATTCAATTCTCACAATAGCCTGTAAACTACATACTATAGTCATAATTACTCTCTTTTACAGATGAGGCTTGTGCAATCAAAGCCAATGTAACTAATTTAGAAAGAAAAGTTAAATGGGCAAAAATCTTTACAACAAGTTTCTTTGATATCCAAGATATTTAAGGAACTGATGCAAATACATAGGAAAAAGAACTATTCCCCAATAAATGACAAAAGGATATGAGGAAGGGAACAAATATTTATTATATGACAGGTGTGAATTTACAAATATCATCTCATTTGACCCTCACAACAGTCTTGGGAGGTAGGTACTATTATTATCTTTAAGGAAACTGAGGCAGACAGAGTTTGACTGACTTGCCCAGGATTATACAGCTAGTAAGTGCCTGAGGCTGGTTTGAACTCAAGTCTTCCTGATTCCAAGCACAGCATGCTAAGTACTACACCACCTATCTATCAGTCTTTGTTCTCAAAGTAAGTAATACAATGTATTAAATGCCTAATGAAAATATGTCCCAAATCACTTAAAAATGACCCCAAAAAAGGACAGTGACAATTTGGGGAAGGGCTGGCAAAAGCATTCACACTAATGCATTGCTGTTAGAGCTGTGAGTTGGTCCAGCTAATGCTTCTTCCCTCTCTTTTACTCTCCCCTCCCCCATATTGGTACAGGTCTTAGTGGGGTCTCCTAATGGGCTTTTATCCTTAAGGCAGTTCAGAACTCAAAACCTCAAGCATTTAACCAGTCTTAGTGTCCCCAGTAGCAGGAAGTACAATCTGACTCCTATTGTTTTCAAATTACTTTTAGTTTCTTGTAGTCATCTCTTAATAAGTTCCTATAATTTTTCAATTAGACTTTTTCATTAGATATTACACTAGAGACATTTGGGAAAGTGACAACACCTTGACATTATTATCCAAACTTCAATACTCCTTTTTGTTCTGGTTGCTGGTACTTTGCAATTCCACATTATTTGAATGGAAATGACTCTCTCTAGTTCAGATTATACAAATTCAGCATCTTTCCTCCCAGAATGTAGTGCACCTCTCCCACAAATTGCTAATAGTTTGAAAGCTGCATTGAGCCCACATGCAAAATTTTGCAAAATATTGAGAATACAAAGAGTCAGTCATATGATCTGTCAATGACCCCACCAACTGTTCTATACAGAAGTGAAGGTACCATTGACTTTTTTTTAACACTATAGTTACATATTTAATTTCCTTTTACACATATAGTTTTTAATTTTTAAAAATTCTGCACTTAACCAACATCTCCCAAAATATGCATTTGCATGTACAAGTAAAGCAGAAAAAATTACTGCATGTGAAAGCAGGAATCTTAAAAAAAAAGTTTTTAATAAATTCAATGTGTTTCTTTCAAAACTGTGCCTCCTTCTGAACTTCCTTCTGTTTACTTTTGCATATATTTTTTCAAGTCCTTCAATGACCCTGAAGCCTTTGTCTAGGTCTACAGGGAAAAAGGAGAGAGACAGACAGACAGAGACAGAGAAAAATACAGACAGAGAGAGACAGAGAGAAAGAGAGAGTTTCTAAATAGGTTCCTGCTAAGACTAGAGCCATTTCTCTAGAGGTTTCCTTTGTCCTTCCCCATAGTTGGTTCACTCACTTGGTCAGATGCAACAAAAACCGGTTTATCTTTAGAGACAAAACCCATTATGGAATCACATACAGCAAATAAATAAGATTTAAGTGTAAATAATACCATTTCATCAGGTAGTGATAAAGCAAGTGAGAAGAAAAATAGAGGGGGATAAATTCTTTTAATTTCAGTGCAACAATAAAGAATAATAATAATCTACTAAGAGACAACTACAAAGAAAATATAATTATATGTATTTAGTAGCATAGTAATTTTTCAATCTTCTCCCCAAAATATATTAACTTTTTTGGGTTTGGGTAACAATCCTAAAAAGTGGACAAATACCATTATATATCTTATGAAAGGATCTAGGAATTAGAGGGGGAAAAACTAGGTTTTAACTCAAAGAAGACTTTTTGTTCAAATCTAAGACCCAACATTTCCCATTGGTGTAACTCTGGGAAACATTTCACTTCTATGAACTCCAGTTTCCTCATCAGTAAAACAGACTAATAATAATCATACATAGTAGTACCTACTTCAAAAGGTTATTGTGAAGAATAGACATTATAAATCTATATTGTGCATTACATTAATAAGATGATTTTCATAGGGACCTGTGATTTTAATATCAAGCAGAGGTTTGATGACCATTTGTCAGGTACATCATAGTGGGAATTCCTCTTGTGTAAAGATTAGAGATGGCTGCTGAGGTCCATTCCAGTTCTCAAATTCTGTGATTCTGGTTGTGATCTGTACCACTTGAGAAAATGCACTCAACAAAAGTTCAAATTTAATTCAAGAAAAACTTACACAATATGGAAGACCCTTCATTAGCTCCAGGAATAGGATAGTAAGAAGAAAATGAGCCCTGACCTCATCTGGAAGGGTACAACATGTGCACAGGTAAGTCAATACACAGTAATTTCAGGAAAGGGAGAATACTAACAACTGGGGAAAGAAATCAGGGAAGACCTGATGAGCTGCAAGAACGGCTCCTTGAGCTGAGGCCTAAAGGAAGCTAGAAATGCTAAAAGATGAAATGAGGAGGGAGTATGTTCTAGACATGGGGTCAGCCTTTGAGAAGGTAAATAGAGAATATTTTCCCTATTTTACCAAAAGAAAAATTGAATGTCTGTCAATAATATTTATTAAGTACCCACTTAGCAGATGTTAATGAATACTTTGAAGTATTCAGTACAAGGGAATAGAAGTAATCATCACAATTAAGAAACACTTATTGACTGTTGTAGAATCATGATATCCATTCGTTAACAGCTGTGGAAAAATGTTGTTCAAAACTCAGAATATATTTTCCCATAGAAAAAATGTTATGCATCGTAGTTGGGGTCTTGATTCATTACACAATATTTTAAATAAGCCACAATGAATGTAACTGAGAGGACTATAGTTTTATGCTGTCCTGGAGTCAGGAAGCTGTGGAGGAGAGAGGAAGAGCAAAAGAGACAATGTGAAAAGGAGAGAGGGAGTTTCTGGTTCATGGCTAATGTCTGACAAAATGCTGATGAAGATTAAGTTTTCTTTGGCATTTTCCCACTTTCTTTTTTGTAACTTTCTCCAGATCTGAGTGTTACATGCTGTACTAAACTCTACCCTGACACTCCACCCAGATTTGCCCTTCCCCTTAAAGCATTCCTTCCATATTTCAAAATTACCTGTTTCCTAGCACCCCTAAGCTTAGATCCAAACTCCCATTCTCTCAGTTCATATGTTTTAAGATGAGCATTAGAAGGAAGGAAAAAGACAGTATAGTGAGAGGAAAAAAATAGCAGGTCTGGAATAGAAAGACTTGAATTCAAGTCCAAGCTTTAATACTTATAAGTTCTGTGACGAGGGAGTTTACTTCCTATCTCTGAGCCTCAATTTCCCTTCGCAAAATAGAGATGGTGTTTGTATCGCCTACCTCACTAGCTTCTTGAGCAATGTGCTTTGCTTAAAGCATTATAGAAATTATCTGATCAATTAATAGCTGATGATCACTCCTTGTTCCCTCTCCCCCAAAATATTTATACTTTAAAAGCAGATCCAGGTAGCTAAAACAAATAAATAGCTTCAACAGATTAATCAAATTACCTAAAGATTTTCACCCCAGTGTGTGAGAAAATATTCAGTGGCAAGTGTCTGCCAATTAGTCAGTCTACTCAAAGGACAGTTTTCCTAAGATTTTATTTTCTTTTCACAACTTCATTTTTCCCTACATTTCTGAACCCAGAAGTTTTCTGAAAACACCTACTTTTTCTCATTTCCTATTAACCCACTAGTGTGGTACAGAGGTCATATCCATTTTATACATGTTTTACTTTCAGTGTTGGGGAAGGGAAGGAATTCATGGGATTCAATGGAGTATGGGTGGCAGGGAAGAGATTGTAGCTGTGTTTGCAAGGCCTCTTATGGCACAAGTACACACAGCTCCAACCATAGGAACAGAGTGTCAGAGGTACAAGTTCCTATGACAACAATTATTAGACTAAGGGAAAATGGTTGTGAAATTCTTCTGACATCTAAACAGTTTGGGCATCTGATTTGGTGATGGTAATACTCACAGTAATGAAATTACAGATCTACCAAAGTACCAGAAATCTAAGAGGGAAGACAAGAGATGCTTTCCTATCTTGGTGTTAGGGAAGGCTTTCCTTGCAGCTTCTTAGGATGAAAAGGGAGGATCTGATCCATTGAGACAGTGTCAAAGTCAAGTACAAGGAATATAAAAGCATGTTCCTAGTGATAGAGATTACAGGTTAAAAGCAGTTATTCTTGTCTTTAGGAGTTCAGCGAGAAGTTAATAAACACAGTTCTTTCTCCACTGTAGAATAAAAAAGGGACTTTAAGATAGATGCTGGAATAACTGAGAAGTATAGTAACAGTGATGCCAAAAAAAAAAAGAGACCATTGAAGCAATTTTTTGAATGTGCAGAATAGAACAGAAAGAAGTTTAAAAAGAAACACAGACAAGTAGGAGAGTTTTGAAAAAAATGTATGGAGTTTAATATATACCTTTAAAAACAAGCAGTATGAAAGAGATTCACAGTTTCATAGACAATGCTCTTTCTTTGTTTTATATATGGAAACACTTTTTCAGTATTCAAGTTCAGAATAAAAAAAATTAAAAAGAAAGAAAGAAGCCTAGCTGTACCACAGGTATCAGCCTTTAGCAGGCTTAAAGATGCATATATTTACTAGAATAAAGGAAGCCTTTTCAGGAGGAGATACATTTGTGAGAATGAGGACTTGCTTCCTAATGTATCTGATGGAGGGGAAGATACAAAAGCCATGGAAAAAAATCTTGTACAGTATTATCACCCCCAAAAGGGAAAAAAATAAATAAGTAGTGACCCATGTTTAAGCTTCCCCCTCTACATAAAAATTTTATTAGACTAATTTGCACTTACACTGAAAGCATCCTTAAGGAACTAGGCAAACTTTCACAAGTGATATTATGCAGCAGAGTATATTTTTACCATTAGAGAATACAAGATATTACTTCACTTATTCTTTGTGGATTATATGCATATATAAATACATAGTACATATATGCTTTTACATGTATATACGTATATACATGTATATATAAGTGTAATGTATACACACACATAAAACATTTCACGTAGTTGAATAAAATGTCATCTTAAAAACTGTTTTCCAACAAGACATTATTTCCTTTGTGTATGTCAAAATCATATGTAACCCTGTCCCAAGGTCATTGGCATGGATATCTCTTCTTATTGGTGGAAATGAAGGAAAGGGCAAGAGGCAAAAGTTTAGTTCTCTGCTTTTATCTAGAAGTCCCCCTTTGGAATCCTCCTAGCAAGAGTCTTTTTTTTAGTATAGTCAGCTTCCAGCTTTGCGAGAGAAGTTGTAAGAGGCCAACCCAACTTCAGGTTGCTGAAGGAAAAGATTCTGGTAAAACATGAGAGGAGCAGGGAATCTTCACGTCCCTCTCCCCAGTTTGCTATGTGTGTTCATTGTGGAACTGGTATTAGATGGGAAAAGGGTGACACCTTCTATGGAGACCTTAGGGTCTTCCTTCCCCTGAGAAGTGACAAAGGGATCAAAAGTTAGATCTGATCCAATCATATCTCCTAGATGAACAATATTTAAAAGAGCAGATAGATATGCTTCTAGCCTGGTATCCCCCTCTCTAAGGAGAGCAGAGTAGTGACCTCAGGCACCAACCTCCTGGCAAAAATGAAAACCTCCTTTGGAGAAAGCTTTGGAGGCTCCACCTGCTCCCTTAGGAGAAGAAACGTTACCAGTATGAAGAGGTATGACTGTTTAATGATGCTCTGATTACTGAAAGCCAATGAGGCATAAAGCAAGGAAATATAAGAGATACTATTGAAGAAGAATTGACAAAACTGGGCAACTGATAGGACATGAGATATAATAAAAGGTCAAAGGTGGATGTGAGGCTGCCAACTTGGGTGACTAGAAGGACAGTAGTATCTTCCTAATTTAAAAAATGGGGAGGGGAATTGGGGTTAAGTAGTATCCTTTTTTAAAACAGGAAATTTCAGAAGAGGGAAAAGATCATAAACACTCTTTTGCATATATTGAGTCTGAGATGCCTGATGAGACATCTAGTTTTAAATCATAGAATCACAGAAATTGAAAGCTAGAAGAAACTACAGTGGCCATCTCATCCAACTCCTAACAGAAAAGGATCCTCACTATGGCATAGCTGATGACTGGTCATGCAGACTCTGCTTGATGACCTCCAAGAAGAGAGAACCCATCATCTTTCAATGCAATCCATTCTGCTTTGGGAGAGCTCTAAAGGACAGTAAGCTTCTTTCCTGACATCAAGCCTAAATTTGCCTCTTTGTCCCTTCCACTCATTACTTCTCTTTTTGCCCTCTGGGATCAAACAGAATATGTCTAACCTCTATTCCATAGGACAGACTTCAAATGATTGAACAGAGTTATCCTGTGTTCTCCCCTATCCCTACCTGCACTCCTTCTCCTCAGTCTTCTTTTCTTTAGGAGAATCACCCTTAATCCTCTTAACAGATCCTCATATGCCATGGACTCAAAACCCTTCACCATCCTGGTTGCCCTTTTTTGGAACACTCTCCATCTTAGTAATGTCCTTCTAAAACTTTGGCATCCAGAATTGAACACAGTGCTCCAGATACTGTCTGATGAGTGCAAAGTATAGGGGGACAATCACTGCTGATTCATGTGGAACGTGTTGTCCATAAGCTATCTATATCTTCTTCAAAGTGCTGTCTAATCATGTGTCCCTTCATCTTGTACTTGTGAAATTAATTTTTTGTGTTGAAGTATAAGAACACATTTACCCCTATTGCATTTCATCTCACTAGATTTGTCCCAACGGTCTAGCTTCTCATTTTTCTGGCTCCTAACTATTATCCAGTGTATTAGCTAGCCTTTCTAGATAGTGTCATCTTCGATTTTAATGAGCATACCATTGGTGCCTTTATCCATGTCACTGATTAAAATGGTAAAGAGCATGAACCTAATCAGAGACTTCTGGGGTATTCCCCTGAAGATCTTTCATGATAACATTGAACCTTTAGCAATTAGGCTTTGAGTTCAGTCATCCATCAAGTTCTAAGTCCACATCTTTCCATCTACAAAAATACCATGAGACACCTTATTAAAAGTTTTGCTAAAATTTCTTCCACCAATTTAATAATCCTGTCAAATAAGGAAGTAAGGTTAAGTTGGCATGATCTCATGCTCAGTGAAGGCATGCTGGCTACCTTTTACTCACCACTTCCCTTTCTAGCTGTTCAGTAACTATCTCTTTAATGATCCATTTTGTAATTTTCCCAAGAATTGAAGTCAAGCTCAGTGGTCTATAATTAGCAAACTACCTGTGTTCTCTTTCTTCTTCAGTCTTGTGATACCTCTCTTACTTTCAGTAGTCTTTCAAATATTAATTATAATGGCTCACTAAACACACTTGCTATCTCTTTTAGTACCCCAAAATGTAGTTATAGAGCCAAAGGGAACTATTTTCATAGAGTAACACTGCCATAGGGCTGGCAGCTATGGAGGGTGATAAATTCCCATGTGGTTAGACACACATACACACACACACACACACACACACACACATCTTTCAGCAAAATGGGAAGGCCAATGGATCAATGCAACAAGCTGCTCATTCTTATCCTAGACCTTAAACCACTCAGGGCTCAAGCTTGTAGAGTTTTAGATAATGAACAGGCAGAAATAGGAAACTCCCTTGTTGTCCATGAGGGTAGTATGACCTCCTGAAATCTAAGGGGAAAGGACCCTGGAAACTTAACTCTGACTGCTGTATCAGTGTTTCATCAGTGCTATTTTCTTTCTTTTCTTTTGTATAAATATTACTACTCCATATTATGCCCCTTCTCACCTCTCCCAAAATTAAAACCTTCTCTTATAACAAATGAGTAGAGTCAAGCAAAATAAATTTGTATTTTATTGGTTGCATCATCTCTCAACCGTGTACCAGAAGTCTTTCAGTATCATGACTGGTCATTGTAGTAGGTCAGAGTCCTTAAGTCTTTCAAAGGTGTTTCCCTTAACAATGTTGTGGCAATTGAATTAACAATTCCTTTGGTTCTGCTTGCTCCACTCTGTATCAGTTTAAACAATTCTTCCCAGGTTTTCTGAGTTTGCTCCTTTCATCATTTCTTTTCTTTTTTTTTTTTGAGAGGAGGGAAAGCAGGGCAGTTGGGGTTAAGTGACTTGTCCAAGGTCACACAGCTAGTAAGTGTTAAGTGTCTGAGGCCGGATTTGAACTCAGGTCCTCCTGACTCCAGGGCCAGTGCTCTATTCACTGTGCCACCCAGCCCCCATCATTTCCTATAGAACAACAATATTCTATTCCAAATTTATGCCATAATTCTCCAATCAATGGGCACCCACTTTGTGTCCATTTTTACTACAATAAAAAATGTTACAAATATTTTTGTACATATAGCCTTAAGAAATTGAGAGAGTCCAAATGGGAGTTGAGTATGCTTTTCCCTTCCTATCTTCTATGTAGCCATTGTGGTTTGTATTCAGCAGAAAGGAAGCTTAAACTTAATCTCTCTTTGCAGGGATTAAGCTTTCCATTGTCTTATCCACCAGTTCATAAAAAAGAAAAAAATACTACAGTCAAGCTTCAATCCCAGAGCCCTAGAGACTATGCTAATTAGAGTTAAAGTTATTGTTATAAGCATAGTGTCTTACTAAAAGGTGATTAGCTAAAAAACAAAAAAAGTTCCCAGTATGTAATATGAATCTGGTATTGGACAAGGTATTTGTTCATACACAGAGAGAAATAAAAATATAAATATAAAGATGTACATTAAAAGACTCAACAGAATTATCAGGAAAGGTAATATTTGAGACTTATTAGTACATAAATAATTTTGCATGGCTGTTAGTCAGTTTACATTTCATCTTGGCACTGAGCTATCCAACTGCTACAGATACCTATTTGTGGGTAAAATGAACGAGGCTTCAGCTAATCTTCTTTCCCATGGTAGCCCTCTCCAATGCAGAAACTTCTTTTGCTGAAACTTGTTGCTTAAGGGATACCACTAACAATACTTTTGGGGCTGTTGACACACTCCTAGGACTTTTAGACCTTTCAGAACTGGGTCACTGACAGTATTTGACATATCCCCCGTGGGATATTGTTCCACTAAGACAGGAAAGAACAATATAAAAGAGACCTAGGTAATCAAGTGTTCATGGCTACACAGACACCAAGTTGGAGACATGGTATAGTGGGAGGACTGTGTACCAGGATCCCCTGCCATGTGGGCTAGGCTAAGTTTTCCTAAGGCCTAGTCCACAAAGGTTAGGCTAATTTTTCCTTACAAGTCATTGAAAAATGTTCTCAAGATTTTTTTGGCTCATGGGACGAAGGCTTGCAAGGTTGATAATGCTTCTTGTTCACATAAGCAGAAAAGTCAGTGCATGATGAATTAGGAGCTCTTTCCTAAGACTTCAGATTTGCAGACCAGTAGTAGCCTGACTGACACCAGGAAGCTGTGTTCAATTGAATCAAGAATATGTGCTCAAGGAATATCTTTTCCCTGCTCTGAATGATCTTTCCCTGCTGTGGCTAAGTAAACCTCTTTTTAAAAAAACTTTGACAAGGACTTCCTTTCGTTCCATTCATATGTTTGAGGTACCAGCCTCACCTGAGGCAGCCTTGGCCTATTACACAAGGCAATCACTTTCTTCTACCCAATTCTTGAGACACAACTTCAAATACTCACATGTTTCATAGCATGAGCACAGTACAGAAAGAGGGGGGGGATGGGGTGGGGGGAAGGGAACAAGTATTTATTAAACACCTACTACTTATTAGGCACTGTGCTAAGTGCTTTACAAATACTATCACATTTGAACAGAAGTGAGAGGGGCACAGATGGCAATAGCTCCTTTTATACCTCCCATTATCTCCCATTGCAAGCCTCTGAGTCATTCACAGCTAAAAGCAGATCCCCAAAGCTCCTATGTGGTCAACAGGAACCAGGTAAAATATATATGCACACACTCTGTACAGCTCACATTACATATATATGAGTCCTTTCCAGCAGTGTGCTGGCAAATGTTTAACAAAGGGCTCTCTGAAAGAAAAAAAGTATACACAACACATTTTTAAATTTAATATGGGGGAAAAGAGTTTAATCTGAATTATTACATTTTCTCCATCACTTTTTTTTTTGGAAGCAAGGCAATTGGGATTAAGTGACTTGCCCAAGGTCACACAGCTAGTAAGAGTTGAGTGTCGGAGGCCAAATTTGAACTCAGGCCCTCCTGACTCCAGGGCCTGTGCTCTATTCACTGCACTACCTAGCCACCCACTCCATCACTTTCTTAAGTCTAGACAACCAATAAAACAATAAACCAAGCCCTGATTTGTAGTGCTTGCTAATTTCCAAGGTGTAAATGCTCAAAATGAAAAAAATGGAACACATGGCTCTCTTGCGCAATTCAAGCTGCCTCCAGAATATGCCTGGTCCTTTCTTTCCATGTTTGACCTCTTTGGGACATATACCTAGTAATGGCATCACTGGGTCAAATGATATGTAAAAGTTAGTGACTTTGGGAATATAATTCCAAATTTCTTTCCAGAATAGTTGAACCATTCCAAAGATCCAACAAGAGGGCCCCAGTGTACCTGTCCTCCAAAAGCCTCTCCAACAATTATGATTTTCCCATTTTGTTATCTTTGCCAATCTGTTCAATGTGAAATAAACCCTCAGAATGGTTTTAATTTTCATTTCTCTTATAAGTGACATGTAACCTTATTATCTAGGTCAAATTACTATTTGGAATTGATTGTGATACATGGCATGAGATGTTGGCTTATGTCTAATTTCTCCTAGATGGCTTTCCAGTCTTTCCAGTAGTTTATTTTCAGACAGTGACTCACTATCCCACTAGTTTGTGTCCTTGTATTTGTTGAACACTATCCTATTGTTTTTACTTACTTCTTAATCCTGGGTTCCTAATGTGTTCCATTCATCAACTTTTCAGTCTTTTATTCAAGGCCAAATTATTTTAGTGATAAATGCTTTTTAATATAGTTTGAAATCTGATACTGCTAGGTCCCTTTCTTTGTTGCTTTTTTTTCTTTTCACTATTTCTTATAAGGATCTTGACCTTTTGTTTCTCCAAATGAATTTTGTTATTTTGTCTAGTTCTACTAAGTAATCCTCAAGTAATACCAAGGTGGTTGGTATAGCACTGAATAAGAAAACTGTTTTAGGTAGCATTGTAATTTTTATTATATTGTCATAGTTGAACCATGAACAATTAATTTCTTTCTAATTATTTGTTGTCCTTTATTTCTGTAGCTGTATAAATATAATTCTTGCAAGTATCTTAGTAAGAAGTTTGAGGTACCTTATGAATTTTATCATTCTTATGAATGGAATTTCTTTTTCTGTCTCTGCTATATTTCTTTCAGTAATATATGGAAAAGTTGATGATTTTGTGAGTTTATTTTATACTCTTCTACTTTTTTGAAATCAATTTTTAAAAATTAATTTTTAGTTGAATATCTAGAATTCTCAAAGTAAACTATCGTTTTTGTTTCTTCTTTGCCTGTGCTTATTCCCTCAATGTCTTTTTCTCATATTATTGCTGTAGCTAACATTTCTAATACTATGTCGGATAATAATGATGACAATGAACACCCTATTGGAAAGTGCTAGAAATTCAGTCATTGCTAGAAATCTATCACATCTAAATTTTCTAAAGTTCCATTCAGGTTCTTAACTTCTTTTTTATTTTTTATTTTTGTTATATTTCTTTAGTTCTGAAAAGGACATGATGATGTCCTCAACTATTATAGCTTTACTGTTTGATATTCCAGTATGTTTGCCAGGAAAACCCCAAATGGAGTCATGAAGTATTGGACACAACTGAAAAATGACTGAACAATACATTCTTATACTTCCCTTTCTTTCCCTCTTCCTTTAGAGTGAAGAAGTTCATTACATATAAAATGTTTAGATCATCTCTGAGGTTCCTTCCAGTGCTAAAAATCTATGATCCTATATATCAGTGATTAAGGCAATCATGGGGACCAGAGAGTGACTTTGTTCAGGGCATGGACAAGAAGTGAGGGAAGGAAGAGTTGTGCTTTCTCCCTATTACTTTCTCTCCATTACTGTCCCTCCACTGGCTTGTGTGACCACCCCTCCCTTTCCCTTGGTGGCCTTACTCCCCATGTTCCATGACCTTGACATACCTTTCCTCTGGTATGGCTTCATTTACCCTCACCTCAGACCTGGTAGGTGGGCAGATCTCTGGAGAATAGGCAATCCATCACTATTATTTGTGCCACTCCTGACTATTAAGAGAGAGAAATCTTAGTAACAATTCTTTTCTGGGAAAAGAGGGGCAGAGTCAAAATTAAGATATAACCAAACATCAACTAGACAATATTCTGGATAAAAACCTTTTTTTTAAAATAGAGAGCTAGAATCCAATGTACTAATATGGAGTAGATAGTGTAGTTTGGTATAGAAATGAGGATTTCAAGCTGGGAAGGAGGCTATGAGTCTGGGGAACTGATTATTGATCTGTTGCAACCCAAGTTCCCCAAATTGAGGCCTCTTATGAGACTTCGCAACTCCTGCTCTATGCCTATGTGTCATTGTGGTTGTGAGCTGAATCCCATATCCCTTCCCGACTATATAGGGTATTGGCTCAGGTATCTGTCAATATATGGAGCTGAGAGTCAAAAGCTGCCAGGGATAAATCATTGTCTTTAGGAGAAAGTGATAGATGTATCCATTAGGCCAGCTGAGAAGCCATTTACTAAGGTAGCAACACAATAGTTGAGAAGAGCTTATGCTAAATTTGGATTTAGACACAGTCATGGTTCAATAACAGGAAGATATGCAGACCAGATAAAAGACGTGGACAAAGGATACTGATTTCAATTGCTTTCAACACTATGCTTTATTTAGCTTCCAGACAGAGCAGGAGCTCCTTAGAGATATTGGTCATAGCATCCTCTTCTCCCCCATACATCAACTTCATTAGGACAGTTAGTGGTGAATATGGCTAATTATTGGCATGGCTCTTCCAGTTCTCTGCATTTGAGAGTTGATAATTGATTTCACCCACTATTTGCCAAAACAGCTTTTCTACTTTTGAATACTTCAAGAATTCAGATTTTACCTCTACTGAGCTTGGTATACAAACTCCATGAGAATTTAGTCAATTGTATTCACAGATGACAAATTTGTAACAGATTGCCAAAGGAAAGTTGTTGTGGTGTTGTTGCTGTCATTGTTGAGTTGTTTTCAGTCATGTTTGGCTCTTTGTGACCCCATATAGGGTATTCTTTTTTTTCTTTTTTGCTTTTTTTGGAGGGGAATTGGGGTTAAGTAACTTTCCCAAGGTTACACGGCTAGTATTTTTGTGTGGGTGTTAAGTGTCTGAGGCCGGAACTGAACTTGGGTCCTCCTGACTCCGGGGCTGACGCTCTACTCACTGCGCCACCTAGCTGCCCTGTGATATAGGGTATTCTTGGCAGAGACACTGGAGTTCATTTTACAGAGGAGGAAACTGAGGCAAACAGGGTTAAATGGCTTGCCCAGTGTCACACAGTTAGGCAGCATCTGAGGTCAGATTTGAACTCAGAAAGATGTCTTTCTGACTCCAGGCCTGGCACTCTAACCATTACGCCAGCTAGCTGCCTTAAAGGAAAAGTTAAGGATACTCATTATATTATCTTTAGCCTTTTAAAGTTGATTTCCTGGGAGGCAATAACCATATTCTCAAACAAAATATTCACTGGTATACATAAGAAACATAATACTATACCAAATGGGTAACTGGTCTGACCCAATGAGGAATTTCATACATTGTCAGTTCTCCCACAACCCTTGAGGCAAATGTCTTATTACAATGAACTCCAAAGAATTGAAAACTTCTTTGCAGTGGTTAGTCAGGTTTCTGATCTTCCTCTACAGCTGATCTAAGTATAGAGTTTTCTCACTGGGAAGGGATGTGAAAAAAGAAAGAGAAATTGATTTGAATCACTTTACCTAGCCTTTTGAAGTACAGCTTCCTATGGAGTTGAGAAAGAGTCTTTATAAAGGCGTGTAGAATAACTGCACACCTGTTCAGAACAAAAAGTGAAAAATACAGTGTTAAAACCATTTGAAACATTACACAGGTGATCCTCACAAAACCAACTATCTTTTGCATCTCTGCATTATCGAGGAATCTAGACAATGTGGAATAAATATCAATGAACATTACTTTTTTCCTCAAGATTAGTGTAGAAAGACTGCAAGCTACTATGTTGCTTTTTAAAGGATAGAATTTCAGTACTTCATATGGAAGGAATGAAAAAAGTTATTTTTTTTCTTCTGCTGGTCACAGAGCAATGGTTTTTTTTTTTCCTATGGACAAGTTTCCACACAAAAACAAGGAATACAAGCTAAGTAGTCAGAACAATGACCTCCCCTCCTTTGGTTACCTTTTGTTCTGGCTCATTTCCAACCCTAACTTAGACAGTTATCTTTAATAGGGCTCATTCTCCACCCATCTAGCCTCCCTGCCTTTATTTTGAATATGAAAGCTGAGGGATAGATGGATAGTAATCTACAGACCTCTCTTTTCACCAGTGCCAAGTTGAATGTAGTCCACCAGAGATGGGTAACAGCTGTAGTCAACTATGAGTTCAATATATCTTATGGTAGTGAAAAAGAAGAATGTGAATGTAGATGCCCAATTCTGGAGTCCATATGAATTCAAAGTTAGGGTGATATCCCAGAAGAGATGAAAGCTACATGTATTACCCAGGGATCACCCTGGACCAAAGTCAAATGAAGTATAGTTTCATATAAACAATGTATGTGAACTGTGTTGCATTGAATCAATTCTCTTTGCCTCAGTTATGCTTGGATGGTTGGTGGCAGGAACAACTGATATAAACCACGAGTGAGTGATTTTTGGGGGGATTCAAACTTCATTCTACACAGGGTATCTTACAGTTGAGATAATGGCAGAAGTTGGGGCTATGCAATGGAATATTGTTATCAACATGTAACTGAGCCCACACATGGTGCTAAGAAGTTCTTGCTCTATGAACATGACAGCACTACATGACAGTTTTGGATATGGGTCAAGAAAAGGCTCTTATCCTAGTAAGAAATAGATTTTACTGGCCCCAAGTAGCAGCAGGTGGCCATAATATGTGCAATATGTATTGAAAGCCTGATGTGTTGAAAGCAAAAGCTGCCAAATCATGTTGCATGCCAGAGAGTTGTTGTAGTTTATATAGACAGACTTGTTTAGCCTTGTATAGAGTTTATATTCTGAAAGCAGATAAACAATATCCTGGTGGTGGATGACCATTTCACTTGCTATGCACGAGTATATCCAACAAAGAAACAGAGAGTGCTATGGGATAAGTTTTTGTTTGTATATGACTTCCTTGCCATATGGCCCCTTCCAGAATCCACTCTGACCAGGAGGGTAGAGACTTTGAAAGCAAATTAGCTTTGTCAGGAACAAAGAAATCCAGGACCATATCTTATCTACCCTTGGGGAGAGCCACAACCAGAAAGGGACCTTGATGCCTAAGTTGAAGGTTCCATGGAATTAGTACATGGCATTTTAGTGCATGCACTACATGGAACCAAATAGGTTTTACTCCATACATGCTGATGTCTGAGAAAGAGTTACATTTACCTGTTGACTTGTCCTTTGAATTTTCATGAGATGGAAACACAAATAGCATATCCCTTGGTTGAGAGATATATCAAAAAGGACTACTGACTAGTTGTAGCCTGCCTCAGAAAATCTCGGATGGAAACAAGTGTCAATATGATGGTTCATTGTAAAGAATTTAGATAAGACTTCTGCTAAGAGATCTTGATGCACTGTGAGTACACAAACTAACAGACCAATGGAAGTCCATATCAAGTGGATAAAAGATTGGCCAACTTACCTGTCTACAAGATAGCCCTGGAGAGCAGCCATGGCCTTGCAAAGGTTATCCATTCCATTAGTCAGAGTCCTTTATGAACAGAAGAAAAGTACAATTGGAGAATCATACAAGTGGGTTCTTAGAACATCCTCTCAACTGCTGCAAAGACTGTCAGAGGTGGATAAATGTTCAAACTATGTTTACTCAGATGAGGAAGACTCTGGATGTGGCACCTTCCAGAGGATTAGGAAAATCAACTCCTTTTATTTCCTTTTCAGTCTGCTTATCTGCTCCCCCCCTTTTTTTTGGTTGACTTTTTATTGCTTTGTGAAACATTTTTTACTAGGGGTTATTGAATATGTTCTTTTTAAAGATATTGTATATATCAACCCCAGGCTCTAAGTGATTTATTCTACCAGAAGTGGAATCATAATTTGGACAAGTAGCAACCAGGGAGGGATTTCATACAAAGAAAGACCATCTTTTAAAAAAAACTAGAGGTTGAGGGAGTAATGGTACCCTGGTTCTTGGCTAGCAGATGAGCAGTGATGAGGGCAATGACATTTGGGGGCAGTACTTTTTGGAAGGGGGAAGGCAGGGCAATTGGAGTTAAGTGACTTGCCCAAGGTCACATAGCTAGTAAGTGTTAAGTGTCTAAGGCTGAATTTGAACTCAGGTCCTCCTGACTCCTGGGTCAGTGCTCTATTCACTGCACTACCTAGCTGCCCCAATGACATTTGACTTGTCGGTAGTTGTTTAGTTGCTCTAGCAGTTGGGTTAAAGGGAAAGAAGTGGCACTCTGGTCTAGGAGGTGATAACTTCTACAGCACTGGTTACAGCAAGATAATGATGTTGGCAATGACATTCAGCCTGCAGGCAGCACAGTACTGATGGTAACAGTAGAAAAGGTAGTGAGTGGTACCCTGGTGTAAGGACCTAGTATAGGTCCTGGTCAGATAGTAGGAAGACCAGAAACGGTGTTCAGATGGCAAAGACCTGCAGTCAGCTCCTTTCTTGTCAAGTTACAGAGATATCTAGGCAACAACAGGTACCCAGAGAGCCTGGCAAGAGCATCATGGTATAGCAGAAAGGGAGGGGCAAGAGAGGAAATAAACATTTATACAGTACTCACTATGTGCCAGGCACTGTGCTAAGTACTTTTTACAAATATTATCTCATTTGATCCTCAAAATAACAGTGCAAAATAAATACAATTATCGTTACCATTTTACAGTTTTTGGAATTGAAGCAAATAAAAGGTAAGTGACTTGCTCAAGGTCACACAGCTAATAAGTGTCTGAGGCTCAATTTGAATTCAGGTCTTCCTGACTCCAGACCACTTACCTCTAAAGAAGAGCATTGGTATTAGAGATGGAGGACCTGGGTTTGAATCCAACCTCTGTCACTCAGTAACATGTGACCTTGGGCAAATCATTTAACCTTGCTGGGCCTTACTTGTCTCATCAATAAAATGAGGAAGTATCAGACTTCTAGCTCTAGTTCCATGACACTGTGACTCCAGCATAATCCAACCACAAGCTTAGGACTGAGACTGCAGGTCAGTATGTCTGAGGATACTGACAGGCATCCGGATTTGGCCATTCATCAGCTGAAGAATTCTCAGTAGAAGGCCCTGGTCTATTAGGCCAGTGTCTGTGTCACCTTAGGAGAAATGAAAGAAGTGGTTACCCATTTGGCCAAACAATGCCAATCATCACTTGCAGGATGCGGTGGAGCGATGTACCTGGAGAAGATGGCGCACCCACTGGGAAGCAGCCCAGTGAAGGCAGCATGATAACTTCACCAGTTGTTACTTTACATGAGTAGTAGTCCTTCATATGTGATTCTGGTACATTCTCACTCTTCCTCACTGGTGGTATATGTGTTTATAGCAGAGTTTGCTCTAGGGTTTATGGAAGAAATATTCTATTGCAACTTGTCTCACTATGTTATTTCATTAAATGCCTTTGCTTTGAGCTAGTATGTCTTCTGACTGATTAGATAAAAAGTAAACACATCAATGGGGGCTCATGAACTATGGTTTTGGGCAGACATGGACCCACAGATAGCCTTCCACAAGATATATCTATTCTGGGGGCCCCATATTTGTGTATGTGTGTATGTGTGGGTTTGGGTGGGGGTGCTTTAGATGCCACACATATGTAGCATCTATTAAAACTACGACATAAAGATGTAATTCTTCCAGCTGTCAAACTGTGCAGTTACTAAGCTCTCATGACACTGAGATGATGGAGAGTTTTCAACAGAATTGCTTCATATCTGTATCATAAAAGTTGCCAGCTATGAATTTGTCATATATTTAAAATGAGATTTCAGATGCTTAAGTTCTGGCCTTATATCGGAGATAATTTGATCAACTACAAGTGTTTGGGATATATTCCAAAATGAGTAATGGAATGTTATTTTAAATTTAGACAATCTCCTGTAGTATTAAAGAGATATATCATTTTTTTCCACTCCCTGCCCTAAAACGATTATGCATCTAATTACTTCTATTAAAGCTCAATTGGAATGACCCCAGAGGTAGTTATGATTTAATGATTCATACATACATTACTACAAATCAAATGTAAATGACTCTTCATTTTAAAATTAGTAAGTGAGCTCTTCCTGTATATTTCAGGATCTAAAATACCCTGAAGAAAGTTCCAATAAATCTTTTTTAAAATGCTAGGAATACAAAGATGTGAAGCTTCAAGGAGCTTATGACCTTGATCTGACATATATACAAACATATATGTGTGTGTACATATATATCTACGTATATGTGTGTGTGTGTGTGTGTGTGTGTGTGTGTGTGTGTGTGTAACATAAGATAGAATGTGATAGGGTGTTATAGGAATGTAAATTTTTAAGATCTTCCCTGCCCCTAGGTTAAATGCACTTGGAGCCTGTGGTGGGAGGCTTGTTTTTCAGGAACGCCCACACCTTGGTGCTTTGTGATTGGGCAGTGGGTCAAGAGGGTTGTTACATTCTCTGACCCAGGAGAAGACTGTATAATCCCTGATGTGAGACTTTGTTTTGGGGCTCACTTTGAGAAGTGTTGTGTGATTTGACCAGATGAGATTCTGGGTAGCCATTGAGAGCCCCCCGGCTTTGAAAACCCAGATGCTGATGCTTCCCTCTCTGGTAACTGTGATTTGGTATGGATGTAATGGTTGAACAGTTTGGAAGCCTTTCTGCTTGATCTGTTTGTCTTGTAACTTCTTGAAGTTCGGGGTGCTGACCTTTTCCCCCTTGAACTAGGTAAACAATATCTGTTTTCGATTGATTAAAGTAAGCTTATTAACCCATTTTGAGTTGCTTTCCTTTAGAAAAGCAGATGTAAGAACCTGTGTTAGCAGCCACCCTGGGGATGCTGGGGTGCTTGCTGCTACATAGGGGCAAAGAAGAGATCAAAACAAAGCCCCCTGGGGAAAATTGAGGAGGTTTAGTTTACTGAGACACAGAATTTCAGAGTTGGAAGAGGTCTCAGTGACCATCTAGTCTAACTCTTCTCCATTCTTACCCTCTCCTACTCCCCCCACCAAAAAAATTTCCACTACAACACATTTGTCTAAATATCTACCCTGTTCGTAATCCCACCTTTGATGCAAGGAACCGCTCAGAATTGAAAGGTTAAGATATGCAGTTTCCTTAATACAAATGTTTGAAACCCAAGGTAAAAGCATGTCATAAGGTGATAGAAGCAAGCCACAAAAAGATAAAAGATAAAGCAAGCCTAAGAAGAATTTATAGTGTAGGGCCCTGCTGTCTAAAGGATTTCTCCCCTCCAGAGTTCTAGAGATGCCTTTATAGTCTTTGCCCCAAGGGCCCCACATTCTGTCCTCACAAGTACTCACAGCACAGCACAAGGGCTTCTATTTTTTTTTTCATCTTTGCAAACTACAAATATCAACTGAGTGCTAGCATGAAGCTGCCCACTACTCACTGCCCAGCTAACTAGGGCCAGCTCACACTGCTTCTGACCCACCCACACAGCCGGTTGGGCTGGGTTCTGCAAATCCGGTGCCATTACCCTTTCTGCTATGTTACTTGCTGTCAGGCAATGACATTTGGTAGCATTAAGGTTATGGGTAAAGCAGTGGTACTCTCACCTGTAGGGGTCTTGTAGCATTGACAGTGAGCTCTCAGCAGTGAGATAGCTATGTTGGCAATAGCATCCTGCCTTCATCACTGAGCAAGCTGCTAACAGAGGATCAGAGCACCACTTCCCTCTCACTCTCTCCAATCTTTTTCAAAAAGAAACCATTACATTAAATTCTATATGTGGCATAACGGACCACTCATAGCCTTAGATATGCCTCTTCTTTTAAGAAAATATTTTCAATAACCCCTAGATAAAAAACATTTCACAAAGGAGTAATAGAAGTCCACAACAAGAAAAGCAAACAGCCTGCAAGGAGATAAAAGCAGTCAGCCAGGAGAAAAGAAGGTCTCAGGAGTTCCTCTCCTAGTCCTAAAGCTATTTTCATCTCTCTTTGCCCTAAGGGCTCATATTTGGGTCCAAGATTGCCTGTTTGGAGCCATGTTAACTGAAGCTGACCCGGATCCACTTTTGCCCTGACTCCCATCTCAGTAATCCAATATTTGTTTAACAACCTCCCAAGGCAGTCCAATTGTACTAACTATGAGAAAGCTTCTCCTTTCATTAAGCACTAAATCTGACTCCTTGCAACTTCTATCCATTGTTTCTAGTTCTGCTCTCTAGGACCATACAGAAGTCTAATCCTTCTTGTAGAGGACAGTTTTTGGAGCATTTGAAGATGCTAGTTATGTATAGTTTAAGCCTAAAGTTTTTCTAGGCTAATCAACTCCACAGGTCATTCAATTGATCCTTTTATGGAATAAACTCAGATCCTTCATTATCCTGGTTGCTCTCCTCAGGGAGAGCAGAAAAACCCCTCAGGGGGGTTTTCCTCTAGCTTATCATTATCCTTCCTAAAATGTCATGCCCAAGACCTCTTGGAGCAGGTCATACTTAATTGTGCTTTGAAAAATAGGTTTCTCTCATTATCACTCAAAACTTATAGATAGATAATAATAATAGGTAGCATTTATATAACACTTTGAGGTTTGCAAAGTGCTTTACAAATATTGTCTTATTATATCTTCATAACAATCCTGGAAGGTAGGTGCTATTTTTACTCTGATTTTACAAATGAATAAGCTAAGGCTGAGAGAGATTAAATGACTTGTCCAGAGTAAAAGAGCTAGTAAGTATTCTGAGGCCAGATTTTAACTCAGATAGTCAATATATAACAAATTTTTAAAAAATAAAATATAAATTAATTAATAAAATATATATAAATGAAATACAATTTAAAAATAAAATATAAAAATACACATAATAAACCACAGATGCTATTCCAAAAGCCCCTGAGTTACATGGGGAACCATTAAAGCAGAGGACTCTTTTCTGGTGGAGGCTTGTTTATTATACAATTAGCAATGGGTTCAGGGACCTTTGTACCATTTTTTTCACTTGGGGTCCCAGAATTAAAACTTGTACCACTGTTGACATCCCAGCTTCCATGGTAAATTTGTCAGCATATTGTAAAGCTACTTTTCTCTAAAGTCCTACTCAAATGCCTTATTGTTGGGGTGAGGTGGAGAGCTGACCCTGAAGTCCCAGGGACTTTGTCAGCAAAGCAACAAGCTTTCTGGGTCACTGGAAGGAGTATCTATTTTGCCAAAATTATGATATACTTTGCTTCAAGTATTGGAGCAAAAAGGAAAACTATTTAAACCACTGAGATGTTTTCATCTGGTTATAAGCTTTTCCTATTAGGCATGTTGTATTTACTGTTTATATAGAGAAGATTTTTTAGTACTTTGTTTAACAAGGATGTTCTCTATCTTTCTATCTTTCAAATGCCAACTTTGTTTGATACCCAAATATCTCATTCTGCCCTTGGGAATAATGAAATGCTTATTCTGTAAGATAATAAGGTTGAGTTAGATTTTTTTGTGAGGGGGATGGTGTCTCTTGGGAGCTAAAAATCTTATCAATTACTGTTACTTGTACTTGGGAAATTGCAAGTAAGTTTTAATAAAACAAAAAGTTGAGATTATACATAGAGGATGACTTTGTTTACAGTTTGATACATAAAATACAGACAAAGTTGCCCTTTATGGGTATTGGAATGTCCAAATGGACACTGTATACTGACAACGAATCAAGAACAGAGACATTACTCTGTCTTCTCATGTATAGGCCAAGTGGAAGGAACCACTGAAGATCTTTCTCTGTCTCTTTGACTGTGCCCTGCACCTGGGTGCTCTGCAGGAGTCTAATTTATCAAGATGCCATGGTTTAGAATAGCTTCACAGGTCCCACAAGGTCTCTTTAACAGATGTTGTAAACATGGAGAGCTATTGGCTGACTGGATTAGTTTCGATGGACAGAACAGTGTCACAAACCGTGAAGAAATTCAAGGTCTAGAATGGCCACTTGGTGAAGGAGGTTATAAAGAGGGTTGTGGCTCAGCTATGAGTTGGAGAAGACTTGTGAGGTCCCTCCTAACTCTGTTAAAGGATAATAAATTTAATCTTATGCATAAAACATTTTAAAATGTAAAACATTAGCTAATTATAAAAAAATTAATTAAATATCATTGTGTTCACTCTGCTAGTAACAACACAGAGTTTATTTCAAGTCATAATTCCTGTTGTTGTACTTCAGAAAGGAATAATGGCCTTTTAACCAGAGTTAAATCCTAGTTTGGGGAATTTCAGATGACTCAGAAGCTGATAAGATTGTCTAAAAGGGGAGAATGTTAGTCCTGATGAAGTTCAAACAGGCCCCACATTTAGGGTGTCTTCCTATGAAGGAAGAAAGTTGGGTGGAGACAATATGCAAAAGAAAGGGGAGGAAGGCAGGAGGGAAAAAAGAGGATGGTAAAGAAGGGAAACTGAGCACAGAAATTTGCTTAATTTGCATGAGGAAAGGCACAAAAGGAAAGATCAAGTCAGAAGATTGGTGCTAGAAGCAAATGCATATCCATAGTACTCATAAGATCACAATTGAGAAGGACCTCATAAATACATCATGTGCTCTAATCCCATCCTTTTCCAGAGGTGTAAATATTGGAAAATATTAACATATGTCAAAAAGCAAGTTAGTGGCAGGATCAGGTCTACTTGATAACTACCTAGTCCAGAGTTCTTTCCACTGAAGTTGCAGCCTGTCTCTTTTCTACTCCAATAAAGTTTTCTCATACCTGTTTGGAGAAATGGGGTGAACAAAGCAAAAAGTTACAGAAGCACAAGTTGGAGACCAGTCCTGGAAAGACAGGTCAAGGACCTAAGGCAAACAGAGCTGAGTTGCATGAGTAAACGTCTGAGTTGAAAGTAAACATAATATTTGGAAAAGCAGGTAGGACCAGATTAACAGTTTAACAGTTTAACAGTTCGAATGCTCCTTAGTAAGCATGTGCAGGGAGTTGAGTGTGTGTATGTGTTATGAGTTAAAGGGAGGGGAGAGAAATTTCTGAGACTGCAAAAATCATGATTGACATTGCTGTGTAAATTGGACCCTGTGCTGTGTCCTGAAACATAGGACCAAGCGAGATGGTTTGGATGATAATATAGTAGCATGTTGAGAACAGAGAAAAGTTTAAAGTGGATACTAGGGAGGAGAGGGCTCCAATTCTTTCCTGGGCCAGAGGACTTTCTTGTTCTTCCCCCATTCCCATTGCTAGTTTTTTTTTCCCCTCTGAAATTACCTCCAATTTATGTCATATGCATCTTGTAAGTACATGATTGCTTGCATGTTGTCTCCATTAAAAAGTAGTGGCACATAGTGAGCACTAAATAAATGCTTATTCCCTTAATTTGACTTTATTACAATGAATGTGTAACCCAGAAGAGCTTATTGGAGAGCCTAATGGAGAAAGCAAGATGGTGTGTCTTTAGAAACAGTGGGGAAATCTATAAGGTAACATAATAATACCAGCCATGATGGTAGGGAACACTCAGTATGGGCTCAATGAGACTCAGGGGATTTCTGAAATTTATTTGTTGACAGGATCGCAGAGTTTCAGATCAGAAGGAACCTCAGGTACCATCTAGTCCAAACCATGTTTGAAAATGAATCCCTTAGACAACATACCTTACAAAGATTATCCAACTGTTACTTGAAGATTGGGGGACCAAGAAAATAGAGAGAAACAAAGACAGAGAGATGAAGAGAGACAGAGACAAAGAGAGATGGAGAGAAACACAGAAGAAACAGAAATATAGACAGAAACAAAAAGGCACACAGAGAGAAGAGAAAGTTATGTTAGATTGATTTTATGGAGGAGCAGCTGTTCCAAAAAGAGTCTGTCATTCTTATTTTCAGTGAGAAAATCACAAATAGTTCCCTGTTTCCTATCAGCAAAGCATCATCAGGCATGCCTATACTACATGGGGAGGTGCCCCTAATATGCTTCCAAACAAAGGCCTACACCCTACAATCTCATCAAGTTGACTTGGGAATTTCAACAAATTGATCCAGGACTTCTCTGTACATATGATTAAGCCTGCTTTTAAAGACCAAGTTGTTCTTCTTTAGAATTGTTTGCTTTCATTTTTGCATTAGGTAGAGAAATATTTAGAAAGCTATCATGTGTTCATATTTTCATTGGTTGGATAGCTTTTGATACTCAAGGGGCTAACAAATTCTTTTAAATGGAAAAAACTTTGAATTTTTTTAAAGCATCCAGTGAATTTAGAGATTTCTTGACTTGAGCTAAATCCTAGGAACTAAGCCCAATCCTGAGCTAAATTTAAAGATTATGAGATCACTTCTGGCATTTAGAAAGTGTTTAAGGCATTAAAGCAATGTGGGAATACATAGGGCCTTGATTTTTTATATCTGGCCGGCTTGGGATATTAGCCTCTGGGTTAAAAGGCATGGACATTTTTGTCATCTTCTTAGCATAACTCCAAATGAGTTTCCAGATTGTGTGGACCAATTCACAGTTCCACAGATAGTAGATTAGTACTCTTTTCTTTTTTACAACATTCACTACAATTATAAAACACTCACCACTCCCATCTTTTGTCATTTTTGTCTGTTTGTAGGTGTGAGGTAAAATTTCAGAGTTCTTTTGAATTTCTCTCATTTTCAGGTATATGAAACACTCATGTGGTTAGTAATAGTTTGTAATTTGTTTTTTGAGACCTCTTTTTTATGTCCATTGATTACTTTTCTATTAGGGGATGGTTTTTGCTCTCATTCGCTCTCTCTCTCTCTCTCCTTCTTCCCAAACACACACACACACACACACACACACACACACTTTATTAATCTCTTATTTGGTTTTCATATTCTCTATTTTTGTATTTAAATGGGGTGGGAGGTAATTTGTTAGCTTTCTAGTTGTGGTTTTTTTCCTTGCTTGTCCAATTTGTTGATCTGTTCTTTTTCTTTTGTTGATGAAAGAGGTTAGAGACATGACCTTCCACCAAAAGACTGCTTTATTTACATCACCAATATGCTGATATGTCATCTCTTTGTCCTCATGATCTTTAGTGAAATTATTGGTTTCTGTTTTGTTAGCTCTATGATTTATTTGACTGAGCCATTATTTAGGATTAAGTCATTTACTCTCCAATTAATTTTAATTATTTTTTCATCAACCCTTTATTGAACATAATTTTTATTGTACTATATGTAGTCTATTAAAGATGTGATTAATATTTCTGCTTTTCTGCATGTTTGTGAGATTTTAATGCCCTTATCTACGATCAGTTTTCATAAAGATGTCATACACAACTGCATGAAATATGCATACTCCTTTCTACTGAAATTTAATAGTTATCAGAGGCCTAACTATTCAAAATTTCTATTTGGGTCCTTAAACTTGTTTTTTATTTTGGGGGGAGGGGCTAAATTTGTCTAGATTTGAAATGAGTACATCGAGATTCCCCAGTGTTATAGTTGGCTGTCTATTTCTCCCTAGAACTCATTTAACTTTTCCTTTAATTATTTATTATGCCATTTGGTGTGTATATATATATATATATATATATATTTAGTATTGATATTAATTTATTGTCTAGAGTACCTTTAAGCAAAATATAGATTTCCTGTTCAATCTTTTAATCAAATCTATTTCTGCTATTCCTTTGAGACCATGATTATTACCCCTGCCTTTTACTTCAGCTAAAGCATAATAGATTTTGTTCCATCTCCTTATTTTAGTCTTTGTGCATTTTTGTTACAAGCATGGTTTTTGTAAACAACATATTGCTGGATTCTGCTTTCTAATCCAGTCTGTTACCTTTTCCATGTCATGAATTCATCCCAATCATATTCACAGTTGTGATAATTAAATTGCATATTTCCCTTTATCCTATTCTCTTATAGTTTTTCCTTTCTTTGTTTCCTTTCCCTTAGAAGATGATGGTAGTGAGCAAAAAGCATGCTTAACACCAACAGTCTGGGTTTGTTTTAATCTGTTTCTATTCCTCTGCCCCCCTCTCTTTTCTTTACCCAGATTCCAATCACACATTGTTACCATTTCTTTTTTCTCATCCCCCTCCATGGTTATTTTGTTTTCCCTATCTTTCCTTGAATCTTCTACCTCTTTTATTTCCTCTTTCTCTTCTCACCTTTGCCCATTTCCTCATTGAGTGAAATGTAGTTTTGTACCTAACTGTGCAAAGCAAGGTTGGCAACTGTTCCTGTTCCCTGTATATTATCAGTCCTCTGTGCTGCATCTGGGAACTTTTCCTGTCTTAGTGGACACTCTCAAGCCTCAAGTCTCTGTGCTGGGAAGATCCACCCAGTTCCCTCTTTGTTAGATTTTATCCTGTGTCTGCACACCTCTTTCTCCATATGCCTAGCTGGGCTGGACCCTTGTCCTTATATATATCTGGCCAGTGGACCCAGATGGCTCTGGAGGAGAAAATGAGGCTGGTGAATATGCACAGCTTTCCTTCATTTAAATTCAATTCACTTGCAAATCATGGCATCACCTTCCTGATATCATGATGCTCTTCAAGAAAGAAGGACATACAACAGCAGGACTGGTATGTGATTTTAACTTAGATTTCCTGATCAGTCCAGTGCATTTTCTAGATCATTGTGGAGTAGATGGAAAGAGGAGCTGGGCTATACTGCTTTTTCCTATTGCACAGTCTTGGCTAGTTTCTTAAAATTTTTGAAGGTTTCTGGTAGAGAGAAGCCAGGAGACAGCAGTCATTCTTCCTGTTACCCACTCACAGATAAGAAGGCAGAGAGGGTCAAATGGAACGTCCAATCTCTAAGTGCCAGTTTCCATATGTAGGGTTAATGGAATATGAGATCTTCCCCATCCATTAGTAGGCCTATGTGACCACACGTGTTCCCTTTTTTCCTTGGAACAGGGGCCATGTTCCCAGGTCTAAAGGTACAGAGGTATTTCAATCAGGATTGTCTTGCTGCTTTGAGCTCCGGCCCAGTTCACAGCTGTGACACATACTGAGTCACACAGAGCCCATATTGAGGGAGATTTATATTGCCTTGGGGGAAGAGCTTGCTTAAGCGGAAGTTTGCTTGCAGGAAGGCTTTCACAACTTTTGGTACTGAGCCAATTAGGCACTGAGTCACATGGGTTGTGATGCCTTCTGGCTCTGAGCCTATTAGTGGAAAACTGGGAGGTTGGAATTTAATTTGGGGCCTCACTCATGGGAAGAATATTCACCTGAGGTCTTTGTGATTTGGTCAGACACAACTCAGGACTGACTCTGAGTAAGCATTGTGTTTGGTTTTTTTTTGGGGGGTAGTTGTTGTTAAGGGCCCCCCAACTTTGTGAACCCAGATGTTGGTGCTCCCTGTCTGGTGATTATAAATCTATTACTTTGTGTAGACAGTTGGAGCCCTGTCTTGGATTTTTTCTTGGGTACTCACTTCTTTCTGCTTATCTGCATTGTTTAATTAAAGTAAGATTGTTGACCCCTTTAAAGCTGTCTTTCCTTTAGAAAAGCAGATCAAGGAACCTGTGCTAGCAGTCCTTCTGTGTGCCGGTGTTATTGGCCTTACACCCCCATAGCAGCTGCAAGTAGCATTAATGCTACACCATGCCTCTTTCTTCTAAGGCCCAATGAGCATACAATAGGGATCTGATGCCAAGAAGCAAGAGTTGCTATTACCCTACTTCTGCCTAGAAGTGATGAGTATACATTTGTGAGAAAATAAAGTAGTCAGAGGGAACTGTGAATTTGCCCTCATTTGCCTATTAAAGAGGGACTGGCCAAAGTTTGTATCTAGGTTAAGCTGGTAGGTGATTTCTTCTCTCCATGGGAGAGGTCTGAGTTCAGGAGGAAAAGGTGACTGCTTCTGTTGCTACGTGCAACAATATAAGCCATAGATTTTTTTTTCATTAAACTGTCTCCCCACCACTCTGACTCAACCACTATCCTGTTATTATTATTTTTCCATTTATATAAAAGGAAGGAAACAAGAAGTAAGAACAGGCATGAGGGAAGCACACCTACTATGTGTCAGGCACTACTTTTAAAAATATCCCATTTGATCTTCACAAAAAAACCCTGAAAGGAAGGTGCTATTATGATCCCTATTTTACAGTTTAGGAAACTGAGGTAGACAGGTTAAGTGACTTGCTTAGGGTCTCACTGCTAGCAAGCATTTGAGGTCACATTTCAATTCAGGCCATTCTGACTCCAGGGCTATACCACTGTAGCAGCAAGCACCCTAGCATACCCATGATGACTGCTAAAACAGGTTCGCAGATCTGCTTCTCCAAAGGAAAGCAACTTAAAATGGGTTAACAATTTTACTTTAATCAAACATATACAAACAGAAGTTACAAGCAGACAGAGAAACACCTCAGCAGGCAGGCTTCCAGCTGTCTGACCATTACATCCATACCTAGTCAGCTACCAGAGAAGGAAGCACCAATATCTGGGTTTTCAAACCCAGGGGCCCAAAGTCCCCTCTGGCCAAATCACACAACTCTTCCCAAAGTGAGCCCCACAGCAAAACTTCACATCAGGGTATATATAGCCTTCTCCTGGGTCAGAGGCCATCACAACCCTTGTGACCCACTGGCCAATCACAAAGTAACAAGGTGTAGGTGTTCCTGAAGAACAAGCCTCCCTCCACAGGCTCCAGGTGAGCACATTCAGCCTATTTATTAGGGGGTAGAGCATATTCTCAAATCAAGGAAGGTTCTCAGAGTCCCTTAAGCCTATCAAAGGTCCAAGGGGCAGGGAAGATCTTCAGATTCTCATTCCCACAACAACCACCTAGCTATGAAAGAAATCTGGCAGTCCCTCTAGGGGTGGGGAACCTATGGCCTTGAGGCCACATGTGGCCCTCTAGGACCTCAAGTGCAGCCCTTTGACTGAATTCAAACTTCACAGGACAAATCCCCTTAATAAAAGGATTTTTTCTATAAAACTTGGATCCAGTCAAAAGGCTGCACCCAAGGACCTAGAAGGCCACATGTGACCCCGAGGCCAAAGATTCCTCATTCCTGCCCTAGACTGTATGATTAATATGAATGCAAGAAGAAATTTGAGGATTGAGGTGGTGCTATGGATAGACTGATGAACCTGGAAGACTCATCTTCCTAGGTTCAAATCCAGCCTCAGACACTTACTTGCAGAAGGAAATAGCAAAGCACTCCAATATCTTTGCCAGGAAAACCCCAAATGGGGTCCTAATGAGTTGGACATGACTGACATGATTGAACAATGACAATGGTATCTGGAGAATGGTCTAGATCTCTGCAGAGGAAAAAACATCTCTAACTCAGCATATTTGAGGCATAGAGGAGGAGCTGACAGTAATTCCTTATGGAAGTCAAAAACAATGAAAACACATTAAAATTTACCCCTAAGTAAGTGCAAGATTCCATAAAGAGAATTTGAAGACAAATACACATGGTTGAGTAAGAACACAACTGGAACTCTTCTTAATCTGCCACTGCCTCCTTTCCAGACAGCTAGCCTGCAGCTGTTTTTAATAGAATTGGAAATTTATAACACTGGTGACCTGTTTACCAGTCTTCTTTTAGATTGTTGGAAAAAATTCACAGAATTGTCAGAGTTGGAAGTTACCTTAATGGCCATCTTGTCTAACAAATATCTAGCAAGGATGCCTTCTACAACATAACTCCAGCTTTTATTTGGAGACTTGCAATGAAAGAAACCCAACCTAAATCTCCACCCCCAAAAGCAGCCCATTCCAATTTTGTATATCTCTAATCTTTAGGACACTTTAACTCCAATTTGCTTTTCTGCATACATTTGCAAAACCCATCCATTGTTCCTAGTTCTGCTAGTTATTATCAAGAGAAAAAAAAAATCCAACCTCTTTCAAGTGATGGCCCTTCAGATACTTGAAGAGAGTTGACATGGCCCCTGCAAAATCTTCTCTTCTCCAAATGACATAAATTTGAATTTCTTTACCTTCCCTGTTGCTTTCCTTTGGATCCTTTCCTCCTTATCCTTCCTAAAATATTATGCCTAGAACTGACCGCTACACCCCAGATACAGTCTGGTGGTGACATGACTCAGGAAGATTATCTCTCTCTTATTCCTGGAAGCTATAATTCTCTTAATCCATCCAAAGATAGCCTTGACTTTCCTAGTTGTCATATCACATGGGGGACACATTGAGCTTGCAGTCCACTAAAATCTCCAGATCTCTTTCAAATAACCTACCATATAACCGTGCCTTCTGCCATCTTATACTTTGGTCTATTTTGAACCTTGTTGTAAGGCTCTCTATTTATCCCTATTGAATTTTATCTTATTTGATTCAATCCAGTGTTGTAGCCTGTAAAAAATTTTATGATTCCTGGTACTGTCATTCAGTATGACAGCTAACTTCCCAGCTTTCTTTTATCTGTAAATTGGGAGAGTCGGTGTGGCACAGCAGAGAAAACCTAGATTCATGACCTCAGGCAAATTACTTAACCTCTCTGGACTTCAGTTTCCTCATCTATAAAATGAAGGGTTGTACTCAGTTACCCCCAAGGGTCATTTCAGCTCTAAGTCTATTTTTTCATCCATGATATTGATAAAAATATTAACTGCTTCAGAGCCAAAAATAGATATAGGATACTCCTTTCAGTACCCTACTCAATGTTGATAGTAACCCATTAATGACTATTCTTTGAATTCATGTATTAAACCAGTGTTGAATTAATTTCATTCAGCTATCATCTAACCCAGAACTTCCCACCTTGTTCACAATAATAACATGACTTCATTGAATGCTTCACTTAAAAATCTAGGTAATTACCTGCACCATTCCCCAATTTTCCAGTTAACCATGCTGTCAAAAGTGGAAATTAGGTGAGTCTGGCATGGTATTCTTCTTGATAAAGCCATGTTCGTTCTTTACAGTAACTGCTCCCTTTTAAAGTTCAGGAATATTTACTTAATATACTCTAGAATATTTCCAGGAATAAAAGTCAAGTTCACTGACTTTGGGGGCATTATTAAGTTTTGGGATTTTTTTTTCTCCACACACTTTCACTACCCCCTCCTTTACCTTTTAATCAACCTATCATTGTCCTAACAACTGTATTACCTCTGGCATGGCTCTTGCTTGTTCTAATCCAGCTATTTTTTTTCTTATTTTTATACTATTTAGTGCCTTTTATACAATTTCTATGGGCACACAAGGAAGTATGACATGTGGCGGCTCCACTGTCCTTGACAATAAAAATAGTTCATTACGAATAATTTTGTAGACTGTTACTACTTGTTTTCTGCATGTTGTCTTCCATTTTCATCCTTAAATGTCCATTTTATTCAAGTTGGGTCTCAAGCCCCATGGTTTTACTTTCTACTGTTTCTTCTTTAAAAAAAAAAAGCTATCATTTATATAGTAATTTGAAGGGTTGCAAAGTTCTTTACATATGTTGTTTCAATTGTTCCTGACAACAGCCCTGTGAGGTAAATTTTATTGTTATGTCCATTTTACAGATGAAGAAACTGAGACAATGAGGGTAAGTCATTTGCCTGTTGTCACAGAGCTAGGAAGTGAGGTAGTATTTTAAATTCAGGCTTGCTTGTCTCCAAGTTCTATACTCATCGATTACACCACCTTATGAGGCAATACTGCTCATAAGCTTCTACCATCCTTCTCTGTAAGATTTTACAAGTGACTTTATATTCTAAACTGGTGTTGCCCTTGGCTATTCTATCTCTCCATTTGGCAACTAAATTATAAAAAGACTACAGCACTTTTTAGGCTCCTTTTGTCTCTTTGGTACGGTTCTTGATTAACATTGGTCAAACTTCTGTATAAAATTACTGTAGTTTTTGTCTTCCAGATGTAGTCCATTTTTTAAAAACCATCATAACTTTCTCAAATCAGTCTCATTCTTGTTCTTTATTCTAGCTTTGTATTAGCATTGATTTTTTGTTCCGAGAGGTCAGTGGTCAGACTGTATATATTTACAGCTGATTCCAGAATAACACTCACAAGAGTAACATGTTGTTTCTAGTCTGATAACATAGAACCATTTTCATTTTTGTGAAATCATTCAGTGCTTACTTTGTCCATTGTCTATTGTTTTGGGAATTAAAAAAAAAACTTTTATTGATGTGCTTTACTTTCTTTACTTACAATCCCATTCACTTCTCAATAATTCTCCCTCCCCAAGGGACCTTCCATTGTAATAAATCAGAATGGTCAAGCAAATCAAATTGACACATTGACTATGTCTAAAAGTGTACACCTCATTCTGTACCAAGTCTTCTATTCATTAACCAAACTACAGGAGACACATTCACCACCAGTCCTCTAAAGTTACTCTTTTCTTTTTTTTTGTTAAAGCAATTGTGGGTTAAGTAACTTGCTCAAGGTTACACAGCCAGTTATTTCTGGGTGTGGTGCTAAGTATCTGAGCCCAGAATTCGATCCCCAGGTCATCCTGACACTGGGGCTGGTGCTCTTACTCGCTGAGCCACCTGGCCACCCCTCTGAAGTTACTCTTACCAATTACTATAATTGGTATTTCTAAATTTTTCCTCAAAGAAAATATTCATGGCGTATAGGCATGAGGCTTAATGTGGTCTACAAGTCTTTGGCCTCTCTCATTCCTTATTCCTGGTCCATATTTTCCAATATCTATTATTACACAGGATTATAGATTTAGAGTTAGAAAGGACTTTAATTCAACCCCCTAGTTTTATCGATGAAGAAACTGAGACACTATTTCTCATCATTCTCACCTATTCTCTCTTACCTCTGTACTGAGGTAACAGAATATATCAAAATAGATGTTAATTTGATTTGTAAGATCTTAGAGAATTCTTCTTTACTTTCACTACTTCCATTTTCTGTTAAGAGATGCTATAATTATTTTCATGGTGATCTTTTTGCAAATACTCCATCATGATTACTACAATATGAGGTAACCAAATATCGCATGAAATTTAGGGCAATGTACTCCATTTTTTCATAATCTAATTCATCCCTTGCTTGGTCTTTGCTTTCAGGCAATAGTTGTTCTGCACTAAAACAGATATGTTGGATATCACGATCATCTCATTTTTAGATTTCTAGGTCACATTTCTGCTTCAATTTGTTTTTTGTATATCTGATTTTTCTCTCAGTTCAATCCCATCCCCTTGTAGCCTATATTGGGATCAATTCCTAATACAAGCAGAGATTTCAAAATCGTTTCTTGGAGTTCTGGTAGTTGTAGTCTTCACAGTTTATGGTCTCTGGGCTGGAGAACAGAATTTCCACCAAAGAACAGTTTTTGAACTGCTTTAGAGAGGTGGCAGAAAGACAGACACAGATGTAAGATGGAAGAGGCAAAGAAGAATGAATAGCATTTAGTGATCATTCCTGGGTTTCACCAATGTGACCAACATCTTTTCCAACTTGTGTAGTTGTGATCAGTGTGGGAGAATTGGTTCTCGTGATTAAGAATTCCAGGCCACTGAAGTTCTTTTCCTTCTCTCTCTGCTCTCTTTCCATCTGAAAGAGTATTTTCTGTTCTTTTAAGCTGTTCTTTGGCTTTTTTTTCTTTTGGCTTTACTTTTGCTATACTTTAAAACTAACTTTCTCTAGATGGAGATAAGATCCATTTCTTTAAGCTGTGTTTTCTTTAATTGAGAATAGAGAGAGTGCTAATGGGAAGATGACAGAGACTTACTTGAATGTACTTTATTAAATAGTTTGGAGATCCTCATCTCTGGCCAAAGGTGAGGGACTTTCCTAACTGAGGGCTTGACAAGCTGTGAAGATTTTATTAATAAACTGTGTAACTCTGACTCCCTGAAAGCCATATAATTTTTTGTTGTTGCTGCTGCTGAATAATAGTAATATATAAATATGTACACAGTCAATTATGGCTATGTTTGTGTTGTTTCCCTAAGAGATGTTATGTTTCATACAGGTTCCCCAGCACCCCTCCCCCATCGCTTGTCTATTCTTTGTAGTGGGCTCAACGTTCACCAATTGTGTTCTCCCAATTTCAGGTGCTCCCAGAATCAGAGTTCCATTTGATCCCATAGCAGTCATTTAGCTTTTACAAAGGAATGCTTACTTCAAAAGTTTATTGAGGAAAAAAACATACAGACATTCCCCACTCACCACCCAGTGGGGCATAACCCTCCCTGAACCAGCTCAGTCTCTGGGAATAGAAGAGAAAGATTCCGTTTAAGGCGGTTCCTATATAGCAGAATCCCAAGTTCCAAGTCCAGAGGGGAAGAGCATTTACATAATATCTACAGCGTGCTGGGCACTGGGCAAAGCACCATTTACAAATATTATCTCCTTTGATAGATAATATTTTCATGATTCTATATAATGTCCTTCCAACCCCCCGATTTTACAAAACATAAGTAACCAAAGTACGTTCTAAACCTACCCCGTGGACTTGTCTCCTGGCACCCCAGACACTTATGGCTTTCCTGTTGCCTGCACCCAGAACCGAAAAAGGAAAACTGATGAAGATTTAGGGCCGAGAGCCTAGAGAAGAGAAAGGGAAAGTGACCTCCAACTTTAGTGAACTAAGCATATGCTAAAGCCCAGTTACCTTTGTGTCAGTAAGCTCCCAAAACAGCAGGGAAAGGAACCTAAGTGGATTCAGGTCAATTTTCCTTAGGCTAAACACCAGAAGTTGTTTGTAGTCAAAGTCCAGTTGCTTTAAATGCAGAAGCCTTAAGAGGCTGTGGTCTGAGAGGAATCAACTCGACCTCTTTTGTGGGTGGGGGGAAGCCCTCATCAGCAACACAGGCTAATTATACTAACATGACTATTCAGAGCATTGTCAGATACCAGTTTCCAGAGAAATCTCTATCTCTTTGTCTCTGTCTCTCTGTCTATCTGTCTGTCTGTCTGTCTGTCTGTCTGTCTGTCTGTCTGTCTCTCTCTCTCTCTCTCTCTCTCTCTCTCTCACACACACACACACACACACACACACACACGATTTGAAACATACCTTCATCCCATATATAACCTTTATTTGTGTAAAATGACATAACTTTGAACACTTAGACATAAAGATATCAAGGAAACTAGAAATTCTATAGTTTAGTAAGATACATCCTAGCGTCAGTAACAGGGACTCCCTTTACAAAATACCTAAATGGAAAGGAATTAAATTCTCTATTGTTCACTTGATTTGCATTCTCTCACAGCTGGGGTCCCTCTTGCCTTCCCCTCAGTGGTTGGCTATGTCCATATACAATTATAAAACTGAGGATTGTTGGTTCAGCTTGTCTTGTCATTTCTAAAAAGGGCCTTTTTTTGAGAGGCCTTCCCCCTTCCCCCTTCTCCCTTCCTCAGGCAATTAGATGATGATAAACATTAGTAAACAAAAGTATCCAGTCCCAATGAGGGCGGAGCCTAACTTTTGAATTTAAGGGAAAGTTCTAATCTTTAAAGATGGAAAAATCTCTTTCTACATCTGAAAAAATTCAATCCCTTTAGGTGGCTTAATTAAAAGATAAATGGAGATTCCCCAGTAAAACTGAAAGAGAAGGCTTAGATCTCCAGCCTCGAAGGTCTACCTCAGCTGTGGGGAGTAAAACAGTTTAGAGGCAGTTATCTTCCATGTGCTCGTTTTTTTTTCCGGTCTCACTGAATGTCTGAAGGCAATTAACGTTCTAATCTCCCCAAGCAGAGAGCGCCTTTTATTAAATCACAGCTATCTCTAGAGTCGTCACCAAAAGCTCCACCAGAAGCATGAAGCCCAGTCCAGACTCACCTACCTCTGTCAGGCCCACCCTCCACACAAAGGAGATCATTGTGTTCCTTCCTGTCCTGCCAGACTATGCCAAATGCTCGGGGCTGAACCTGACTCAGGCCAGGCCTCTCATAGGTTAGGTTCAATATTGGAATAAAATGAGACACTCCTACATCATTCAACAGTTAACAAAAGGAAATTACTTAGCCATAGCCAGGGAAGGATTCACAACTAGGATAGGTCATTAAGAACCCCTTGAGTTGATTCAGCTCAGCAAAATTCCCCATTGCGATCTGCCAGTCAAGCATCTGGGCCAGATTTGAACTCAGGGTTTCCTGACTCCAAGTTCAACGTTCTATCTACTGTGTCACTACTATGTGCCAGGCTCTCAGCTGGATGTTAGGACAGAAATACAAGGTTAAGAAAATCCTTGCCTTCAAAAGGTTTGCATTCTATAGGATGGAAATAGTAAACACATAGAAAAGTAAACATAAAACACATACAAATTGAATATCAAATGATTGGCAGATAGGAGGGAATCAGGCAAAGCCTCTTTAAAGAGTTGAGACTTGAAGCCTTCAGTTCCCAGAGTTGGAGGTGAGGAGGGAGAATGTTCTGGGCTCTGTGGGATGTGGAGATGGGAGACAAAAAGCTATATGCTAGAAACTGCAGGATACCAGTTTAACTAAAACACAATGCACTTTAAAAAGCAATCTGAAATCAGTTTGGAAAGGTAAGGTGGAGTTAGATTTTAAAGAGTTCAAAATGCCATATAAGGAGTTTCAATTTTATCATAGTAGCTATAGGTATCCACTGAAGCTTCTTAAACAGAAGAATCTCATGGAATAGAGGAAAACTACCTGTGCTTTAGAAATATCAATTTGAAGCTGGGCAGGGTGGCATACATTTTGTAATAACTGCTATTGGGGAAGACAGCCTAGTGGATTGCTTCAGTTCAGTTCTAAGCTGTAATAGGGCTAAAGCTAATAAGGTGTCCTCAGTAAGTCTAGCACCAGTATTGAACCTCAGGATTGGGGCTGGGGGAACTGAGATGAGGTGGGGGTGGGGGTGAGGGTGGGAGGGGTGGGGGGTTGAAAGTGGAGGGGTTGGGGGTGGGTCATTGGGCTGCATAAGAAAGAGTAAAATGGCCCACATTAGAAACAGAGCATATTAATAGCAGTGGGATCCAGCCTGTGAATGGCCATTACACTTCAAGGCTGAGAAAGAAAAGGAATATCAATTTGTCAGCTGTCTGTAGGATAGATTGGAGACATGAGAAGCTAGATATAGGAAAACCAATTAGGAGGTTATTTCAAATCTGGGTGAGAAGTGGTGAGGGACTGAATTAGGGTGGTTGTGGTTTGAGGGATAGAAGGCAATGGATACAAAAAGAGGAGGAGATAAAATCATTAAGACTTAATAACTGATAAAACACTTTTTATACAAATAAAGTCAGATTTAAATAACTGGAGCAATATTTATTGGTTATAGGTAGGTAAAGCCATTATAATAAAAAATGGCAATCTTACCTAACTAATATATTTATTCATTGCCATTCCAATTAATTACTAAAAAATTATTTTACTGAGTTAAAAAAATAATAAGTTTATTTGGAAGAACAAAAGGTCAGAAAAGTAAAAAACTTGGGGAAAAAGATGTAAAGGAAGGAAATTTAGCAGTGTCAGACCTTAAACTATATTATAAGGTGAGAGCATTATTGAAGTATAAAATGGATAATTTTGATTTTTAAATTAAAAACTTGTATACATAAAACCAATATAGCCAAGAATAGAAGGTATGTGGAAAACTTGAGGGGGGTGGAATTTCATAGAGGAACTCTGACAGGATGTGATTGTGTCGGAATACTGCTTTGGTGTAGGAAATGATGAACTGGTTACTTTAGAAAAACATGGAAAGACATAGGAATGAAGATGATATTTGCCTCCAGATAAAGAGATGGTAAGTGGAAATATGTATAGTGTGGTCTTATACACACATGTATGAATATATATGTGTATGTTTATAGGCTTCTATGTGCGTGTGTATGAAATGGAGACTGGATATGTTGATACATAGGGATGATAATTGAGCCCATGATAGCTAATAAAGTATTGAGAGGGAAGAGAAGAAGGTATTGTAGAGAGCCCTGAAGTGTATTCACACAGAGATGGTAGATGTGGATGATAACCTAACAAAGGAGATTAAAAATAACTAGACAGGCAGGTGAAAAACCAAGAGAAAATATACCATGGCAGGTAAATAAGAAGAGAACATCCTAGGAAAAGGAGGAGTGCTAAAAGGCTCAGAAAGATTTAGAAGGATAAGAAAATAAACAGTAAAGAAAGAATTAATGACCTTGGTAAAAGCAGGTTCAGTCAGGTGAGGGTAACAGAAGTTAGGGGGTTGGGGCAGCTAGGTGGCATAGTGAGTAAGAGCTCTGGCCCTGGAGTCAGAGGACCCGAGTTCGGTTTCGGCCTCAGACACTTAACACCCACACAAAAGAAAACTAGCTGTGTAGCCTTGGGCAAGTTACTTAACACCAATTGCCCTCCAAAAGACAAAAAAAAAAAAGTTAAGGGGTTAAGAAGTGGGAGATGAGAAAATGGAAGCAACAAATATAGGCAGATTTCTTTGCCATAGAAATTTGACTATAAAATGGAGGAGAGATACAGGATGATAGCTTTGGGGCAATGGTAGGGCCAAGTGCAGGCTTTTTTGTTTGCTTCTGGAAGATGAGGGAGATCTGGATGTGCTTATAGACAATAAGGATGGAAGCTGTGCATAGGGAGACTGACAATTATGAAAACTGAGATTACCAAAAGCACAAGCTGAGCTATAAGGAGTGGGATGAAGAATGCAGTTCATGGGCCTGGCCTTGGCAAAAAGAAAGTCTCCCATCCTCTGAGATTGGAGCAAAAGTGGGGAGTAGAGGTGGATGAGTGTAACCTTTCACAGTTCTTTGTTCTCTAAATCCCAGAAGTCCTTTCTCACCACCTACCCAACTGCTGAGGTCCCTAAACTAGGCCACAGGGACTTAATCAATGGTTTGGAGCTAGAAGCCTTTACTCTCGCTGCCTGGAAGTTTGGGAAGCAGGAAGAAGTGGGGTCTTGATCTTTCTGGCTATTTTGAACTAATGTAGGAGAAGAAATGTCCCTGGCATGCCAAATTAGAACAGTGAACTTCTTTTCTTGTAGAATCATTGTTATAAATATGCAGCCATCTATAGAGAATCAATCTGAAAAGAGTAGAAGTATTGATATGTTGATACCAGTTGAGATTGGATGACAAATTTGGATGACCAGATGAGATTGTAGTGAACCCAGGTTTCATGTTATGCAATTTTCTCTAGCATTTTTCTGCAGCGTGGGAACAGGAGTAGAGAAGGTAGATTGTGGGAACAATCCAAGGGTAGAATTTAAAGAGATGAGCCATGATAGGACAATGGGGCAAAGGATTTGCTAACTTCCCTCTACACTGTTTCACTTGGTGATCTCAGGAGCTCCAATGGACTCGATTATTATCTCTATGTTAATGATTCTCAAATTTACTTATTTGACCCTAACTTATCTATCAACATCCAATCTTACATAACTAACTGCCTAACTAACATAACCAACATCTCAAAATAGATGTCCTGTCTTAAACTCGTCTTTCTGCCAAAACCCTCTCCTCTCCCTAACTTCCCTATTAGTGTTAAGGATCTATCCTCCCACTCTATCCTCCCAGTCACCTGATCTTGAAACCTCTGGGTTATCCTTGCTTTCTCACTCTCCCACCACCCTACATCCAATTCCTTTCCAAGTCCTGTTGCTTTTACCTTTGTAACCTCTCTTATATTTGCCCCCCTTTCTCCTCTAACACTGCCACCCCCTTCCTTGTAGAGGTCCTCATCACCTCACATCTAGACTACTGCATTAGCCTGCTGGTTTGTCTCTCTCCATGCTAGTCCATCCTCCATTCAGCTGTCAAACCCATCTTCTTAAAGTATAGGTCTAATCACATCACCCCACCTCCTCTCCCCTTAATAAACTCTAGTGACTAGGATCAAATAGAAACTCCTCTGTTTGGCTGTCAAAGCCATTCATATCTTGTACCCTTAACCAAGGGTGTGTTGGAGCCAGCTTGAACCAACTTAATAGAGCCATTTGTTAAATTTTCATTGTGAACATGTACACTTTTGGAAATCAGAAAATGCTATAAATCATTCCAGGCATTTTCACTGACTGTACCCCATGCCTGAAATACTCTCCTTCTTCATTTCTGCCTCCTGGATTCCCTGGTTTCCTCCAAATCCTAACTAAAAACTTGCCTCTTACAAGAAACCTTTGCCAATCTCTCCTTTCATTCTAGAGCCTTCCCTTTGTCAATTATTTCCAATTTGTCCTACCTTGTTTGTACTTAGTTGTTTCATGGTTGTCTCCCCCACCAGACTGTGAGCTTCTTGACAACAAGGACTATCTTGTCCCGTTGTTTTTATCTCCAATGCTTATCCCAGTACCTGGTTCACAGTAGTCACTTAGTAAGTGTTTTTTGCCTGCCTGCCTGACAGATAGACAGATGGACTGACTAAATGGGATACAGAGCCCTTCAGCGTTCCTCAGCCTTGTTGGAGATCACAAATCTTTTGCTTTGTTTCTGTGTTCCTTCAAACCCAGAACAATCTAATGGGTGACTTCACAGGAAGGTGGTTGTTGTCTGCTACCAGCATAAAGGTGAATAAACTACTCTGTGCTCACTCTATTGCCACCTTGAAAAGAGCCTCATCTGCCCTGGACAACTCTGGGTGTGTGTGTTGCCACACCCAGTACACATACACTTGAATAGACAGTAAGAATGGACCATGTCAGGCCCAGAATTGAACAGGAAGTAGAGAGCAGCTTGGATTGTCTTTGGAAAATTGGATGGTTCTTTTAAATGATGCCAGTCATTCTCTGAAACAAAAGCCTGTCTTTTAAATAATATTCCTCTATTGATGTTGTATGGCTACGAGTCACAAAATGATGTAGTCTCTCAAGGAATCAAGGCCTTTCCCAAGGCCATTTGTGGAGTGAATGGTGGCTATGAGTAGGACTTAGCACATTAATAAGAAATTTTAAAGAAGAAGCAGTGTAAAGCATAGCATTCAGTCTAATCTTGAGGAATTTCTCCTGGGCCCCCAGAGCCCAGAGTACTGCCTGCTTTCTCCTTTACCCAGGTACATGGTTTGAACTCAGTTCAGTCCTGGAAATCTTGGCTTCTAATGAGAGGGGGTTAAAGCTTCCTGTTCTCATACTCTCTCACACTGTTCTCACAAGAAACTTATTAAAGCCCAACCCCTAGTGCCCCAGGGATGATTTTACTTATAGGTTATGACTTCATGACCAAGTTTTTCCCAGAAATGAGGTAGTAAAAAGATACTCAATGTAACATATTCCTTTAATAATATGTTCTAGAATTCTGCAAAGAATTAGGTAAAGTTCATTGGTCTAAGTCTGCAGACACCAATTCTCTTCCTTGAAAATTAGGTCAATTTGCCCTTCTATAGGCCTGCATTACTTCCTCCATTTTCTTAATAGTGATTCAGGATTCACATTTACCATTTCTTTTAGTACTCTTTAGTAAAATGTATAAAAATATATAAAACTTTCTAAATTTCAAGAGGTGGAATCAACACTTTTGGGAAATGATTGGGTATATGGGGTAAGAGAAAGTGACAAGTTGTTTGCCTTCAAAATGTGGAGTTGAGTGATTGGAAGGATGATAGTATCCTCATTAGAAATATGGAGGTTTGGGAGAAGAATGGATTGGGAGGGAATATAATGAATTCCATTTCTGACATATGAATTTTGAAATGCCTATGGTATACCCATTTTGAAATCCTTAATAGGCAGTTGTTCAGGAGTCAAACTCTGGTGAGAGAAACTAGCAATGGATGTATGGATCTGTAAATCATCTGTAGGAAGATAATAATTAAAATCATGAGACCTAATAGATTTATTAAGATAAAGAAATTCAAAGAGAGAAGCAGGTCCAGGACATAGGTTCTGGCAACACCCACAGTTAGTGCACATGGCATGGTAGAGGAAGTGTCAGACAGGTGGGGGTGGGGGCAGAGAGAGAGAGAGAGAGAGAGAGAGAGAGAGAGAGGGGTAGGAAACCCAGAGAGGAAAGTATAGGCAAGAGAAGTTGAGCAGCAGCAGCAGCATCAAATTCTGTAGAGAGGTAAGAAGGATCAGAACTGCATAAAGAGTATTAGATTTGGCAATTAAGAAATCATCAAATACCTTTCCCACAAATAAAGATAGATCTAAATAACTGGAGAAATATTAATTGCTCATAGGTAGACTGAGCCAATATAATAAAAATGAAAATTCTACCTAAGTTAATTTACTTATTCAGTACCATGCCAACCATACCAAAGAATTATTTTATAGGCATAGAAAAAATAATAATAAAATTCATCTAGAAGAACAAATAATCAAGAATATCAAGAGAATAAAAAAAAATTTGAAGAAAGGCAACCTTGCACTACCAGATTTCAAACTATATTGCAAAATGATAATCATCAAAACAACTGAGTACTACCTAAGAAACAGAGTGGTAGATCAGAGGAATTGAGTAGGTACATAATACATAAATGACCATAGTAATCTAGTGTTTGAAAACTCAAAATCCAGATTTGAGGATAAAAATTCAGCATTTAACAAAAATTTCTGGGAAAACTGGAAAGTAGTTTGGAAGAAATTAGGCATATACAAACATCTTATACCATATACCAAGATAAAGTTTTTTTTAAATGGATAAATGACTTATAAATAAAGAGTGGTACCAAAAATAAATTAAGGAAGCATGAAAAAATGTATAACTGTCAGCTCCATGGATAAGGGACAAGTTTATGACCAAACAAAACATAGAGAGAATCATAGGAAGTAAAATGTATAATTTTGACTGCATGAAACTAAAAAGCTTTTGCACAACCAAAACTAATGTAGCCAAAATTAGAAGGAAAATAGGAAACTAGGGAAAATACACAGCAAGTTTTTCTGATAAAGGTTCTCATTTCTCAAATACATAGAGAACTAAGCTAAATTTATAAAAATAGGAACCATTTCCCAGTTAATAAATGACCAAAGGATATAAACAGACAAGTTTTTTTTGAGAAATATAAACTATCAATAGTCATAAAAAAATGTTCTAAATCACTATTGATTAGAGAAATGCAAATTAAAAACAACTCTGAGCTACTACCACATACCTGTCAGATTAGCTAACAGGACAGGAAAGGAAAACGAGAAGTTCTGGAGGGGATGTGGAAAAATTGGGATGCTAATGCCCTTGATGGAGTTGTGAACTAGTCCAACCATTCTGAAGAACATTTGGGAACAATGCCCAAAAAGCTATGAATCTGCACCCACCCTTTGACCTAATAATATCACTACTAAGTCTATATCCCAAAGAGATCAAAGAAAAGGAAAAATTACACACACACACACACACACACACACACACACACACACACACACAAGCTCTTTTTTTGGTGGCAAAGAATTAGAAATCAAGGGGATGCCTATCAATTAGGGAATGGCTGAACAATTTGTGGCATATAATTATGATGGAATATTGTGCTGTAAGAAATGACAAGCAGGATGGTTCCAGAAAAACCTGGGAAGAATTACATGAACTCATGAAAAGTAAAGTGAGCAGAACCCGGAGAACATTGTACATAGTAACAATAATATTGTAAGGATGATCAACTGAAAGTCTTAGCTATTCTGACCAAGACAACGATCCTAGACAATTCCAAAAGACCCACGTTAAAAAAAATGCCATCTATTTACACAGAGAGAGAACTGATGAACTCTGACTACAGATTAAAGCATATTTTTTTTAACTTTCTTTGTCTTGCTTTTTTTCCCCTTGTCTTTGTTTTGTTTTGCAACGTGGCTGATATGAAAATATGTTGTGCATGACTTCACATGTATAATTGATGTCAAATTGCTTGACTTCTCAAGGAGGAGGCAGGGAGAGAATTGGAACTCAATTTTTTTTAATGAATGTTAAAACATTTTTATGTGTAATTGGGGAATATTTTTAAAAATAAATAAAATATATTTTAAAAAAAAAGAGATAGTTGATAATGTTGGAGAGAGTAGTTCTGGTTGAATGACGATGTCACAAACCATATTGCAAATGTAGATGCTTTTTTCAAGGAACTTAGTTAAGAAGAGGAGGAAAGAAATGAGATAATAGTTTTAGGAGAAGATAGGGTCAAGAGAAGTGGGGGAACCTTTCAAAAAAAAATTTGTTCTTGTCTGTTTTATAGTGGAGAAGACCTTTGTGTATTTATACAGAATGAGCCAGCAGGGAGAATTTGAAGATTGTAAAGAGAGAGGGAAGGATTTGGGGAGTGATATACCAGAGAAAATGGGATCAGGAGCACAAAAAAAGGAATTGGCTCTGGTGAAAAGTGTCATTTCTTTGTCAAAAAGTTAAGCAAAGGAGGAAAGAGTGGAGAATAATATAAAGGATTTTGACATGTAGAGCAAGGGAGAAGAGGTAGCTCACTTTAAAAGGCCTCTCACTGAAAGATGGCTCCAGAAGATTTTTTTTATTTAAATGGGCCAGGAGAAAGGCAGGACAGGTAGCATTATATATTAAGAAAATATATTCATGTGAGGAATTCTAGGTATCAGAAAAGAGTGGGAGAGAATTAGGTAAAGATCAATGAAGGCAGAAACAGAAACAATATTGTGATCCTACCCTACCATAGACCACAAAGAAGGAGGGAAGGAAGCAAAGAAGGAGGGAAGGGGGTAAGGGAGGAAGAAAGAAAGAAAAAGAAAAAAGGACAAAGAAAGGAGGAAGAAGAAGGAAGGAAAGGAAAGGAAAGGAAAGGAAGGGA
>NW_027186502.1:4474333-4475234 GCF_028583685.1 Petaurus breviceps papuanus
GGGAAGGGAAGGGAAGGGAAGGGAAGGGAAGGGAAGGGAAGGGAAGGGAAGGGAAGGGAAGGAAGAAACAAAGAAAAGAAGTAATATTTTATTGAAATGGACTTCATGATGGGAACCTTAGAGTCAAAGTGTCCACTCCATCTCAAAATTTGCAATTGAGAAAGGAAAAACAGATACTTTATGACATCAACTCTAGATTTTTAAGAGAAAATCCTGAAGGGTTAAGAGAAAAAAATAGATATTATTACATGAGCTAAAATTCCACATGGGAAATTAGTCCAAAAGGTATAGGAAACTGTGAAGAATAATTTCGAAAAAACAAAAGTAATTTATTACAATAAGAGGGGATATTGTCTAAAGAAAACTGCAGAGGGAGCTCAATAACCAATTTGGACTTCTAAGAGGCATGTTCAGAATACAGAATCAAGAGCAAATAATGAAAGAAGGATGAAAAAGCATGGCACCGTTTTGTAAAAATAGTGTCAAGAGTGTTACAATAATGATGATAGCTAGCATTTATGTTGCATTTATTTCATTTCATCCTAAACATTAGAATTACCCTCAGCTAGCAAGGGAACCTAAAGATAACAAAGGGGGGGGGGTGTTTCTGTTTTTAGCAATGCTGGGGTAAAGAGGAAGATTGAAAAAGGATAGTACCAGTGCTGTGGGTGGATGGGACAATGAAAACATAGTAGAGTTGGCAGTGGTCCTCAACTTTGAATTTACTTCTGTATTCTCTGCCAAAGAGAAGAATTTTTGGAATAGAAAGGACAGAACAATAATGAGGCACTGATAGTCAAGGTAGATAGGGATAGTAAAAGATCACTAAATAGTCCTTGATGAGTTCAAGGAGAGAAGGAAGGAAGGGAGGGAGGAAGAAAGAAAGAAAAAGCAAAAAAAA